>NW_020837989.1:6482397-7029365 GCF_003676395.1 Aethalodelphis obliquidens
TGTGTGTGTGTGTGTGTGTGTGTGTGTGTGTGTGTGTGTGTGTGTGTACGTGCACATGAGCATAACCTCCACCATTGAAGACTTCCCTACTTTCCCATCAGAAAGAAAATACAAAAACTCTCAAGACATTTATCTGAAGCTCTTTAATGACACATTACTTTCTACTTTGAATTATTTCTGTTCATGTCTATACAAGACTTTCTTGAGAAATGCTGTTCTCCTTCCTCAAAGGTGAAGGTCACAGAGGGGGCTTACCCTTAACAGCTTTGGCTAGTAAGCTCAACAGGTTCACAGAGAATGAAAAGACAAAGGATATAAGGGGAGAAAGCCCCAAATCCCCTCTCCTTGACTTTCTGTGCAACCTGTACCTCTACTTCCAACCAGGGAGGAGCAACAGTCCATCTGATTTGAAACAATTTCTTCCCTGGGCTTCTGGGATACCACACGCTCATCCTTTTCTTCCAGATGCACTTGCTGCTCTTTCTGAGTCTCCTTTGGTCAATCTTCCTTCTCTTCCATGTTTCTAAATGTTGCAGTACTCCAAGTCTCTGTTATCAGACCTCTTTTTATCTCTCCCTACTCTCACTCCTTATGTGATCTCTTCCAGTACCATGACTTTAAATACTATCTAATGTTCTGAGACACCCAAATCTATAATTCCAGTCCTGACTATTCCCTTGTAATCCAGGCTTAAATATCTAACAACCTACTCTACATTCACATGAAGAAGCTGTAGACAAATAATAAATGCTGGAGAGGGTGTGAAGAAAAGGGAACCGTCTTACACTGTTGGTGGGAATGTAAATGGGTGCAACCACTATGGAAAACAGTATGGAGGTTCAAAAAACTAAAAATAGAATTACCATATGATCCAGCAATCCCACTCCTAGGCATATATTCAGAGAAAACGCTAATTAAAAAAGATACATGCACTGCAATGTTCATAGCAGCACTATTTACAATAGCCAAGACATAGAAACAACCTATATGTCCATCAACAGATGAATGGATAAAGAAGATGTGGTATATATATATATATAATGGAATACTACTCAGCCATAAAAAAGAATGAAATCATGCCATTTGCAGCAACATGGATGGACCTAGAAATTATCATACTAAGCAAAGTAAGTCAGAAAGAGAAAGACAAATACCATATGATATCACTTATATGCAGAATCTAAAATATGATGCAAATGAACATATCTATGAAACAGAAACAGACTCACAGACATAGAGAACAGATTCACAGACATAGAGAACACACTTGTGGTTGCCAAGGGGGAGGAGGGGGTTGGGAAGGGAAGGATTGGGAGTTTGGGGTTAGCAGATGCAAACTATTATATATAGGATGGATAAACAACAAAGTCCTACTATATAGCACAGGGAACTATATTCAATATTCTGTGATAAACCATAATGGAAAAGAAAATGGAAAACAACATATATATGTATAACTGAGTCACTTAGCTATACAGCAGAAATTAAACACAACATTGTGTATCAACTATACTTTAATAAAAGTTTTTACAAAGAAGTTGTAGACATCTCGAATTTAACATGGCTAAAACAGAACTATGGATTTTGCTCCCCACCACATATAACTGTCCATCCATTTCTCAGGTCAACAATCTAGGAGACATCCTTTGTTCTTCTCTTATCTTCATTCCCCTAAACCTATCCATTAGCAAGTTACATCAATTATACCTCCAAAATGCATCCTGAATCCCACCATTTCTCATCATCTCCACTGCTAACAACCTGGCACAAATCACCATCATCTCTCGCCTTGGAAAATCTCTCTCCACCCGTGCCCCCCTAGACTTTATCCTTCACATAGCAGCATAAATTAGTTCACATATACCCCCCCCATTGGAATCTGTCTGAGCTTTCTATCACACTTAGAACAAAATTTTAAATCCCTTGAATGGCCATTTAAAGCCCTAAATGACCCAATGTGCCTCTCTCTGACATCAAGTCCCAACACTCTCCCAGCCATTTATTGTGGTTCAATCATACTGGTCTTCATTTTATCACTTAAACATACTGAGCTCACCCTTATAGTAAAACTTTTGCACTTACTGCTCTTCTGCTTGACACACTCTTCTCCCAGCTCTTGGCACGACTGCCACCTTCTCAACATTTGGGTTCAACATCATCTTTCCATAGGAGAAGCCTTTCCTGACCACCTCTCCATATTATTTTTTGATCTTAGTTTCTTTGAAACACATAGTGGTACTTAAAGTATCTCACTTAATCATTTACTTATAAGTTTAAATTTTGACTCACTGGAATGTAAACTCCTTGGGGACACAGTTTCTGACTACCTTGTTCACTGCTGTGTCCACAGTGCTGGCACAGAGGAGACAAACAAGACATATTTGTGGATTAGCTGCCTTGATTTAGATAATATGGCTAGAAAGGGGAAGAGCTTGGACTGTAATCCAATTACCTGGCCTCTTAATGTGTTTATCTCCTTAACTTCAATGACTTTTATCTTCACTCCTTCCTGGCTATGTCACGGCTGTCCCCAGAACTGTTTCACTCACTATGTTCAATGCAAACACCCTTCACTATGTCTAGGTCCACCCATCCTTTTAGTTCTCAAGGACTCCCTCCATACCTGTTCTTCCTTCTTTGAAATGCCCAGCCCCCGGACGCTTCTGTCAGTCTCTTCCTATATTCTCTTCCATAGGTATCCAACTAAGCTTCTATGATTCATCACTTAAACCTTGATTTTCAATCAAGGTTCTAAATTATCTTTGCTCATCTGAAGACTCAACCTTGAGTTAATCCAGCAGGTGGCCTCCGTTTCTTCTACATCAGGGCAGCTCTGTCTACTGGAAACATTTCTGATTTAGCATCACTACAAATTCACTGTCTCAAGTGCTGCCTGGCAATTCCCCTATGCCTCCTATGTTTGCTCAGTGCTCTTTCCCATTTAACATAGAGAATGTTGCAAACGTTCTTTGCCCTCCCAAACCACCTACTCCATCACTCTTCCTGACTCTCAATCAAAGCAAACAACTGTATCACCTATGACAGACAAAGGAAGGCTTTGCATCCCATTCTCACTTGTACCCCTATGGATTAACCCTTCTCTCTTCTGTATTATCAACCCCTGCTTATCTCTTAAATCCATTCCAGCAGCATTTAGACATGTAAAAGTCTCTTCAATTTTATTTTAAAAGCAAAAATTCTATCCTCATATACCAGACAACATTTTGTTTCTCCCTTCTCCTTCATGATCCAAGCTTCCTGAAGGATTTTTCTATACTAGCTATCTCCATTCTTTTACCTTTCACTCTTCCATTCACTCTTCAGCACCTTGTAATATGGTCTTCTCCCCTGTTACTACATTCAAATCACTCTTGTCAAGGGCAACAATGACCTATGCCAGTAAATCCAAGGAGCAAGTTTTAGTCCATTTCTAAGATCAGTCCTTAATTCTCTGCAACACTGAACACTTGATCATCCTTTAAATGGCTTTTTTTTTAGATCTCCAACATTATAAACCCCTATTTTTCTCACACTTACCCATCCGGCTATTTCTTCTAAATATCCCGCCAAGTCTCCTCTTCCTCTGCCCACATAGTGATTTTTTTATATCCATTATGGTTTTATCTTTGGTCTCTTCTCTTCGTGCTACATATTCTCTTTTCTTTCTAAGGAACCTCATTTAATAACTTGACTTAAATGATCACATATGAGCTGGTGACCATCAAAATCTCTGCCCCAGCTCGGACACTCTTCTCTCTTTTTCTCTATACCTACTTATCCTTTAAATATCCTACAAACACCTAAATTTTAAAATGCCCAACACCTAAACTAAAAAATGCCAATTTGGGACTTCCCTGGTGGTCCAGTGGGTAAAACTCCACACTCCCAATGCAGGGGGCCCAGGTTCAATCCGCAACTAAGAAGCCCGCATGCCGCAACTAAGAAGTCTGAATGCTGCAAATAAAAGATCCTGCATGCCGCAACTAAGACCCAGCATAGCCAAAATAAATAAGTATTTTTTTAAAAAGTGCACTGACGCATACATATAAAAAATTATAAAATAAAAAAAAATTAAAGTGTCAGTTTACTACCTTTTCCTTTTTCCAGGTTTCATCTACACCCAACATTCATTCTCTTGGTGAATAGCACTGAGCTATGTAGTCACTCAAACACTAGAATCTCCCTCAACATCTTCACCTTCCTTACCTCCTCAATTTATCATGAAGTCCTTCTGATTGCACCTTATTACTAAATTCATCTACTTAGTTCAGATCCACTCACCACGTTTATAGAATCAGCTGCATTGCTGGTCTCCTTATCTCTAGGCTTTCTCCTCCTAAACAAGTGTCCTGACTATAGCAAGACAGATCTTCCAAAGCACAAACTTATTCACAACATTTCCATGCCTTGAAACTTTTAACAACTCCATGTTACCTTTAGAATAAATTCCCAATTCCTCTTCATGATACAGAAAGTCGTGATGTGTAATTCCTGCTTATCTCTCCAGCACTCCCTGTCACTTCTTGTCATTCCCCCTCATAAGCTGAGCTCTAGAAAAACTAAACCACTCGACCTCTTACAGAATATAGACCATGCACACTCTCAATTACCTTCAGCCGTTTGCTCACATTGTTTCTGTCATGTTTCCATCACTCAGTCCTATCTTCCTCCACTCATTCTCTAGGTATCCCTTATTCATTCTTTACGTCCCTGCTTAGATACCACTTTTTCTAGAGGTCCTTCTTGTCTCTTTGAATTTAGGTGTCTCTTAAGAGTTCCCATAGTACCTTGAATTTATCCCTACCTTGGCACTAATTATGCATGCTTTAATTTGCCTCCTTCCAAACAGCTTTACTGAGAATATAATTTACATACCATAAATTGACCCATTTTCAGTGTACAATTTAATTAATATTAGTATATTTACAGAGTTGTAGAACAATCCCCACAACCTAATTTTAGAATGTTGCCATTACACTTCTTCCTAGCACATAAGCAGCTTGAGGGAGGTGTCATTTTTTGTTATCTTTACATGCTTAGGGCATAGAGTAGTACCTGTCACCAAATAAGTATTTGTTGAACAAATATAAAACAAATGAAAGGAAAAAAATGAATGCCAAAACAATGACATATTTCATTTCTCTTTATCAGATATGGCAACTTAATTTTGAAGCTCTCATTTTCATACACACTCTCCATTATCTGACATTTCAACAACTTCCCCACATGGCAGCCAATGATGAATTTACCCTGACAGAGAAAACAGAACTTTAAAATATCCAAGAGGCCAGGAAAGTCAGCACTGTTCATTTACAGGTGATTCAAGGCATGTCTAGAAACTCGTATTTGCCCAAAATGAAGTTAGGTTTGCTCCCCAAACACTTAAGATTTCCTCCAGTAAAATGGGTTAATGTAAAACTCCTGCTTCTTGAGTTCTATTCTCTTTATTTTTTTCTGCCCTTCTAAAATCTTCAGGCTGAGAGTACAGTGATCTATGTTCTAGCCATAATTGTGTCAACAATTTACCAAGTGACTTGAGATAAATCATTTCGAATCTCTGCACATGAGTTTCCTTATAATATCCATCTTATCTCTCCTTACTCTGGTTTAGTGAAGATGAAGTAAGCTAGAAGGTAAAACAGCACTTTAAAAGGTGAAAAGCACCATGTAAATATAATAGATTTGAACTACCTACCATTCTCTCTGATTTACATCAATCACTTCATTTATTGAAAGACACCTTTGTGATGACTGAAACTATTACTACTAACCAAAACTCATGTTCAAATATACAAAATTTTTCATGCATAAAGCTGATATACTCTGTTAAAGGAAGAGGGTTTCTGATCTGCCTCAGAGACTGTTCTCCATTCACAAACAATTCTAATGAATGTGATTATACTCTTTCCCAAACCACAGCAGATTAGAAATAGAAATGAAAAGGGCTAGAGGAGAAGGAATACCCTGGTGGCACAGTGGTTAAGAATCCGTCTGCCAATGCAAGGGACACGGGTTCGAGCTCTGGTCCGGGAAGATCCCACATGCCGCGGAGCAACTAAGCCCGTGTGCCACAACTACTGAGCCTGCATGCCACGACTAATGAAGCCTGCGCACCTAGAGCCCGTGCTCAGAAACAAGAGAAGCCACTGCAATGAGAAGTCCGTGCACCGCAACGAAGAGTAGCTCCTGCTCACTGCAACTAGAGAAAGCCTGTGTGCAGCAAAGAAGACCCAATGAAGCCAAAAAAAAAAAAAAAAAAAAAGGGCTAGAGGAGCAAACACACTGAGGATAGGAAGGATGACAGCTGATTAAAAGAGAAAAAAATAGCAACATTATACAAGTATATATAAGGACTCAAAAAAGTAAAGCCAGGGTCCATTCAGAGTACAGGCATATAGTCCGTCCTACCCAATGAATCCTACAGAGCAAAAGATCAGTGTTCACAAGAGGGCAGACAGCAGAAGCAAGAAGAACTACAATCCTGCAGCCTGTGGAACAAAAACCACATTCACAGAAAGATACACAAGATGAAAAGGCAGAGAGCTATGTACCAGATGAAGGAACAAGATAAAACACCAGAAAAACAACTAAATGAAGTGGAGATAGGCAACCTTCCAGAAAAAGAATTCGGAATAATGATAGTGAATATGATCCAGGACCTCAGAAAAAGAATGCAGACAAAGACTGAGAAGATGCAAGAAATGTTTAACAAAGACCTAGAAGAATTAAAGAACAAACAAACAGAGATGAACAATACAATAACTGAAATGAAAACTACACTAGAAGGAATCAATAGCAGAATAACTGAGGCAGAAGAATGGATAAGTGACCTGGAAGACAGAATGGTGGAATTCACTGTTGCGGAACAGAATAAAGAAAAAAGAATGAAAAGAAATGAAGACAGCCTAAGAGACCTCTGGGACAACATTAAACGCAACAACATTCGCATTATAGGGGTCCCAGAAGGAGACGAGAGAGAGAAAGGACCAGAGGAAATATTTGAAGAGATTATAGTCGAAAACTTCCCTAACATGGGAAAGGAAATAGCCATCCAAGTCCAGGAAGCGCAGAGAGCTCCATACAGGATAAACCCAAGGAGAAACACACCAGACACACAGTAATCAAATTGGCAAAAATTAAAGATAAAGAAGAATTATTCAAAGCAGCAAGGGAAAAACAAAAATAACATACAAGGGAACTCCCAGAAGGTTAACAGCTGATTTCTCAGCAGAAACTCTACAGGCCAGAAGGGAGTGGCATGATATATTTAAAGTGATGAAAGGGAAGAGCCTACAACCAAGATTACTCTATCCAGCAAGGATCTCATTCAGATTCGATGGAGAAATCAGAAGCTTTACAGACAAGCAAAAGCTAAGAGAATTCAGCACCACCAAACCAGCTCTACAACAAATGTTAAAGGAACTCCTCTAAGTGGGAAACACAAGAGAAGGAAAGGACCTACAAAACCAAACCTAAAACAATTAAGAACATGGTGATAGGAACATACAGACTGATAATTACCTTAAAGGTGAATGCATTAAATGCTCCAACCAAAAGACACAGGCTTGCTGAATGGATACAAAAACAAGACCCATATATATGCTGTCTACAAGAGACCCACTTCAGACCTAGGGACACATACAGACTGAAAGTGAGGGGATGGAAAAAGATATTCCATGCAAATGGAAAATAAAATAAAGCTGGAGTAGCAATACTCGTATCAGATAAAATAGACTTTAAAATAAAGAATGTTACAAGAGACAAGGAAGGACACTACATAATGATCAAGGGATCAATCCAAGAAGAAGATATAACAATTGTAAATATTTATGCACCCAACATAGGAGCACCTCAATACTTAAGGCAACTGCTAACAGCTATAAAAGAGGAAATCGACAGTAACACAATAATAGTGGGGGACTTTAACACCTCACTTCCACCAATGGACAGATCATCCAAAATGAAAATAAATAAGGAAACAGAAGCTTTAAATGACACACTAGACCAGATAGATTTAATTGATATTTATAGGACATTCCATCCAAAAACAGCAGATTACACTTTCTTCTCAAGTGCACATGGAACATTCTCCAGGATAGATCACATCTTGGGTCACAAATCAAGCCTCAGTAACTTTAAGAAAATTGAAATCATATCAATCATCTTTTCTGATCACAACGCTATGAGATTAGAAATGAATTACAGGAAAAAAAAGTATGAAAAACAAACACATGGAGGCTAAACAATACGCTACTAAATAACCAAGAGATCACTGAAGAAATCAAAGAGGAAATCAAAAACTACCTACAGACAAATGACAATGAAAACACGACAATCCAAAACCTATGGGATGCAGTAAAAGCAGTTCTAAGAGGGACATTTGTAGCTATACAACCCCATCTCAAGAAACAAGAAACATCTCAAATAAAATATCTAACCTTACACCTAAAGGAACTAGAAAAAGAAGAACAAACAAAACCCAAAGTTAGCAGAAGGAAAGAAATCATAAAGATCAGAGCAGAAGTAAATGAAATAAAAACAAAGAAAACAATAGCAAAGATCAATAAAACTAAAAGCTGGTTCTTTGAGAAGATAAACAAAATTCATAAACCATTAGCGAGACTCATCAAGAAAAAGAGGGAGAGGACTCAAATCAATAAAATTAGAACCAAAAATGGAGAAGTTACAACAGACACCACAGAAATACAAAGCATCCTAAGAGACTACTACAAGCAACTCTATGCCAATAAAATGGACAAATTCTTAGAAAGGTATAACCTTCCAACACTGAACCAGTATGAAATAGAAAATATGAACAGACAAATCTCAGCTAATGAATTTGAAACTGTGATTAAAAATCTTCCAACAAACAAAAGTCCAGGACCAGATGGCTTCATAGGTGACTTCTATCAAACATTTAGAGAAGAGCTAACACACATCATTCTGAAACTCTTCCAAAAAACTGCAGAGGAAGGAACACTCCCAAACTCATTCTATGAGGCCACCATCACCCTGATACCAAAACCAGACAGAGATACTATAAAAGAAGAAAATTACAGGCCAATATCACTGATGAATATAGATGCAAAAATTCTCAAAAAATACTACCAAACAGAATCCAAAAACACATTAAAAGGATCATACAACATGATCAAGTGGGATTTATGCCAGGGATGCAAGGATTCTTTAATATACGCAAATCAATCAATGTGATACACCATATTAACAAACTGAAGGAGAAAAACCATATGACCATCTCAATAGATGCAGAAAAAGCTTTTGACAAAATTCAACACCCAGTTATGATAATAAAAAACTCTCCAGAAAGTGGGCATAGAGGGAACCTAACTCAACATAATAAAGGCCATATATGACAAACCCACAGCAAACATCGTTCTCAATGGTGAAAAACTGAAACCATTTCCTCTAAGATCAGGAACAAGACAAGGATGTCCACTCTTGCCACTATTATTCAACATAGTTTTGGAAGTCCTAGCCAT
The DNA here is from genome assembly GCF_003676395.1 of Aethalodelphis obliquidens. Classification (NCBI taxonomy): domain Eukaryota; kingdom Metazoa; phylum Chordata; class Mammalia; order Artiodactyla; family Delphinidae; genus Aethalodelphis; species Aethalodelphis obliquidens. The sequence goes on from NW_020837989.1 coordinate 6,491,898, forward strand.
GGCAATCAGAAGGACAAAAAATAAAAGGACTACAAATTGGAAAAGAAGAAGTAAAACTGTCACTGTTTGCAGATGACATGATACTATACATAGAGAATCCTAAAGACGCCAGCAGAAAACTACTAGAGCTAATCAATGAATTTGGTAAAGTTGCAGGATACAAAAGTAATGCACAGAAATCTCTTGCATTCCTATACACTAATGATGAAAAATCTGAAAGAGAAATTAAGGAAACACTCCTATTTACCACTGCAACAAAAAGAGTAAAATACCTAGGAATAAACCTACCTAGGGAGACAAAAGACCTGTATGCAGAAAACTATAAGACACTGATGAAAGAAATTAAAAATGATACAAATAGATGGAGAGATATGCCATGTTCTTGGATTGGAAGAATCAATATTGTGAAAATGACTAAACTACCCAAAGCAATCTACAGATTCAATGCAATCCCTATCAAATTATCAATGGCATTTTTTACAGAACTAGAATATAAATCTTAAAATTTGTATGGAGACACAAAAGACCCCAAATAGCCAAAGCAGTCTTGAGGGAAAAAAACGGAGCTGGAGGAATCACACTCCCAACTTCAGACTACACTATAAAGCTACAGTAATCAAGACAATATGGTACTGGCACAAAAACAGAAACATAGATCAATGGAACAGGATAGAAAGCCCACAGATAAACCCACACACCTATGCTCAACTAATCTATGACAAAGGAGGCAAGGATATACAATAGAGAAAAGACAGTCTCTTCAATAAGTGGTGCTGGGAAAACTGGATAGGTACATGTAAAAGAATGAAATTAGAATACTTCCTAACACCATACACAAAAATAAACTCAAAATGGATTAGAGACCTAAATGTAAGACCGGACACTATAAAACTCTTAGAGGAAAACATACGAAGAACACCCTTTGACATAAATCACAGCAAGATCTTTTTTGATCCACCTCCTAGAGTAATAGAAATAAAAACAAAAATAAACAAATGGGACCTAATGAAACTTCAAAGCTTTTGCACAGCAAAGGAAACCATAAACGAGATGAAAAGACAATCCTCAGAATGGGAGAAAATATTTGCAAACGAATCAACAAAGGATTAATCTCCAAAATATATAAACAGCTCATGTAGCTCAAGATGAAAAAAAACAACCCAATCCAAAACTGGGCAGAAGACCTAAATAGACATTTCTTCAATGAAGACATACAGGTGGCCAAGAAGCACATGAAAAACTGCTCAACATCACTAATTATTAGAGAAATGAAAATTAAAACTACAATGAGGTATCACTTCACACCAGTAAGAATGGGCATCATCAGAAGATCTACAAACAACAAATGCTGGAGAGGGTGTGGAGAAAAGGGAACCCTCCTGCACTATTGGTGGGAATGTAAATTGATACAGCCACTAAGGAGAACAGTATGGAGGTTCCTTAAAAAACTAAAAATAGAATTACCATATGACCAGCAATCCCATTACTGGGCATATACCCAGAGAAAACCATAATTCAAAAAGACACATGCACCCCAATGTTCATTGCAGCACTATTTACAATAGCCAGGTCGTGGAAGCAACCTAAATGCCCATTGACAGATGAATGGATAAAGGTGTGGTACATATATACAATGGAATATTACTCAGCCATAACAAGGAATGAAATTGGGTCATTTTTTGAGACGTGGATGGATCTAGAGACTGTCATACAGAGTGAAGTAAGTCAGAAAGAGAAAAACAAATATCGTATATTAACGCATATATGTGGAACCTAGAAAAATGGTACAGATGAACCGGTTTTCAGGGTAGAAATAGAGACAAAGATGTAGAGGACAAACGTAGGGACACCAAGGGGGGAAAGCAGCAGGGGTGGGGGTGTGTGTGATGAATTGGGAGATTGGTATTGACATGTATACACTGACGTGTATAAAATGGATGACTAATAAGAACCTGCTGTATAAAAAAATAAAATTAAAAAAAAATAAAAGAAATGTAGGTAAAATTCAATTTGTATACTAAATTGTTAGGCTATGTCTTAGAATGAAAAGATAGAACAAGTATAATTTTTTATTGTTGTGCCTGGAACTCTGAACACAAGAGTATAATGAAGAAAAAAAAAAAAGATTTAGATTCAATTGCCAAGTTCTTCCTGGTCTCCAGAGCTAGCCTGGAGAAGGCAAGCCCAGAGTAGTACCCGCTCCTGAAGACAGTACTTGGTGAATGGTCGAATGCCTTCAAAACTGAGGCGTTTTATTTCCTCTCTAAAGCAAATTCTGAATGAAAGCGAGTCTTAACAAATACGAACGTGATCAAACAGTAAGAGGTGTTATGTTACTATGAAAGATTGGTGCCAAACCATTTTATTTGAAAAAAGTAGTGATTTGATATTTTCATTCAAATCCAAATTGTTTCATTGGAAGAGGAGACATTATTGCTTAAATTTTCTTTTACAAACAATTTGTAGAATAAAGTCCTTGTCTGAAGAAATTAATATGGTTTATTTTTTCCTTTAAAAGTATAATTTATAGAGGATGTTGTGTAGTGTGCTCGAGTTATACCAAGTGCTTTTATACTGAACTTTAACTCATTAAAATACTTAAATATATTTATCTGCCATGTGACTATTCCATTTCCTTCAAATATTAGAAGATGCCATATTATGCTCAACTAATTTAATTAACGTGGAGATAATTTTTCCTATAAAAAAAGAAAAGATCAGTGTTCACGATGATGATTCTGAGTCACCAGAAGACTTTAACACAAATTAACTTCTGCTCTTTCATTCTTAATATAGAAATGAAAACAAATTATGTTTGATCTCTAAAATATTAAATTAATGATTTTGGTAATAAAATGACATTGATTTTTCATGTTATACCCAAGACCATTCACTGAGGCTACTTTACTATATTTTCTGACCCTTTTGAGAATAGTTGAGAAACAAGTCTTTCCTAGGGAACACAGAATTACTTAGAGAAAGGACAACCCATAAAATTTACTGGGTATATGTCAGATGACCTAGGGACTCATTCCAGCATAGATAATTTATTATACAACTTCCTAGGACTTAATACAGTTTGTAATCATACATTTATGTCTGTGATTATCTGTTTTAGTCTCATTCTCACCACTAAACTGCAGGCTCCACATACGCAAGGATAATATTTGTTTTGAACTCACTACTGTAGCTCCAAAGCCTAGTAGAATGCCTGGCATATAGAAATTACTCATTGCATGTGTGGCGTTATTGCATAAATTAACGCCATGGAAAGCAACCCACCCACCTTATGAGTAGCATTATACTGTAGAAAGAGTCACCTTCTTCATTTCTTCACTGTTCAGTGAAGATAACCCCAGAAAGTAGTAAATTTTTAAGAAGTTAGTACAATATTTCATTCTTGCAGATATGAGAACTGTGCTAAAGAGAAATAAAGTCATGTACCATATGTTTTGCCCACTGAGAGATGGGCCGTGGATTCATTCTCATGTGCTTCTTACTATTCCATACTTGGAAAGAAATTGATGTGACACAGGCCTGAAGATTTCAGGTAGGTTTTCTAAATTATCTGCGGGAAAGTTCTATTTATAGATGTTCAAACAGAGAGACAACATAATGCGTTACTTAGAAGGGAGAAAAAGTGAGATGGGCAAACAATTTCTTCCTAGAACTCTCTCTGACTCTGGGTATTTGGTCCACTAGCAAAATTGTTTACAAGACATTTTCTAAGTCCCTGGAGATGGTTTTGGCTCAATTAAAACCTGATTATTTTGTCCCCAGGATCTGAAGTAAGCTACGAAATTAAGAGAATTGACTTTGTCAGGTTTCAAGTTTCCTCCCTTCTCAGACCCAAGAAATTAACTCCTCATCATGCTGACAAATAACTGTGGCACCTGGCATCATTATCATAAATTTGTGTACCTCCATAACTGACCTTTCTAAGGAACCTGTGTTGTTCAACCTCATGGTCAGTAATGTTGACAATCTCTACCTAAGACAGTAACTATTACATAGTAGATACTCATTTGTTGAAGGAAGAACTATGAATGGACAGATGGATAATTATGTTAATATAGGTTATCAATATTCTTAGGATACAGATGTGCAATGTGTCAGCCACAGCAGCAGCCACTGTTTACATGTAACTAGCATTATGGAATTAATATACATTTATACGCCAAAAGAAACCCTCCACCCCATGTTTACTCAACATGGATTATAGACCTAAATGTTAAACTTAACACTATAAAACTTCTAAAAGGACACATATGAGAAAATCTCTGTGATAGTAGATAAAGCAAAGATTTCTTAAACACAACACCTAAAGCATGATCTATAAAAGAAAAATCAATGAGTTGGACATGATCAAACTCAAAACTTCTACCTTACAAAAGACACAGTTCAAAGAATGAAAAACCACAGCTGGGAGAAAATACTGGCAAAACACATATCTGACAAAAGACTTGTCTCCAAGATAGGTCAAGAATTCTCAAACTTGATGCTAAGTAAAGAAATCACCCAGTTTAAAAAAAATGAGCAAAAGATTTGAAAAAGTACTCTAGCAAAGATATACTGATGGCAAATAAACACATGAAAAGATGATCAACAACATCTGTCATGAGGGAAATTCAAATTCAAACTACAGTGAAATAACATGACACACCTATATAAATGCCTAAAAGTTAAAAGATTGGTCATACCAAGTCCTGGGGAGAAAGTGGAGAAATTGCAATCCTCATATTTTAGGATGTAAAATGTTAGTTACTTCGGAAAACAGTTTGAGTCTCCCAAAAACATACATTTATCCTAGGGCCCAGCAATCACACTCCTAGTTATTTACCCAAAAGAAATGACAACTTATATTTACCTAAAACCCTGTACACAAATGTTTATAGCAACTTTATTCGTAATTGCTCCATACACACTACAAGCACACAAATGTCCTTCAGCTAGTGGACAGAATCGAAAAACAAACTGTGGTATATCTGCACAATGGAATATTATGCAGCAATAAACAGAAAAGAAACAATGATATAGAGATAGAGATGGAGATATAACACAACATGGATGAATCTCATGAATTATGCTAAGAGAAAGAAGGCAAAGACTACATAATATATGGTTCCAGTTAAATGACATTCTGAAAAAGACACAATTATAGGAACAGAAAACAGATCCATTTTTGCCAGGTCTAGGAGTGGGTGCAGGGGTTGACTAGGAAGGGGGAAATTGGCAATTTCTTGGAGTGATGGAACTGTTTTGTATCTTGATTACAGTGGTGGTTACGAGACTGTATGACTTTGCCAAAACTCCAAGAACTATAAGCAAAAAAGGAAAAATTGTATTATATGTAGATTTCAAAAGTGAATATATATTGCATTCTGAGAAAAATCATAAAAACATGGGGCTAGAAATCTCCTAAAAATCTTCAAAAATAATAATTACTAACATTTGTTGAGTCTTTACCATGTGACAGGCACTGTGCTAAGGGTTTTTTGCACTTTATCTCATTCAATCCCCACCACAACCTTTTGAGGTAGGAACTATTGTTGATTCCCACATGCAGATAAAGAAGAAGTTAAGCATCTTTGCTCTGATCTCAATTCTCAGCCCAAGTAACATGTTTCCCAGATGCTGCATTCTGATCCATCATCCTACACAGCATTCCACTGATAATGGCAGGAAACAGGACAGGGACCCAGAGACCAGTCTCAATCCTGTTTTGCTACCAACACACTGTGTGAGCACAAACAAGTACTTAACTTTCCTGTGCTTTCTTATTTCAAAGTCCAAGGCACTGGAAAAATGATTTCTCAGTTTCTACTTAATCCTAGTTTATAAATCTATGAATAGCTTTTGGTCACTTGCTGCCTGGAGAGACCGACATTTCTGATTTATTTGGGCTCTTTACATGCCCTCTTGCTGCCCGGTTGGGTCCTGGTATTTGAAATTGAACCATTAGCTCTTTATTCCTTAAGATTAAGGCATAGTAGCTGCAGAATAGTACAGTGCACATGTTGGAGCCCTTGGAGTCTGGGAGCAGGTGTAGGGATCGTTCAAGTTCCTCACAGTCTAGCAGATGACAGAGAGAAATGAACAACCAACAGTGAACTAGGGTTTTGTGTTGTATGTTAAGTCTTTTGCTGTGAAGCAGTGATATTTGTAGCGGTAGGCAAGAAAGTGAGCTCTGGAGACAGGGAGAGCTGGGTTTAAAGCCTCTCTTCATCCTCAATTTCCTCATCTATAAAATGGGACAATAACAAGATATATTGCTATGTAGGTCGCTATATGCCTAATATGCGTATAAAGTGCAGAAGAACCCTGTGTGATACAATGATTAATCTTGCTCGCAACTGTTATTATGTTATTAAGGAACTGAACAAATTGGACATTCTTCTGGAATCAAAAAGGAAAGGAGGAAACAAATGCTCAGAAAGGGTAAATAAGTTGTTCAAGGCCAAATAGCTAGTAGGATTAAGAATACTCCACAGAGCAGTGTAGCACTCGAATGGGAGATCTGACTAAATGCTTTCTAATATCCATGAAATCCTGTATGTCTCTGACCTTGTAGAATGAGCTGTGTCCTTCATGTTTCTTTGAGACCCCCTTGCATCACCATCTATAACCAGAAGTTGGCAAGAACTATAAACCCCTACCCTCCTGTGCAATTGTGGGAGGGTTTCTCAACAAGATTAATCTCTCCATCTTTCCTTAGGGTACAGAGTGTTCCCACAGGAAATATGATTGCGCAGAAATGATGCTGTATTTGGCACTATCTTCATTCGTGCATTATCTTCTGTTCCTCACTGGAGTCATCTCTGGCACTCTCTGGAATTCCACTTATGTGACTTTTTCTTTTCATTTGCTTCCTCTCAAAGTAGTTATATAATCAACAATGCTTGAAGTCAATATATGACATACACCAGTGGTTCTCAAATCAGGGTTTATTTGTCCCCCAGGGGACATCTGGCAACATTTGGAAACATTTTTAGCTTCTCAGTTGGAGAGAAGGGACTGCTAGCATCTAGTAAGTAGAGGCTAAGGATGCTGCTGAATATCCTACAATACACAGGACAGCCTCCAAGAAAGAACCATCTGGCCCCAAATGACAAAAGTACCAAGGTTGAGAAACCACTCTACAGTGATAAAAGCACTTACACATCCATCTGCCCATTTGATTCTTATCACACCCTTGAGATGAAAGCCAGGTCAATATCCACATTCATCCCAAAATATCTCCTTAATAATGAGGAGGATATAGACAGACAGGTACTCCCACTGTGGGGCTGAGAAAACAGACCCAGGGAAGTAAAGTGAATGGAGCAAGGCAACAAAATAAGGTAGGGCAAAGTCAAAGCTTGGAATTTCCAGTGCTGTCTGTCAAGCATGTTTTTAAGGAATGTGATAAAAAACAAAACAAAACCTTTCCCTCCTCTAGCAGATAAGAGTAGCACAAAGCCAAACAACCTTAAAGTAGTAAATATATTTTCTTAAGTAATGATAGAATATTAGCTTGGGAAAGATCCTTAGAGATGATTTAATGTAATTCTATCATTTTACAGATAGGAAAAAAAATAGAGGCCAATGGCACAAAGTAGATGCATTTGTAGAGCAGAATATGCCAGACATTATTTCCTTTCTGTTCACCCATAAGGGCCTATTCTTTTTCTTAATTTTTATTTTATATTGGAGTATAGTTGATTAACAATGTTGTATTAGTTTCCAGTGTACAGCAAAGTGATTCAGTTATACATATATGTGTATCTATTATTTTTCAAATTCTTTTCCCATTAGGTTATTATAGAATATTGAGCAGAGTTCCCTGTGCTATAAAGTAGGTCCTTTTTTGGTTAACTATTTTAAATATAGCAGTGTGTTAACCACTGTGCTGGAGAAAACATTGGAAACTTCAGTGGTCAGCATGGGCACATTTATATGGGAAAGATACGGAGAAACAAACTCAGCATCACATGAGAACAGATGGGTTCTATACTGGGAGCTTAAGAAGGTTGGAAGGGACAAAGAAGGTCCATGAGAGAAAGTAGGTGAGGCAGAAATGAGGGCTCTAGAAGGTGAGTAGGCAAAGAGAAAGAGAAAAAAGAAAGGGAAATTATACATTTCCTATGTGTTTTGGAATTTCCATGCTTACTAAGTCTCTTGAGCAATGAGAAAAGAGAAGCTGCCACACAAACCAAACTTGAACTGTACTTTAAAAAATCTTTATCAGGGCTTCCCTGGTGGTGCAGTGGTTAAGAATCCACCTGCCAATGCAAGGGACACGGGTTTGAGCCCTGGTCCCGGAAGATCCCACATGCCACGGAGCAACTAAGCCCATGTGCCACAACTACTGAGCCTGCAAGCCACAACCACCAAGCTTACCCACCACAACTACTGAAGCCTGCACACCTACAGCCTGTGCTCCGCAGCAAGAGAAGCCACCACAATGAGAAGCCCATGCACCACAATGAAGAGTAGCCCCTGCTCACTGCAACTAGAGAAAGCCTGCATGCAGCAACAAAGACCCAAAGCAGCCAAAAATAAATAAATTTATTTTTTTAAACTTTTATCATTATTTTCTATCTTTGTAGTTAGAAAATATAATTTAAATTTTAAAATTATTTTAAAATTATTTTAGAACAGTATGGTTTTGGCACAAAAACAGAAATATAGATCAATGGAACAGGATAGAAAGTCCAGAGATAAACCCACGCACCTATGGTCACCTAATCTATGACAAAGGAGGCAAGAATATACAATGGAGAAAAGACAGTCTCTTCAATAAATGGTGCTGGGAAAACTGGACAGCTGCATGTAAAAGAATGAAATTAGAACACTCCCTAACACCATACACAAAAATAAACTGAAAATGGATTAAAGACTTACATGTAAGGCCAGACACTATAAAACTCTTAGAGGAAAACAGGGAGAACACTCTTTGACATAAATCTCAGCAAGATCTTTTTCAATCCACCTCCTAGAGTAATGAAAATAAAAACAAAAATACACAAATGGGATCTAATTAAACTTAAAAGCTTTGCACAACAAAGGAAACCATAAACAAAACAAAAAGACAAACCTAAGAATCGGAGAAAATATTTGCAAACAAAGTGGCTGACAAGGGATTAATCTCCAAAATATACTAACAAATCATGCAGCACAATATAAAAAAAAAATCAAAAAATGGGCAGAAGATCTAAATAGACATTTCTCCAAAGAAGACATACAAATTGCCAAAAAGCACATGAAAAGATGTTCAACATCACTAATTATGAGAGAAATGCAAATCAAAACTACAATGAGGTATCACCTCACACCAGTCAGAATGGCCATCATCAAAAAATCTACAAACAATAAACGCTGGGGAGGGTGTGGAGAAAAGGGAACACTCCTATGCTGCTGGTGGGAATGTAAATTGGTAGAGCCACTATGGAGAACAGTATGGAAGTTCCTTAAAAAACTAAAAATAGAACTACCATATGACCCAGCAATCCCACTCCTGGGCATATACCCAGAGAAAACCATAATTTGAAAAGATACATGAACCCCAATATTCACTGCAGCACTATTTACAATAGCCAAGACATGGAAGCAACCTAAATGTCCATCAACAGAGGAATGGATAAAGAAGATGTGATGGATATATACAACAGAGTATTACCCAGACAAATAAAAGAACAAAATAATGCCATTTGCAGCAACATGGATGGACCTACAGATTGTCATACTGAGTGAAGTAAGTCAGAAAAGATATCATATGATATGACTTATATATGGAATCTAAAAAAAAGGATACAAATGAACTTATCTACAGAACAGAAGTAGAGTCACAGATGTAGAAAACAAACTTATGGTTACCAAGGGATGGGGGGGAGGGAAAAACTGGGATTGACATATACACACTACTATATATAAAACAGATAACTAATAAGAACCTGCTGTATAGCACAGGGAACTCTACTTAATACTCTGTAATGGCCTATATGGGAAAATAATCTAAAAAAAAGAGTGGATATATGTATATGTATTGGGTGGGCCAAAATGTTCGTTTGTTTTTTCCCATAAGATGGCTCTACTAGCACTTAGTTGTCTTTAACTTCATTCGAAACAATTTTGTTAGATTGAATGTGACAGCTGTCATATCAGCATGCATTCTAAAAAATACTTATCAAAATTGGTGAATTTTTGTGTAGCCATTTTAATACTGAAGATGGAAGAAAAAAGGAACATTTTTGGCATATTATGCTTTATTATTTCAAGAAAGGTAAAAATGCAACTGAAACGCACAAAAAGATTTGTGCAGTGTACGGAGAAGGTGCTGTGACTGATCAAATGTGTCAAAAGTGGTTTGCAAAGTTTCATGCTGGAGATTTCTTGCTGGACGATGCTCCACAGTCGGGTAGACAAGCTGAAGTTGATAGCGATCAAACAGAAACAATAATTGAGAACAATCGATGTTATACTACATGGGAGATAGGCGACATACTCAAAATATCCAAATCAAACGCTGAAAATCACTTGCACCAGCTTGGTTGTGTGAATTACTTTGATGTTTGGGTTCCACATAAGTTAAGCAAAAAGAACCTTCTTGACCATACTTCCACATGCGATTTTCTACTGAAACATAATGAGAACATTCCGTTTTTAAAACAAATTGCGAAGGGCGATGAAAAGTAGATAGTGTACAATAATGTGGAATGGAAGAGATTGTGGGGAAGCAAAATGAACCACTAACAACCACACCAGAGGCCAGTCTTCATCCAAAGAACGTGATGTTGTGTATGTGGTGGGACTTGAAGGCAGTCCTCTATTATGAGCTTCTTCTGGAAAACCAAACGATTAATTCCAACAAGTACTGCTCCCAATTACACCAACTGAAGGCAGCACTCAATGAAAAGTGCCCAGAATTAGTCAACAGAAAACACAAAATCTTCCATCAGGATAATGCAAGACTGCATGTTTCTTTGATGGCCAGGCAAAAACTGTTACAGCTTGGCTGGGAAGTTCTGATTCATCCCGGATATTCACCAGACATTGCACCTTCAGATTTCCATTTATTTCAGTCTTTACAAAATTCTCTCTCTGATGGACACAATTTCAAATTCTGGAAGACTGTAAAATGCACCTGGAACAGTTCTTTGCTCAAAAAGATAAAACGTTTTGGGAAGGTGGAATTATGAAGTTGAGTGAAAAAAGGTAGAAGGTAGTGGAACAAAAGAGTGAATACACTGTCCAATAAAGGTCTTGGTGAAAGTGAAAAATGTGTCTTTTATTTTTACTTAAAAAACCGAAGGCACTTTTTGGCCCACCCAGTATAACTGATTCACTTTGCTGTACACCTGAACCTAACACAACACTGTAAATCAACTACATTCCAATAACCTACGCAAGCCACTGGAACAACCTCACCACCGGGGCAGAGAACAGAAGTAAGAGAACTACAACCTGGCAGCCTAGGGAAAGGAGACCTCAAATACTGTAAATTAGACAAAATGGGAAGACAGAGAAATATCTTACAGGCAAAGGAGCAAGATAAAAACCCACAGGACCAAATAAATGAACAGGAAGTAGGCACACTACCTGAAAAAGAACTCAGAGTAATGATAATAAAGATGATCAAAAATCTTGGAAACAAAATAGAGAAAATAAAAGAAATATATAACAAGGACCTACAAGAACTAAAGAAAAAACAGTAATGAACAACACAATAGCTGAAATTAAAAATATTCTAGAAATAATTAATAGCAGAATAACTGAGGCAGAAGAACGGATAAATGAGCTAGAGGAGAGAGTGGTGGAAATAACTGACACAGAGCAGAATAAAGAAAAAAGAATGGAGGACAGTCTAAGAGACCTCTGAGACAACATTAAGCACAACATAGGCTTCCCAGAAGAAGAAGAAAAAAAGAAAGTGTCTGAGAAAATATTTGAAGTGATTATACTCGAAAACTTCCCCAAAATGGGAAAGGAAATAGTAAATCAAGTCCAGGAAGCGCAGAGAGTCCCATACAGGATAAACTCAAGGAGAAACACACTGAGACACATATTAATCAAACTAACAAATGTTAAACACAAATAAAAAAATATGAAAAGCAGCAAGGGAAAAGCAACAAGTAACACACAATGAAGATTACTCTATCCAGCAAGAATCTCATTCAGATTTGACAGAGAAACTAAAAACCACAATGTTCGTTGCAGCACTATTTACAATAGTCAGGACATGGAAGCAACCTAAATGTCCACTGACAGATGAATGGATAAAGGAGATGTGGCTTATATATACAATGGAATGTTACTAAGTCATTAGAAAGAACAAAGTTGAGTTATTTGTAATGAGGTGGGGGGACCTATAGTCTGTCATACACAGTGAAGTAAGTCAGAAAGAGAAAAACAAATACCATATCCTAATGCACATATATGGACTCTAAGAAAATGGTACTGATGAACCTAGTGGCAGGGCAGGAATAAAGATGCAGACGTAGAGAATGGACTTGAGGACACGGAGAGGGGAAGGGGAAGATGGGACAAAGTGAGAGAGTAACACTGACATATATACACTACCAAATGTAAAATGGATAGCTAGTGGGAAGCTGCTGCATAGTACAGGGAGATCAGCTCAATGCTTTGTGATGACCTAGAGGGTTGGGATAGGGAGGTTGGGAGTGAGGCTCAAGAGGGAGGGCATAATGGGATATATGCATACATATAGCTAACTCACTTTGTTGTACAGCAGAAATTGGCACAACATTGTAAAGCAGTTATGCTCCAATAAAGATATTTTAAAATTTTTTAATATAAAATATACTCCAATAAAATTTTTTTTAAAAAAAACAAACAGACCAGTGGTTGCCAGGGGTTAGAGAAGAAAAGGGGATGAATAAGCAGAGTATGGAGGATTTTTAGGGCAATGAAACTATTTCGTATGATACTGTAATGGTGGGTACATGCCATGAAACATTTGTCCAAATCCATAGAATGTACAACACCAAGAATGAACCCTAGTATATATACCATGGGCTTTGAGTGATGATATGCCAATGAAGGGTCATTGATTAAAACAAATGTATATACTGCTCTAGGGGGGGATATTGACAGTGCAGGGGTTGTGCTTGTATGGTCAGAGCATATACGGGAATTCTCTCTACTTTCTCCTCAGTTTTGCTGTGAACCTAAAACTGCTCTAAAATAGAAAGCGTGTGCTTCCCTGGTGGCGCAGTGGTTGAGAGTCCGCCTGCCTATGCAGGGGACGCGCGTTCATGCCCCGGTCCAGGAAAATCCCACATGCCGCGGAGCGGTTAGGCCCGTGAGCCGTGGCCGCTGAGCCTGCGCGTCCGGAGCCTGTGCTCCGCAATGGAAGACGCCACAACAGTGAGAGGCCCGCATACTACAAAAAAAATAAAATAAATATAAAGAGTATTCAAAAACAATAAATAAAAATAAAATACATGTTATAGAAATATAATAATATAGAGCATGAGATTTTTTTCCTAGTTTCCCACTCGCCTGAAATAAATACTATTAGCCGCTTAAGCTATATTCTAAGTCTCTATTCTTGTCTATATTCTATACGATAAGCTATTAACTTTTATTTTTTTTAATAAAAATGGTATCGACACAAAAGGTCCAATGTCTTCATTTGGAAAGTATAATGGATATATCTTCACATTAGTACACACAGAGGTAGTACATTCTTCTTCCTAACTACACAGTAATCTACTGTTTGGATAGATCATAATTCATCATTGGTAAATATACATTTCACTTCTGGTGTGAGGGCTTCCTTACGGTAATTCCTACAAGGGGAGCTGCTATAGGACTTGATGGAATCATTCAGTAGGATATGTACATTTAAAATGTTATAGTCAAGGATAAAAAACAAGGTCATACTAAATAGCAAAGAGAACTAAATTCAATATTCTGTGACAAACGATAATAGAAAAGAATATGAAAAAGAATGTGTATGTGTATGCATATATATATACATACACAGTTTTTTATATATATAAAACTGAGTGTTTTACATATGTGTGTATATATATATATATATATATATATATAACAGAGTCACTTTGCTGTACAAAGGAAATTAACAAAACATTGTAAATCAACTATACTTCAATAAAATTAAAAAATAAAATGTGACAGTCAAGGTGCCCCCAATAACTTCAATCAATGTTAAGTCTTCCCAAATGGGCTTTTTAAAAAATAAATTTATTTATTTATTTATTTTTGGCTGCATTGGGTCTTTGTTGCTGCACGCGGGCTTTCTCTAGTTGCAGCGAGTGGGGGCTACTCTTCATTGCGGTACACAGGCTTCTCACTGCAGTGGCTTCTCTTATTGCAAAGCACAAGCTCTAGGTGCGCGGGCTTCAGTAGTTGTGGCACTCAGGCTCAGTAGTTGTGACACATGGGCTTAGTTGCTCCGCGGCATGTGGTATCTTCCTGGACCAGGGCTCGAACCCGTGTCCCCTGCATTGGGAGGTGGATTCTTAACCATTGTGCCACCAGGGAAGTCCCCGAAATGGGCATTTTAAATTAGTGGCCACCTTCTCCTTGAAGCAGACCCTGACACCTCTGGCTGGAAATCAGCCCTTGCGCTCAGAACATTTCTACCTTTTGTCAGCACAGTTCTCCGAGTCTTTTTTCTCTTCAGTGGCAGCTCCACATTTGAGTTAACTTACATTATTCTTCTGATGTCAGTACCTGGGACAGGAAGCTTGGGTGAGAGGAAAATAAATGTCAAGTGAAGATCCCAGGGTTTCATGAGCTGCTTCCAGCTCCTTCCTTTTTTCTGCTGATCTCTCCTGAACGAGTTCTGCCAAACATGTATCCTGGCCAGCTGTGCCAACCAGTGAAAAATGAATTAAGAAGGACAGCCAATGAAACGATCAAACAACCCACAGAACTGAGTAACTCAGATCTTCTGGAGAAGTTTCACTTCTACAGATATTCTAAATAAATCACGGGCCTTCTAGGGATGGTCCTTTGCACTCTGTCCTGAAAATTAAAGCAAAATGTCAATATTCTCTCTTTAGATGAAATCTCCAAACTGAAACTCCAGTAAAGAATCAGGCCTGGAATAAGAGGTTATCTGTCTCCAACTGCTTACCTAGAGCAAAGGGCCCTAGGCCGGTCTTCCTGAAAATCTCTTCCCTGGAATACCAAGCCCATAATATACTTTAGGGAATAAAAGATGGGTTCAAATAAGTCGGCAAACACCACGCACTGTATTCCCCTCTTAGGTATTCACAAAGCATATTCACAACCAAGAGTCTCTGAAGAGGCTTTCAAAACCCCCTGCTGCTAAGAAACCTGTATAACATATTAATACTGAAGTTACACACTTTGGGAAACATGTCCACAGCCAAGTTTTGCCTCCATCCTTTCTGACTCACCCTCTCGAGACTCTTTTCAAAAAGTGGGTGCTGTTTTGGAATCATATTAAGCCATTCTGTGGGTTGTAAAGCATAATACTGATATTAAGGACTGTTATTATAGCAGTCATGTCAATAACACAGATGTTAAATCAATACTCCAGAACTATTTATTTAGCAACTACTAAGGGTCCAGCAGTAGGAATATAACAGCAGGCAATGAGGTCCCTGTTCTCTGGTCTAATTCTTGGAATGGTACAATCTTCACACCTGCCATCCCCACTCCCACCCCCACCAAAACATCCTCTGTGGTATAGAGAGCCTAGAAGATGCTCTTTGCTGAGGAGAGAACAGAATTACTATTCTCCCTAACGAACAAAAAAGTCACCAGGAAGAGGGTTCTCCTGTGCTCTTTGAATTACAATTCGAGAGGAAGTCTAATGGAAAGATAAGGTTAGCTCTACTGATATTTCAATGTCAACAAGACAGAAGCTATGATCACTTTGCCAGAGTCTTCTAATCTGTAAAATGTTATGAACACACAAACCTCGGGAGCCAAGTTATTTAAGTTGTTCTACTGTTAAAACAACCAGAACTAAATGGAATGTTTCTGAAATTTGTCCTAGAGTCCTGATAAATGTGTGGAGGTTGAATCCATCATGTCTGCCTCTGCTGGAGTACAAAACTAAGAGCTGAGACAAACTCTTAATGGCTTGCGTACAAAAAGGAACAGGCTCAAATATTACCAGTGGGAGTGCAACGTTCATATATTAGTAGTACAAGCTCTTTATAGAGGAACTTGCAAATATTTATCAAATTTTAAATGTATATACCATTTGACCCAGCAGTTAATTCATTAACTCATTCAACAAATATGTACTGTGTATTGTTGGAGGTGCTAGAGATACGTTCTACAAACAAGTGAACATACCATATTTTAGGTGATGATAAAGGGCAAGCAGGAAAATAAATCAGGTTAAAGGGAATGGAGAGTGCCAAGGTGGGACACAGGTATTCAGTGAAGGCCTCTCTGATCAAGTGAAAACTGAAGGGAATGAGAGGTAAGCTATGTGGGTACCTTGGGAAAGAGTGTTCCAGGCACAGTGATGCTATATGATCTGAGGTCAGAGTGCACTTGACATTTTAAGGCACAGAAATGAGGTCAGTGTGGCCAGAGCAAAGTGAGATAACTCAGAGAGGCAGCAGGACCCAAAGCATGAAAAAGTCACAAATTAGATTATTCGAGGCCTCCAGGCCAGAGTAAGGACCTTGATTTTTCTCTAAGAGAGATGGGAAGCCACGTGGACATTCTTGGCAGAGCCATGCATAATGTAATGCTTTTAGACAATGACTGTGACCTCTTGCATGGAGAAGAGATTGTTGAGGAGCGATGCAGAAGGAGAGAGACAAGACGGGAGGCCACTGCAATAATCCAGGGAAGATAGGATGGTAGTCTGCACCAGGGTGGCAGCCATAGAGTGGGAAGAATTGATCATAGCTGGGAAAGGATTGGCTGCTAGTTTGTATGTGAGTGAGATAAAGGCAACAAGGATGAATACAAGGTTTTTGGCCTGAGACACTGGAAGGCTGGAATTCCATTTACTAAAATGGAGAAAGCTCCAAAACAAAAAAAAGGAGACAGGTTTTGAGGGATGGATTCAGCATATTATGAGTTCAGTTTTAGACTTGTTGACTTGGAGAAGCAATTTAGACATCCACATAGAGATGGTCAGTGGGCAAATGAATACACAGATCTGGATTCAGGGCAGGGGTCAATCTGGTAATATATATTCGGGAGTTCTCACTATGTGGTATTTGAGGCCACAAAATTGCTCAAGATCTTCTAGAGAGTAGGTCTAGATAGGACAGAAAGGAAGGCCACATTCTAAGAATTTATTCTATCCATACATTCATGAATATGTGAAAAGTGACATATGTATAAGAACATTCATAGGAGCATTATTATGCAAAAGATTGAAAGCAATAAAAATCCACTGATAAAGAACTGGGGAAGTAATTATAGTTCAGCCTTACACTGGAGTATTCTTCAGTAGTCTTTTAAAAAATGAAGTCACCTGCTGCTAACGTCATACTTAAACCTGAAAAACTGAATGCTTTCCGCCTAAGATCAGGTACAAGGTATGGAGGTCTACTCTTACCACTCTTATTCAATATAGTATTGGAAGTTCTAGATACTGAAATAAGTCAAGAAAAAGAAATAAAAGCCATATAGAATAAAAAAAAAGAAAAAGAAAAGAAATAAAATGATCCCTTTGTGCAGGTGACCTGCTTATCTAATGTAGAAAATACCAGGAAATCTATTAAAAATAAGTTCTGGTGACTTCCCTGGTGATCCAGTGGTTAAGACTCTGTGCTCCCAATGTAGGGGGCCCAGGTTCAATCCCTGGTCAGGGAACTAGATTCCGCATGCCACAACTAAAAGCCTGCATGTTGCAACTAAAAGATCCTACATGCCACAACTAAAGATCCCACATGCCACAACTAAAGATCCCACTCGGGGCACTGAAGATCCCGCATGTGGCAACTAAACCCTGGCACAGCTACATAAATAAATAAATATTTTTTAAAAATTCTGGAATTTTTCAGCAATGAGTGAGTTGATCAAGTTTGCAGAATGCAAATCAAAGCACAAAAAATAAACGCATTTCCATATACTAACAATGAACCTACGGAAATTGAAATTATAACATAGTACCACCATAGTACTGTTAATCATATCACAATGTATACATATGTTAAATCATCACCTTTTACATCTTTTAAAAAATCATGTTGTACAACCTAAATACATACAACGTTGATTTGTCAACCATATCTCAATAAAGCTAGAAAAAACACAGTACAATTTATGACCACTCCAAAAAAAATGAAAGGTTTAGATAACAACATATACAGATTGTCTGCTGAAAATTACACAATGTTGATGAAATAAACCAAATAAGACCTAAGTGAATGAAGAGCATAGTAAATACTCAATGTAGTAAAGATGTCACTTCTTCCTAAACTGACCTACAGGTATAATGCAATTACTAACAAAAGTCCAGCAAGTATTTTATATGCATAGCCAAGTTTACTCTGAAATTCATGTGGAAAGCCACAGTCCCCACAATAGCTAAAACAATCTTACATAGAAGAATAAAGTAGAAGAAATCAGTCTATTTGATTTCATGACTTATTATATGTTACAATAATGAAGACAGTGAGGTACTGGTGGAAGGGTAGACACAGATCCATGGAACAGAATAGAAAACACACAAATAGACTCATGCAAACATGTGCTATTGATTTTTGATAAAGAAAGATGCAAAAGCAATTCACTAGAAGAAGGATAACCTCTTCAACAAGTGGTGCTAGAGTAATTGGACACCAAGAAGCAAAAAATAAATAAATAAACCTCAACTTCACATCTTATACAAAAATTAACTTAAAATGGGTTTTGGACTGCAATGTAAAACTATAAAACTTTAAAAGAAAACATAGCAGAAAATCTTCAGAATCTAGGGCTAGACAGAGTTCTCAGACTTGACTCCAAAAGCATAATCTATAAAGGAAAATACTAATAAATTAGATCTCATCAAAATTAAAAACTCTTGCTCTGTAAAACTCCATGGAAAGAGAATCAAAAGACAAGCTACAAAAGGAAGAAAATATTCACAAGCCCCATATCCAACAAAGAACTGGTAACTAAAATATATTTTTAAACTCTCCAACCTCAACATTAAAAAAATAAAACATCCCAATTAGAAAACTGGCAAAAGACATAAACAGACATTTCAACAAAGAGGACATACAGATGATAAAGGCACAAGAAAAGATGTCCAATATCATCAACCATCAGAGTCATTACGATTTTAATTTGGAAAGCAAATTAAAATCATAATGAGCTATCATTACACACCAGACAGAATTGCTAAAATAAAAATTGTGACATCACCACACACTCGTATGGATGCAGAGGAACGGGAAAACTCACACGTTGCTGGTAGGAATGTAAAGTGGTATAGCCACTACGGAAAAGTTTGGTAGTTTCTTTTAAAACTAAACACGCAATTACCATACAAACCAGCAACCACACACTTGGGCATTTATCGAGAAAATTGAAAACTTATTGTTTACGCAAAAAAACTTATATAAATACTCACAGCAGCTTTATTCATGATAATAAAAATCTAAAAACAGCCTGGATGTCCCTGAGCAGATGAATGATGAAACGAACTGTGATACATAAATGTATACTCAATAACAAAAAGGAACAAACTATGGATACTCAGAACTTGGACAAATCTCCAGGGAATTATGTTCAGTAAGAAAAAGCCAGTCTGAAAGGTAACACATTGCATGATTCATATAACATTCATATAACATTTTTTGAATGACAAAAATTTATTCACAGATTAGTGAATGACAGCAGTTAGGGACCAGGAAGACGTGGGAGGAAGGTGGGTGTGACTATAAGGGTGATGGAAATGTTCAGTGTCTTGACCGGCAGTGGATACACCAAACTACACATGTGATGAAACTGCATAGAACGAAATGCTCCAACATTCTCTCTTATACGTAAATAAATATAAGTAAAACTGGAGAAATCTAAATAAGATCAGTAGATTGTATCAACACCAACATTTTAGGTGCGATATTGTACTAACAGTTTTGCAAAATGCTGGCGTTAAGGGAAATTGTATAAATAGTACACAAGATCTGTGTTATTTCCTAAAACTGCATGAGAATCTACAATTCTCTCAACATTTTCAATAAAAAAGTAACTGTTTAAACAAACTACAAAAAAAAGGAGAGAGACTGCTTTATTTACACTGATAAGGAAGATATTAGATATTTATCTGATTTAATTTATCCATGATAGAGTAGCTAAAAACACAAGGTACATAAGAGAAACCTGCCATTGTAAGGGAAAGGAGCAGACCAGCTCTGGGTAGGACAGTGGAGGGACCGGTAACAGCGATTGCCTCTGGGGAAGGAAACTGGGGGGGAGGAAAACCAAGGAGCCGGAATGGGAGGGGAGACCCATTTTCGCATTTTACCTTTTGAATTTTGAGCCATGGGCATATAATATCCATACCCCTCAAAAAATAATTAATTTTAAATAAAAATAAGTTGTTCCTGAATGAAAATTGGTAAGCCTGAACAATGAAATAATAACATAGAGAACCAATCAACCAACACACATTTTTTTAACTGTCCCCTAAGATAGATGCACAGATAGAGGCTATGAAAGATTTGGAGTAGTGTGTAGAAAGCATTACCAATATGAAGTCAGAGAGAAATGTTTACAAACAGGGAGAAATAATTAACATTATATGGCAGCTATGCTAAATTCCAACTGAGTAGTCTAACCAGTAAAGTCTTAGGAGAAATTATAATGGGGGAGATTTTGCAGAGTTGGGGTAGAAGAAACGTTCCCTACAATAGGTGAGATGACTTTGACCTTGAACTTCAGAAAGAATTTGAACAGGTAAAGAGGGGACCAGTTTAAAGATATTTAGGTGAACTAATAACAGAAGTGATACCTTATATTTTCATAATGCTCTGGAGATTACCAAGTCTGTTGAAATTATTAGAGGGCTCTGAAATAGTTGTTAACATTTTGCACATGTGCTAACTGAAGACTCGAAAAATTAAATGAAGTTCCCCATGTCCCAGATCTCATAAGCTAAAGAGAACAGAATAGAACAAGGAGTCCTGACTGCTAAAACTTCACTCATTCCACTCGATATGAAACAATAAAACTTCAGATGGACAGTATAGTAAGGGTACATGGGGCTTCATGCCCAGTCCAGTTAAATGTGGCTCTACCACCAGAGTTGAAAATTTACACTCAGAAAATTGACAAATATTTTGTTTGGTTCTAGATGCACCAGATGAGTACTTTCCATAAATTTGCTTATTTTATCCTCACCATCACCTTGTGATTTAAACATCCTTAATCCTAATTTTGTGGAAAAGGAACTCTGGGAACATGGATATAAATAACATGACTCAGATCACAAAGCTATCACATGACAGAGTTACAGTGGAAACCCAGAGTGGTCTGCTTCTACATCCAATGCT
Source organism: Aethalodelphis obliquidens (assembly GCF_003676395.1). Taxonomy (NCBI): domain Eukaryota; kingdom Metazoa; phylum Chordata; class Mammalia; order Artiodactyla; family Delphinidae; genus Aethalodelphis; species Aethalodelphis obliquidens. The sequence continues at coordinate 6,513,356 of NW_020837989.1, forward strand.
CTTTCCACATCAGAGTGTCATATTTTGCTAAGGTTACCAATACATTGCCTTGCATATCCTAAATCCACCCTAATACACTATTTTCAAAAAAATAATAGTAAGTCTGACCTGGCATTTTAACAATGATTATACAACTAGTAATTATTAATATTTCACATATCTATTTAACATTTTCTATTTATTCTCTTGATCTTTATAGATACTTTACAGATGAAAGAAATAATGCTAATATGTTCTTCTGCTTATTAATCAGAACCTGCTTTGTCCTTGCAGATATGTGAATAGGAGAGCTGGGAGTATCCTAAGATATAAATGATCAGGTCTTTTATAAATGAGGAAACAGAGACACAGAGAAGTAGAGGGGCCTCCTCAGGGTCCCACAGCTGATTAAAGATTTGGGACTGGCCCTCATGTCCCCTGGTTCTCAACGTTAGAAGAGGAATTATTGATAGCAAGATGCAATAGTAAATGAAAGCAAACCCTGAAATATAGACTCCATAGACTAGGCTGGTCAGAATGCCAAAAAAGGAAAGGATGGAGGAAGACGTGTTTAAACAGTAACCTCAATAACAATAGGGCTTTACAGATCACAAAAGACAAAAGAAATCTTCATTCACCATCTAAAACTGAATCAGATATCTCAAAGGGACACGTAAAAACACCATCTATGAAAACAAATTCCAAAAAATCAATTCCACTTTATGCATTTGGATCCTGGGAAACATATTACTCCACCGAGATGGTGACTTTGATTATGCCTTGGCTTTGAATAAGACTTTTAAAAGTGGCCATCAGCAAGACTGAGACATAAAATCATACGATCCGGGCTTCCCTGGTGGCGCAGTGGTTGAGAGTCCGCCAATGCAGGGGACACGGGTCTGTGTCCCGGTCCGGGAGGATCCCACGTGCCGCGGAGCGGCTGGGCCCGTGAGCCATGGACGCTGAGCCTGCGCGTCTGGAGCCTGTGCTCTGCAACGGGAGAGGCCACAACAGTGAGAGGCCTGCGCACCGCAAAAAAAGAAAAAATCATACGATCCTATAGCCAGCAGAAAATGCAAACTGCTCTTAACCTATTCCTTCATTTTGAAGAGAAAACCGTGACACAGAACAGAACATGGACTCAGAACAGAACAAGACATTCCCAAGTTGGTCATTTCTTATTGAGATCAGAAGTAAAAGTCAGATTAGCGAATGTTTGCTCAATAAGAGCACAGACGTTGGAGGCAAATAAACCTATGTTCCAATCCTGGCTCCACCACTACTATTTGCCTGACTGCAGCAGACACATTAGTTGGCTAGCATATATCTATTGCTAATCCCCATCTCTTTGCCCTGCCTCCTCTATAAAGCCAGAACTGATGGCTAGATGGTAGAGGAGTAAGATGCAGAGATCACCTTCCTCCCCACAAATACATCAAAACTACATCGACACGTGGAAAAACCCCTACAGAACACCTACTGAATGCTGGCAGAAGACCTCAGACCTCCCAAAAGGCAAGAAAATACCAGCGTACCTGCGTAGGGCAAAAGAAAAAAGGAAAAACAGAGACAAAATAATAGGGACAGGACCTGCACCTCTGGGAAGGAGCTGTGAAGGGGGAAAAGTTTACACACACTAGGAAGCCCTTTCGTGGATGGAGACTGTGGGTGGTGGAGGAGGGAAGCTTCAGAGCCATGGAGGAGAGCATAGCAACAGGGCTGCAGAGGGAAAAATGGAGAGATTCCCACACAGAGGATCAATGCCAACCAGCACTCACCAGCCCAAGAGGCTTGTCTGCTCAGAGGTCAGATTCCAGGGAGAGGACTGGGGTTGGCTGCGTGAAGACAGCCTGAAGGGAGCTAGTGTGCCACAGCTAGCTGGCAGGGAGTCCAGGAAAAGCTCTGGAACTGCCTAAGAGGCAAAAGATCATTGTTTCGGAGTGGGCAAGGAGAGGGAATTCAGAGCACTGCCTAAACGAGCTCCAGAGACAGGAATGAGCCACAGCTATCAGTGCGGACAACAGAGACAGGCATGAAATGCTAATGCTGTTGCTGCAGGTACCAAGAAGCCTGTGTGCAAGCACAGGTCACTATCCACATCTCCCCTCCTGGGAGCCTGTGCAGCCCACCACTGCCAGGGTCCCGTGATCCAGGGACAACTTCCCCAGAACACATGGAACGTCTCAGGCTGTTGCAACGTCACACTGGCCTCTGTGCCTCAGGCTCACCCCGCATTCTGTACCCCTCACTCTCCCTGGCCTGAGGGAGCCAGAGCCCCTGAATCAGCTGCTACTTTGACCCCATCCTGTCTGGGAAGGGAACAGACACCCTCAGGTGACCTACATGCAGAGGCGGGGCCAAATCCAAAGCTGAACCCCAGGAGCTGTGGGAACAAAGAAGAGAAAGGGAAATCTCTCCCAGCAGCCTCAGGAGCAGCGGATTAAATCTCCACAGTCAACTTGATGTACCCTGCATCTGTGGAATACCAGAACAGACAACAAATCATCCCAAAATTGAGGCGGTGGACTTTGGGAGCAACTGTAGACTTGGGGTTTGCTTTCTGCATCTAATTTATTTCTGTTTTATGTTTATCTTAGTTTAGTATTAAGGGCTTATTATCATTGGTAGATTTGTTTATTGATTTGGTTGCTCTCATCCTTCTATATATATATTGGTTTTCCTTTTTCTCTTTTTGTGAGTGTGTATATGTATGCTTCTTTGTGTGAGTCTGTCTGTATAGCTTTGCCTTTGCCATTTGTCCTAGGGCTGTGTCTGTCCAGTCTTTTTCGGTTTTTTTTTTTTAGTATCGTTTTTAGCGCTTGTTATCTTTGGCAGATTTGTTTTTCGGTTTCGTTGCTCTCTTCTTTCTTTTTCTTCTTTTTATTACTTTTTTATTCCTTTTATTTTTAATAATTTTTTTACTTTAATAAATTTATTTTATTTTTACTTTCTTTCTTTTTCTTCTCCCTTTGCTTCTGAGCCATGTGGCTGAGAGGGTCTTGCTGTTCCTGAGACTCTGGGGTGGGAGAGCCAAGTTCAGCACATTGGTCCACCAGAGACCTCCCGGCCCCAAGTAACATCAAATGGTGAAAGCTCTCCCAGAGGTCTCCATCTCAACACGAAGACCCAGCCCACTCAACAACCAGCAAGCTACAGGGCTGGACACCCTATGGCAAACAACTAGCAAGACAGGAACACAAACCCACCCATTAGCAGAGAGGCTGCCTAAAATCATAATAAGGTCACAGATACCCCAAAACACACCACCGGACGCAGTCCTGCCCACCAGAAAGAAAAGATCCAGCCTAATCCACCAGAACACAGGCACCAGTCCCCTCCACCAGGAAGGCTACACAAGGCAATGAACCAACCTCATTACTGGTGGCACACACAAAAAAACAATGAGAACTTCAAACCTACAGGCTATGAAAAGGAGACCCTAAGCACAGTAAGTTAAACAACGTGAGAAGACAGAGAAATATGCATCAGTTGAAGGAGCAAGGTAAAAACCGACCAGACCAAACAAATGAAGAGAAAATAGGCAGTCTACCTTAAAAAGAATTCAGAGTAATGATAGTAAACGTGATCACTGAAGAACTCAAAGAAGAACTCAAAAAATACCCAGAAACAAATGACAATGAAAACATGATTACCCAAAACCTATGGGATGCAGCAAAAGCAGTTCTAAGAGGGAAGTTTATAGCAATACAATCCTATGTCAAGAAACAAGAAAAATCTCAAAGAAACAACCTAACTTTACATCTAGAGCAATTAGAGAAAGAACAACAACAGCAAAAAAAAAAAAAAAAAAACCCTCAAATTTAGCAGAAGGAAAGAAATCATAAAGATCAGATCAGAAATAAATGAAATAGAAACAAAGGAAACAATAGCAAAGATCAATAAAAGTAAAATATGCTTCCCTGAGAAGATAAACAAAATTGATAAACCATTAGCCAGACTCATCAAGAAAAAAAGGGAGAAGACTCAAAAGGAACAGAATTAGAAATGAAAAAGGAGAAGTAACAACTGACATTGCAGAAATACAAAGGTTCATGAGAGATTACTACAAGCAACTATATGCCAATAAATTGGAGAACCTGGAATAAGTAGACAAATTATTAGAAAAGCACAACCTTCCATGACTGAACCAGGAAGAAATAGAATATACAAGCAAAAATTTCACAAGCACTGAAATTGATACTCTGATTTAAATTCTTCCAAAAAACAAAAGCCCAGGACTAGATGGCTTCACAGGTGAATTCTATCAAACATTTAGAGAAGAGCTAACACCTATCCTTCTCAAACTCTTCCAAAATATAGCAGAGGGAGCAACACTCCCAAACTCATTCTACGAGGCCACCATCACCCTGATACCAAAATCAGACAAAGATGTCACAAAAAAAGAAAATTACAGGCCAATATCACTGATGAACATAGATGTAAAAGTCCTCAACAAAATATTAGCAAACAGAATCCAACAGCACATTGAAAGGATCATACACCATGATCAAGTGGGGTTTATCCCAGGAATGCAAGGATTCTTCAATAAACCCAAACCAATCAATGTGATAAGCCATATTAACAAACTGAAGGATAAAAATCATATAATAATCTCAAGAGATGCAGAAAAGCTTTCGACAAATTCAACACCCATTTATGATAAAAGCCCTCCAAAAAGTAGGCATGGGGGAACTGACCTCCACATAATAAAGGGCATATATGACAAACCCATAGCCAACATCATTCTCAATGGTGAAAAACTAAAACCATTTCCGCTAAGATCAGTAATAAGACAAGGTTGCCCTCTCTCACCACTGTTATTGACAAAGTTTTGGAAGTTTTTGTCACAATAATCAGAGAAGAAAAAGAAATAAAAGGAATCCAAATCGGAAAACAAGAAGTAAAACTGTCACTGTGTGCAGATGACATGATACTATATATAGAGAATCCTAAAGATGCTCCCAGAAACCTACTAGAGCTAATCAATGAATTTGGTAAAGTAGTAGGATACAAAATGAATTCACAGAAATCTCTTGCATTCCTATACACTAATGATGATAAATCTGAAAGAGAAATTGAGGAAACATTCCCATTTACCATTGCAACAAAAAGAAAAAAATACCTAGGAATAAACCTACCTAAGGAGACAAAAGACCTGTATGCAGAAAACTATAAGACACTGATAAAAAAAATCAAAGAGGATACAAACAGATGAAGAGATATACTATGTTCTTGAGTTGGAAGGATCAACTTTTTGAAAATGACTGTACTACCCAAAGCAATCTATGGATTCAGTGCAATCTCTACCAACTACCAATGGCATTTTTCACAGAACTAGAACAAAGAATTTCACAATTTGTATGGAAACACAAAAGACCCTGAATAGCCAAAGCAATCTTGAGGAATTAAAATGGAGCTGGAGAAATCAGGCTCCCTGCTTTCAGACTATACTACAAAGCTACAGTAAGCAAGACAGTATGGTACTGGCACAAAAACAGAAATATAGATCAATGGAATAGGATAGAAAGCCCAGAGGTAAATCCACCCACATATGGCCACCATAAATTTGGCAAAGGAGGCAAGAATATACAATGGAGAAAAGACAGGCTGTTCAATAAGTGGTGCTGGGAAAACTGGACAGCTACATGTAAAAGAATGAAATTAGAACATTCTCTAACACCATACACAAAAATAAACTCAAAATGGATTAAAGACCTAAATGTAAGGCCAGACACTATCAAACTCTTAGAGGAAAACATAGGCAGAACACTCTATGACATCAATCACAGCAAGATCCTTTTTGACCCACCTCCTAGACAAATGGAAATAAAAACAAAAATAAACAAATGGGACCTAATGAAACTTAAAAGCTTTTGCACAGCAAACGAAACCATAAACAAGATGAAAAGACAACCCTCAGAATGGGAGAAAATTCTAGGAAATGAAGCAACTGACCAAGGATTTATCTCCAAAATATACAAGCAGACCATGCAGGTCAATATCAAAAAGCAAAGAACCCAATCCAGAAATGGGCAGAATACATAAACAGACATTTCTCTAAAGTAGATATACAGATTGCCAACAAGCACTTGAAAGGACGCTCAACATCACTAATCATTAGAGAAATGCAAATCAAAACTACAATGAGGTATCACCTCACACCTGTCAGAACGGCCATCATCAAAAAATGTACAAACAATAAATGCTGGAGGGAGCGTGGAGAATAGGGAACCCTCTTGCACTGTTGGTAGGAGTGTAAATTGATACAGCCACTATGGAGAACAGTATGGAGGTTCTTCAAAAAACTAAAAATAGAACTACCATACGACCCAGCAATCCCACTACTGGGCAAATACCCTGAGAAAACCATAATTCAATAGAGTCATGTACCACAATGTTCACTGCAGCTTTATTTACAATAGCCAAGACATGGAAGCAACCTATGGAAGCAACATGGAAGCAACAGATGAATGGATAAAGAAGATGTGGCACATATATACAATGGAATATTACTCAGCCATAAAATGAAATGAAATTGAGTTATATGTAGTGAGGTGAATGGACCTAGAGACTGTCATACAGAGTGAAGTAAGTCAGAAAGAGAAAAACAAATACGGTATGCTAACATATATATGAATAACCTAGGGGCAGGACAGGAATAAAGATGTAGACATAGGGAATGGACTTGAGGACACGGGGAGGGGGAAGGGTAAGCTGGGATGAAGTTAGAGAGCAGCATTGATATATATACACTACCCAGTGTAAAACAGAAAGCTAGTGGGAAGTAGCCACATACCACAGGGAGATCAGCTCGGTGCTTTGTGACCACGTAGAGGGGTGGGATAGGGAGGGTGGGAGGGAGAAGCAAGAGGGAGGGTATATGGGGATATATGTATATGTATAGGTGATTCACTTTGTTATAAAGTAGAAACTAACACAACATTGTAAAGCAATTATACTTCAATAAATATGTGAAAAAAAAAGCCAGAGAAAGGCAAATACTCATTTTCCCAGCATCCCTTGCATACAGGGTTAGTCATGTGGCATAACTCTGGCCAACGAGACATAAGTAGAAATCAGGCAGGGGCCTCTGGGAAGACTTTTACTTTTCATATAAACAAATCCACATGGCTAGTGCTACCCACATCTTCTTACTTCCTTGAACATAGATTTCCTGCCTGAAGCAATCACTTTGGGTTATAACCATCTTGTGGCCAGGAGCATTTAAGCATAAAGAAAAGCCAACACACTGAAGACAGCGGAGACAGAGGAGAATGTTAGAAAGAACTTGAATCCTTAATGGCATCACTGAGGTGGAATCAGTATTAAGAGTACCACCAGAATTCTCATCTGAGGAAAAAAAAATACCCTCATTTGTATAAAGCAACATTAGTTGCAGCCAAAAGATAACTGATATAGTTACCTTGCACAAATTAATCTCTCTAAGCCTCTGTTGTCATATCTGTACAATGAAGAACAAGCTTACCTATCTCATCAGTTTACTGTCACATCATTAATTCACTATATATTAACTGAGCACCTACTATGTAATAGAAACTGTTCTAGGAGTTCGGCATATAGCAGTACTTAAAGGTTCCTTTGACTATAGAACAGACTTTCTAATCTTGAGAGGCAGATAATAAACACAAAAGTATCATCAATTTTGAAGACTCAAGTTAAAAACACATGTGAAGGACCTGGCAGTTCTTGGCACAGAGTAGTGCTCAATGAATAGCAGCTGCTACCACTATCATTCTTTACTGACATTCAATAAATACTGCTTAAATTCTTAGGATCTCTCCATACCCACATATATATGAGTTATCAGAAATATGGGGATCTCAAGCCATCCCATAATGTCACAAGGAATCCTTGCACTCTGACCTGCCGTTTAACTTTTTCTTCTCAAGCTGGGAACATTCTCTTTTAGACCTGAGGCTCCAAGGTTCACATGCCTTTAGCACCTTCCAGTGCTAGAACTTGTCCTGAATGATCAAACCAGAAAGGCTAACATCCCAGGAAAGGAAGAAGGAAGTTGGAAAGGAGTGGGGATTTGCTACAGGTGGCTGCCCTGTCTAACTAGAAACCTGACAGGCTTTGCTTGGAGCAATTAACCCATGTGAATGTATGTTAATGACTATTTCTCTCAGGAGATGGCCAGGAGACACCTAACTGGGACTGGACAATATAATCCAAAATGCCTGTTTTTTTTAACATCTTTATTGGAGTATAATTGCTTTACAATGGTGTTAGATTCTGCTGTATAACAAAGTGAAGCAGTTATACATATACATATGTCCCCATATCTCTTCCCTCTTGCATCTCCCTCCCTCTCACCCTCCCTATCCCACCCCTCTAGGTGGTCACAAAGCACCGAGCTGATCTCCCTGTGCTATGCGGCTGCTTCCCACTAGTTATTTTACATTTGGTAGTGTATATATGTCCATGCCACTCTCTCACTTTGTCCCAGCTTACCCTTACCCCTCCCTGTATACTCAAGTCCATTCTCTAGTAGGTCTAGTAGGTCTGTATTTCCATCTTACTTCACTCTGTATGACAGTCTCTAGGTCCATCCATCTCACTACAAATAACTCAGTTTCGTTCCTTTTGATGGTTGAGTAATATTCCATTGTATATATGTGTCACATCTTTTTTATCCATTCATCTGTTGATGGACACATAGGTTGTTTCCATGTCCTGGCTATTGTAAATAGAGCTGCAGTGAACATTTTGGTACATGACTCTTTCTGAATTATGGTTTTCTCAGGGTATATACCCAGGAGTGGGATTGCTGGGTCATATGGTAGTTCTATTTTTAGTTTCTTAAGGAACCTCCATACTGTTCTCCATAGTGGCTGTATCAATTTACATTCCCACCAAGAGTTTTCAGATATTATTTCAATTAAAAACTGATTTCTTGAGTTGGAATTGCAAGCCAATGTGTAAGTTAGGCTTTGAAATACCTTGGAAATACCATTGGGTAAATACAGGTTCTAGTGCTGGATCCAACCACGACTTCTGTGGGATCCTAAGTAATCCTTCCCAGTTTTCCCATCAGTGCAGTGAGGGGACTGGACTAGATCACGTCTAAGGGACCTTTCAGCTGACATCCTGTCATTCTACCCTTCTCAAATCATCTACTCCGGTGAGACTCCCTCCTCCCAGCAGCAGTGGAACAGGGGTGCCTCTCTCAGCAGATTTTCTAATGCCCAGCCACCAGGGGAAAAAAAAACTGCTGACGGATACTCTGGCTGCCTCCGTGTTGTTAAACACCTACTTACAGCTCTAATCAGCTGGTTCGCATGCCCAGGATATGGGTATTGATAGCTGACGTTGACCTGGCAAGGAGACGATCTTGCAATCACCAGCCAAAGCGACTTAGGCGTATGCGCTGGGAATTTGGCAAGTGGTACTGCGAAGGGGAGAGACAGCAGGGAACATAAGAACGGGAGGTGGTTTTGCGTAGTGGTTAAGAACATTGGTTGCAGAGCCAGGAAGATCTACATTTCATTTCTTTCTCTACCCTTTTCTACCTGTGTAAACGTGGACATGTTATTTCACATGTTTCTCAACAGCAGCTGACCCTACCCCCACTATCCCAGGGAGTAAACCGGGATGGGCCTATATGGCACTGTATTCTTTTCTTCTTGCCAGTGATTGCGTAAATGGGTATGGGACCCAATCCTGGCCATTGAGACCTGAGAAGATTTTTTTCTGGGTAACTTCTTGGAAGTTTTCCTTGCTAAAAAATAAATAAATAAGTAAGTAAACAAAAGAGACACCTGCAAGCCTCTTAGTCATTAAGGTTATAATGCTAACTTAGGCCACTCTGTGACCATGAAGAGAGACCCCGCTGACAGAATGAGTATAGCACAGCAAAAAATGGAAAGAACCCTGGTCTGTGACGATGTCACTGAGCCACCAAATTCTTCACAACCCTAGAGCTGCCCTATTCCCCGCCTGCTTGCTCTTGCTAGATGAGAAAATAAATCTCTGTTACTTACACTACTTTGAGTAGATTTTCTGTTCATTGTATCCAAGAGCCTTCTGTGAGTAGCAGTCATAATTGCTGTTATCATTGCTAAAATTCTACTGTCCAGAGTAGTATACAAAGCAAAAATTCAGAGTTAGAAGAACTAGGCTCAAATCCGAGTAACTCCATTCAACATGCTGCATCTCCATTTCCTAATTTACAGGTATACCTCTGAAGATCATAAGGTTTTGAAAAGTCATAAGGATCTATACAAACTTAGAGGAATAATATTAACACCCACTCTGCCATTGGTAGTCTCTAATGTGCAAAGAAAAGCACAGTAGCTGAGAGTCAGCAGAACCAGTTCCTAATTGCACCTTGACACTAATTTCCTTGGTGACATTGGACAAGTCCCTTCCCTTCCCTGAACCTTAGTTTTTCTGCAGAATTAGAGTCTTGGGCTGGTTTAAATCTAAGGTCATTCTTGGAATTGCTATTCTATAAATCAAAGTGATATAGCCTTTTTTTTCTTGTATAGCAGGAAAAAAAATGTTGACAGAGGTGACAACAAATTTAGTGGAAGAGCCACGCGAACCTCCTATGAGCACTGTGTGCTGTGCTTGGTGCTGCTGCACTGCAGTTATCCACCACACAAGGACAGTACCTACCTGTGCAAGATCCCACTCCACTCTCAGAATTAAGATGCCTACTGCACCCTATCTTCACCTCTAGCTAACCTGTTGGACAATTCCTCTGGCATCTCAACCCACAACCCCCAAAGAAAACACTGCCTGAAAGTTTTTCCTCATGAAGTACAAGCTACTTAAAAAACAAGGCCACTAAAAGCAAGGATTCTCAAAATGAAATTATTTCGGCTTACTGCAGGAATCATTTAAGAAAACAGACTAAAACTCCCATCCAAATCAACCCAACAGCATTTCCAAAATACCCAGTCTAGATACAACACCAGATGGAACAGAAGAAGATTCTGTTTTACCCATTTTCCAAGTGGATAAAGCAACTTTGCCTTCTGACACTGCATGTAGACTGACAGAGAAACTTCCCATCTGTAATGGTATGTGGTCCTTTTTAAAAGCCCTTTTATGTGACACTCCCAACGGTACATAAGGAAAGAAGGCAAAGGAGGGGGCAATATGGCATAATAGTTAAGATCTATGCTTTTGAATAAATGATATCTGAAGCCAAAATCTAGCTCTGCTCAGTTCATTCTTTCTCTCTCTCTCTCAAAATGTGTGTACTATACACTTTCTATGTGCCAGGAACTGTTCTACACTTCAATATCACTCTCCAATATACACACATATCCTCCTTTCCCAATCACTCCCAGAACCTCAGATGTGTTCAGGTGGTGGTATAGGTCCCTCCCCAAGCCAAAAGAATGAAGTGCATTCATCAATTTTAGTAATTGTACTTCCTCCAATTTCTCTTTGATTGTTATAAGTCTCACAGTGAGCATGTGTCCCAGGGGGTCTCAAAGACCATGCAAACATTTAATGTTTTGCTAAAAGCACTAATGGCTAAAGCTTATTATAGCAAAAGGACACACAATAGGATCAGCAAGGGGAAAAAACACAAGATAGAATCTGGAGAAATCCACGCCCAGGCTTTGTGAGGCTATCTCCATCTGGTGAGGGGACACGGGACTGTGCTTGCTTTGCCAGCAATAAAAAAATGCAGTGACAAAGATGCCCATTCTCACCCCTTTTATTCAACAGACTACTGGAAGTCCTAGGTAGAGCAATTAGGCAAGAAAAAGAAATAAAAGCCATTCAAATTGAAAAGGAAAAAGTAAAACTGTCACTATTTGCAGACATGATATTATATACAGAAAGCCCTAAAGACGCTACCAAAAAAAAGTTACACCTAATAAATAAATTCAGTACAGTTGCAGAATACGAAACCAACATACAGAAATCTGTTGATTTCTATATACTACTAACAAACTATCAAAAAGTGAAATTAAGAAAACAATTCCATTTACAATTGCATCAAAAAGAATAAAATAACTAGGAATAATCTTACCAAGGAGGTGAAAGAACTGTACACTTAAAACTATAAGACACTGGTGAAAGAGGTGGGGACCTTCAACATGGCGGAGGAGTAAGAAGTGGAGATCACCTTCCTCCCCACAAATACATCATAAATACATCTACACGTGGAACAATTCTTACAGAACACCTACTGAACGCTGGCAGAAGACCTCAGACTTCCCAAAAGGCAAGAAAATACCAACGTACCTGGGTAGGGAAAAAGAAAAAAGAAAACAAAGAGACAAAAGAATAGGGATGGGACCTGCACCTCTGGGAGGGAGCTGTGAAGGAGGAAAAGTTTCCACGCACTAGGAAGCCCTTTCACTGGCAGACACCAGGGGTGGGGGTGGGGGGGCTTCTGAGCCACAGAGGAGAGTGCGGCAACAGGGGTGCAGAGGGCAAAGCAGAGAGATTCCCGCACAGAGGACTGGTGCCGACCAGCACTCACCAGCCCGAGAGGCTTGCCTGCTCACCTGCCAGGGGGGGTGGAGTCTAGGAGCTGAGGCTCGGGCTTCAGATGTCAGATCCCAGGGAGAGGACTGGGGTTGGCTGCATGAACACAGCCTGAAGGGGGATAATGCACCACAGATAGCCAGGAGAGAGTCCAGAAAAAAGTCTGGACCTGCCTAATAGTCAAGAGACCATTGTTTCAGGGTGCGCAAGGAGAGGTGATTCAGAGCGCCACCTAAACGTGCTTCAGAGACGGGCGTGAGCCACGGCTATCAGCTCGGACCACAGAGACAGGCAAGAAATGCTAACGCTGCTGCTGCAGCCACCAAAAATCCTCTGTGCAAGCACAGGTCACTATCCAAACCCCCCAGAAGCCAGTGCAATACAACACAGTCAGGGTCCCATGATCCAGGGACAACTTCCCCCTGAGAACACACGGCACGCCCCAGGCTATTGCAAAGTCACGCTGGCCTCTGCCACTGCAGGCTCACCCTGCATTCCATTATACCTACCAGAACCCTCCATCCCCCAAGCCTGAATGAGCAAGAGCCCCCTAATAAGCTGCTGCTTTAACCCCCTCCTGTCTGAGTGGGGAAAAGATGCCTAAGGGTGACCTACATGCAGAGGTGGGGCCAAAACCAAAGCTGAACGCCAGGAGCTGTGTGAACAAAGAAGAGGAAGGGAAATCTACCCAGCAGCCTCAGGAGCATCAGATTAAATCCCCACAATCAACTTGAAGTACACTGCATCTGTGGAATACCTGAACAGACAACAAATCATCCCAAAATTGGGGCAGTGGACTTTAGGACCAACTGTAGACTTCGGGTTTGCTAGCTGCGACTGATTTGTTTCTGATATTTATGTTTACCTTAGTTTACTGTTTAGCGCTTGTTATCATTGGTGTATTTGTTTATTGGGTTGGTTGCTCTCCTTTTTTAGTATCTTATTATTTGATTTTTTTATTTTAATAATTTTTTGTCTTTATTTTTTTTAATATTATTTTCTTTCTATTTTTTTCCCTTTTCTTTATTTTTTTATTTTTTTTTTTCAGGATTTTTTAGTTTTTTTTTTTTTTTGCAGTACGCGGGCCTCTCACTGCTGTGGCCCCTCCCACTGCGGAGCACAGGCTCCAAACGCGCAGGCCCAGTGGCCATGGCCCACGGGCCCAGCCGCTCCATGGCACGTGGGATCCTCCCGGACCGGGGCACGAACCTGCGTCCCCTGCCTCGGCAGGTGGACCCCCAACCACTGCGCCACCAGGGAAGCCCCATTTTTTTAAACTTTTTTTTTCATAAATTTATTTATTGATTTTATTTTTGGCTGCATTGGGTCTTCGTTGCTGCATGCAGGCTTTCTCTAGTTGCGGCGAGCAGGTGCTACTCTTCATTGTGGTGTGCAGGATTCTCATTGCAGTGGCTTCTCTCATTGTGGAGCATGGGCTCTAGGCACATGAGCTTCAATACCTGTGGCACACAGGCTCAGTAGTTGTGGCACATGGACTTAGTTGCTCTGCGGCATGTGGGATCTTCCTGGACCAGGGCACAAACCCGTGTCCCCTGCATTGGCAGGCAGATTCTTAACCACTGCATCACCAGGGAAGTCCCTCCCTTTTCTTCTGAGCTATGTGGCTGACAGGGTCTGGTGCTCTGGCCTGGTGTCAGGCCTGAGCCTCTGAGGTGGGAGAGCTGAGTTCAGGACACTGGACCACTGGAGACTTCTAGGCCCCACATAATATCAGTCAGCTAGAGCTCTCCCAGAGATCTCCATCTCAACGATAACACCCAGCTCCATCCAACGGCCAGCAAGATCCAGTGCCGGATGCCTTATGCCAAACACCTAGCAAAATAGGAACACAACCCCACCCATTACCAGAGAGGCTGCCTAAAATCATACTACCTTCACAGACACCCCAAAACACAGCACTGGATACATCCCTCCCCACAAGAAAGACAGGTACCAGCCCCCTCCACCAGGAAGCCTACGCAAGCCAATGAACCAACATCACCCACTGGGGGAAGACACAAAAAACAATGGGAACCATGAACCTGCAGCCTGCAAAAAGGAGACCCCAAACACAGTAAGTTAAACAACATGAGAAGACAGAGAAATATGCAGCAGATGAAGGAGCAAGGTAAAAACCCAGCACACCAAACAAATGAAGAGGTAATAGGCAGCTTACATGAAAATGAATTCAGAGTAATGATAGTAAAGATGATCCAAAATCTTGGAAATAAAATGGAGAAAATACAGGAAATATTTAAACAGGACTTAGCAGAACTAAAGAGCAAACAAACAATGATGAACAACACAATAAATGAAATTAAAAGTTCTCTAGAAGGAATCAAAAGCAGAATAACTCAAGTACAAGCACAGACAAGCAACCTGGAGGATAAAGTAGTTGGAAATATCTACCACAGAGCAGAATAAAGAAAGAAGAATGAAAAGAATTAAGGACAGTCTCAGACATTAACTGAACCAACATTCAAACCACAGGGGTCCCAGAAGAAAAAGAGAAAAACAAAGGTCTCAGAAAATATTTGAAGAGATTATAGATGAAAAATTCCCTAACATGGGAAAGGAAATAGTCAGTCAACTCCAGGAAGCACAGAGAGGCCCATATAGGATAAATCCAAGGAGAAACACGTTAAGACACATATTAATCAAATTATCAAAAATTAAATACAGAGAAAAAACATTAAAAGCAGCAAGGGAAAAGCAACAAATAACATACAACAGAACCCCCATATGGTTAAACAGCTGATCTTTCAGCAGAAACTCTGAAGGCCAGAAGGGAGGAGCAGTACATATTTAAAGTGATAAAAGGGGAAAACTTACAAGCAAAATAACTACCCAACAAGGATCTCATTCAGATTCGATGGAGAAATTAAAGCCTTTACAGACAAAAAAACTTAAGAGAATTCAGCACCACCAAACCAGCTTTACAACACATGATAAAGAAACTTCTCTAGGCAGGAAACACTAGAGAAGGAAACTAACAAACCCCAAACAATTAAGAAAATGGGAATAGGAACATACATATGGATAATTAAATTAAATGTAAATGGATTAAATGCTCCAACCAAAAGACATAGACTGGTTGAATGGATACAAAAACAAGACCCATATATATGCTGTCTACAAGAGACCCACTTCAGACTGAGGTACACAGACAGAATGAAAGTGAGAGGATGGAAAAAGATATTCCATGCAAATGGAAGTCAAAATAAACCTGGACTAGCAATTCTAATATCAGAAAAAATAGACTTTAAAATAAAGACTAATAAAAGAGACAAAGAAGGACACTACATAATGATCAAGGGATCAATCCAAGAAGAAGATACAATAATTATAAATATTTATGGACCCAACACAGGAGCACCTCAATACAGAAGGCAAATGCTAACAGCCATAAAAGGGGAAATCAACAGTAACACAACCACAGTAGGCAACTTAACACCTCACTTACACCAATGGATAAACCATCAAAAATAAAAATAAATAAGGAAACACAAGTTTTAAATGACACATTAAACAAGAAGGACTTAGTTAATATTTATAGGATATTCCATCCAAACACAACAGAATACACTTTCTTATCAAGTTCTCATGGAACATTCTCCAGGACAGACCATATCTTGAGTCACAAATCAAACCTTGGTAAATTTAAGAAAATTGTAACCATATCAAGTGTCTTTTCTGACCAAAACATAATGAGAGTAGATATCAATTACAGGAAAAAATCCTAAAAATTACAAACACAGGGAGGCTAAACACTATGCTACTATTTAACCAAGAGATACTGAAGAAATCAAAAAGGAAATCAAAAATACCTAGAAACAAATGACAATGAAAACATGATGACCCAAAACCTATCGGATGCAGCAAAAGCAGTTCTAAGAGGGAAACTTACAGCAATACAATCCTACCTTAAAAAACAAGAAACAACTCAAATAAACAACCTAACCTTACACCTAAAGCAATTAGAGAAAGAAAAACAAGAAAAAACCAAAGTTAGCAGAAGGAAAGACATCATAAAGATCAGAACACAAATAAATGAAAAAGAAATGAAGGAAACAATAGCAAAGATCAATAAAACTAAAAGCTGCTTCTTTGAGAAGATAAACAAAATTGATAAACCATTAGCCAGACTCATCAAGAAACAAAGAGCAAAGACTCAAATCAACAGAATTAGAAATGAAAAAGAAGCAGTAACAACTGACGCTGCAGAAATACAAAGGATCATGAGAGATTACTACAAGCAACTCTATACCAATAAAATGGACAACCTGGAAGAAACGGACAAATTCTTAGAAAAGCACAACCTTCTGAGACTAAACCAGGAAGAAACAGAAAATAAAAAGAGACCAATAACAAGCACTGAAATTGAAACTATGATTAAATATCTTCCAACAAATAAAAGCCCAGCACCAGATGGCTTCACTGGCAAATTCTATCAAACACTGAAAGAAGAGTTAAACCTGTCCTTCTCAAACACTTCCAAAATAGAGCAGAGGGAGGAACACTCCCAAGCTCATTCTATGAGGCCACCATCACCCTGATACCAAAACCCGACATATATGTCACAAAAAAAGAAAACAACAGGCCAATATCGCTGATGAACATAGATGCAAAAATCCTCAACGAAATAGTAGCAAACAGAACCCAACAGGACATTAAGAGAATCATACACCATGTTCAAGGGGGTTTTATCCAAGGAATGCAAGGATTCTTCAATATACGCAAATCAATCAATGTGATACACCATATTAACAAATTGAAGAATAAAAACCATCTGATAATAGATGCAGAAAAAGCTTTTGACAAAATTCAACACCAATTTATGATAAAAACCCTGCAGAAAGTAGGTATAGAGGGAACCTACGTCAACATAATAAAGGCCATATATGACAAACCCACAGCCAACATCGTTCTCAATGGTGAAAAACCGAAACCATTTCCGCTAAGATCAAGAACAAGACAAGGGTGTGCACACTCACCACTATTATTCAACATAGTTTTGGAAGTTTGGGCCACAGCAATCAAAGATGAAAAAGAAATAAAAGGAATCCAAATTGGAAAACAAGAAGTAAAACGGTTACTGTTTGCAGATGACATGATACTATACATAGAGATTCCTAAGGATACTACCAGAAAACTACTAGAGCTAATCAATGAATTTCATACAGTAGCAGGATACAAAATTAATGCAGACAAATCTCTTGCATTGCTATACACTAAAGATGAAAAATCTGAAAGAGAAATTAAGGAAACACTCCCATTTACCATTGCAACAAAAAGAATAAAATACCTAGGAATAAACCTACCTAAGGAAGCAAAAGACCTGTATGCAGAAAACTATAAGACACTGATGAAAGAAATTAAAGATGATACCAATACATGGACAGATATACCTTTTTCCTGGATTGGAAGGATCAACACTGTAAAAGTGAATATACTACCCAAAGCAATCTACAGATTCAATTCAATCCCTATCAAACTACCAATGGCGTTTTTCACAGAACTAGAACAAAAAATTTCACAATTTGTATAGAAACACAACAGACTCCAAATAGCCAAAGCAATTTTGAGAAAGAAAAACGGAGCTGAAGGAATCAGGCTCCCTGTGTTCAGACTACACTACAAAGCTACACTAATCAAGACAGTATGGCAATGGCACAAAAAGAGAAATATAGATCAATGGAACAGGACAGAAAGCCCAGAGCTAAACCCACGCACATATGGTCACCTTATCTTTGATAAAAGAGGCAAGAATATACAATGGGGGAAAGACAGCCTCTTTAATAAGTGGTGCTGGGGAAACTGGACAGCTACATGTAAAAGAATGAAGTTAGAATACTACCTAACACAATACCCAGAAATAAACTCAAAATGGATTAAAGACCTAAATGTAAGACCAGACACCATAAAATTCTTAGAGGAAAACATAGGCAGATGCTCTATGACATAAATCACAGCAAGATCCTTTTTGACCCACCTCCTAGAGAAATGGAAATAAAAACAAAAATAAACAAATGGGACCTAATGAAACTTAAGTTTTTGCACAGCAAAGGAAACCATAAACAAGACCAAAAGACAACCCTCAGAATGGGAGACAATATTTGCAAATGAAGCAACTGACAAAGGATTAATCTCCAAAATATACAAGCACCTCATGCAGCTCAATATAAAAAAAACAAACAACCCAATCCAAAAATGGGTTGAAGACCTATATAGACATTTCTCCAAAGAAGATATATAGATTGCCAACAAACACATGAAAGGATGCTCAAAATCACTAATTATTAGAGAAATGAAAATCAAATTACAATGAGGTATCACCTCACACCAGTCAGAATGGCCATCATCAAAAAATTTACAAACAATAAATGCTGGAGAGGGTGTGGAGAAAAGGGATTCCTCTTGAACTGTTGGTAGGAATGTAAATTGATACAGCCACTATAGAGAACAATATGGAGTTTCCTTAAAAACCTAAAAATAGAACTACCATATGACCCAACAATCCCACTACTGGGCACATACCCTGAGAAAACCATAATTCAAAAAGAGTCATGTACCACAATATTCATTGTAGCCCTATTTACAACAGCAGGACATGGAAGCAACCTAAGTGTTCATCGATAGAAGAATGGATAAAGAAGATGTGGCCCATATATACAATGGAATATTACTCAGCCATAAAAAGAAACGAAATTGAGTTATTTGTAGTGAGGTGGATGGACCTAGAGTCTGTCATACAGAGTGAAGTAAGTCAGAAAGAGGAAAACAAATACCATATGCTAACACATATATATGGAATCTAAGAAAAAAAAAGTCATGAAGAACCTAGGGGTAAGACGGGAATAAAGACACAGACCTGCTAGAGAATGGACCTGAGGATATGGGGAGGGGAAAGGATAAGCTGGGACGAAGTGAGAGAGTGGCATGGACATATATACACTACCAAACGTAAAACAGATAGCTAGTGGGAAGCAGCTGCATAGCACAGGGAGATCAGCTCGGTGGTTTGTGACCACCTAGAGGAGTGGAATAGGGAGGGTGGGAGGGAGGGAGACGCAAGAGAGAAGAGATATGGGAACATATGTATATGTATAACCGATTCACTTTGTTATAAATCAGAACCTAACATACCATTGTAAAACAATTATACTCCAATAAACATGTGAAAGAAAAAAAAGATGTGGCACATATATACAATGGAATATTACGCAGCCATAGAAAGAAATGAAATTGAGTTATTCGTAGTGAGGTGGATGGACCTAGAGACTGTCATACAGAGTGAAGTAAGTCAGAAAGAGAAAAACAAATACTGTATGCTAACACATATATATTGAATCTAAAAAAAAAAATACTTGTTCCGATGAACCTAGGGACAGGACAGGAATAAAGACGCAGGCGTAGAGAATGGACTTGAAGACTCAGGGAGGGGGAAGTGTAAGCTGGGACGAAGTGAGAGTAGCACTGACATATATATACTACCACCTGTAAAATAGATAGTGGGAAGCATCTGCATAGGACAGGGAGATTAGTTCAGGGCTTTGTGACCACCTAGAAGGGTGGTATAGAGAGGGTGGGAGGGAGATGCAAGAGGGAGGGTATATGAGGATATATGTATACATGTAGCTGATTCACTGTTATACAGCAGAAACTAACACAGCATTGTAAAGCAATTATACTCCAATAAAGGTGTTAAAAAAAAGTCAAAGGATGGAAGTTGTGTAAAATTTTGAATAAGCATATATTGAGCACAATGTGGGTGAGTATAAACATCTATTGTATTTGAAACTTAAAAAAAAAGACATGAGGAAAGAAATTGCATAAGACACACACACACACACACACACACACACACACACAAAGGAAAGATATTCCGTGTTCATGGATTGGAAGTATTAAAATATTAAAAATTGTTAAAATATTCATACTACCGAAAGCAATCTACAAATTCAATGCAATTCCTATCAAAATTCCAGTGGCATATTCTACAGAAAGAGAACAAAACCCTAAAATTTGTGTGGAACCACAAAACATTCCAAATACCCAAAGCAATTTTGAGAAAAAAGAACAAAGCTGGAGGCCTCATGCTCCCTGATTTCAAACTATATTACAAGGCTATAGTAATAAAAACAAAAATATGACATTGGAACAAAAACAGACACATAGATCAGTGGAACAGAATAGAGAACCTAGAAATCAACATTTATATCATTTATATATATATATAAAATTTATATATTACATATAAATACTTATATATATAATATATAAAGTCTATATTATATAATAAAACAATATATTATGTATAAATTTATATATATATAAATTTATGACAAGGAGTCAGGAATGTACAATGAGGAAAGAAAAGTCTCTTCAATAAATGCTGTTGGCAAAACTGGGCAGCCACATGCAAAGAAAGAAACTGGACTACACTCTTACACTATACCAAACAATTAACTGAAACTGGATTAAACACTTGAATGTAAAACCTGAAACCTAAAACTTCTTGAAGAGAACATAGGTTGTAAGATCCTTAAAATAAGTCTTGGTGATGATATTTTTGGATTTGACACAAAAGCAAAGGCAACAAAACCAAAAATAAACCAGTGAGACTACATCTAACTCTAAAGCTTCTGCACAGCAAAGGAAACCATCAACAAAATGAAAAGGTAACTCACTGAATGGGTGAAAATATTTGCAGATCATATACAGGCATACCTCAGTGATATTGTATGTTCAGTTCCAGACTAGCACAATAAAGCAAATATTGCAATAAAGCTAGTCACAGGAATTTTTTGGTTTTCTAGTGCATATAAAAGTAATGTTTACACTATACTCTAGTCCAGTAAGTGTACAGAAGTATTAGGCTTTAAAAAATAACATATGTACCGTATTTTAAAAATACTTTATTGCTAAGAAATGCTGACCATCCTCTGAGCCTTCAGCAAGTCAAAAGAGTAACATCAGAGATCATTAATCAGAGAGCACCATGACAAAATAATAATAATAATAGAAAAGTTTAAAATACTGCAAGAATTACCAAAATATGATACAGACACACAAAGTGAGAATAATTGCACTGATAGACCTGCTGGATACCGGGTTGCCACAAACCTTCAAGTTGTGGGAAAAAAAGCCACAACCAATATCTGTGCGTGTGATACAGCAGAGCACAATAAAACAAGGTATGCCTACATCCAATAACAGGTTAATAACCAAAGTATATAAAGAACTCATACAAATCAATAGCAAAAAACAAACAAAAAATCCAATTTAAAAATGGTAAGAGGATCTAGACATTTTTCCAGAGAAGACATACAGATGGCAAATACGTACTGAAAAGATGTTCTGTATCACTAAACATGAGGGAAATGCAAATCAAAACCACAATGAAATATCATCTCACACCTGTTAGAATGCTATTTTCAAAAAGTCAAGAAATAACAACCATTGGCAAGGATGTGGAGAAAAGGGAACACCTGTACACTGTTGGTGGGAATGTAAATTGGTGCAGCCTCTATGGAAGACAGTATGGAGGTTCCTCAAAAAATTAAAAATAGAACTACCATATGATACAGCAATTCTACTCCTGGGTATTTATTCAAAGGAAATGAAAACACTTAACTCAAAAAGATATCTGCATCCCTATGTTCATTGCAGCGTGATTTAAAATGGCCAAGACGTGAAAACAACCCAAATATCTACCAGTGGATGAATGGCTAAAGAAAATGTGGCATATACATACAACAGAATGCTATTCAGCCATTAAAAAAGAAAATATCTTGCTATTTGTGACAACATGGATGGACCTTGAGGGCATTATGCTAAGTGAAATTAAGTCAAGCAGAGGAAGACAAATACTGTAGGATCTCACTTACACGTGGAATTTTTTAAAAAACCAATCTCATAGATACAGAGAATAGATTGGTGGTTGCCAGAGGTGGACAAAATGGGTGAAGGGGATCAAAAAGTAGAAACTTCCAGTTATAAAATAAATAAGTCATGGGGATGTAATGTATGGCATGATGACTATACTTAATAATACTGTATTGCATATTTGCAAGTTACTAAGAGAGTAGATCTCACTAGACCTGGCTTATTGTATTGATCATTTTGCAATATATACAAACATCGAATTATTTTGTTGTATACCTGAAATTAATATAATATTTTATGTCCATTATATCAGTTAAAAAAAAAAACAAAAATACTGCAGTAACACATGCAATGTTTTTGCCTAGGGAAGCCCATTTAAACTTGGCATTGAAGGTTTTTATGGGGGTTGGCCATATCAACACACTCTGCTCAGCATATACCAAAATTCCAGACCCTCAAAAGAAAAGCAGGTGTTCAACATAAATTACATTCTTTGTACAAACAGCTGAAGAGCCATAAACCACTCTTATCTGTCAGGGAATTTTTCAAATACCAAGTCCTCAGATGCCAGCCAAAGGCCAACCTTGCAAGCAGGCTCTTCTTTTTTTTTTTTTAAACTGTACTTTTATTTTTTTTTAAATTTATTTTATTTATTTAGTTTTGGCTGTGTTGGGTCTTCATTGCTGTGCACAGGCTTTCTCTAGTAGTGGCAAGCGGGGGCTACTCTTCGTTGTGGTGCACGGGCTTCTCATTAAGGTGGCTTCACTTGTTGTGGAGTATGGGCTCTAGGCACGTGGGCTTCAGTAGCTGTGGCACACGGGCTCAGTAGCTGTGGCTCATGGGCTCTAGAGCACAGGCTCAGTAGTTGTGGCACATGGGCTTAGTTGCTCTGTGGCATATGGGATCTTCCCAGACCAGGGCTCAAACCCGTGTCCCCTGAATTGGCAAGTGGCTTCTTAACCACTGCATTACCAGGGAAGCCAAGCAGGCTCTTCTAAAACAGGGGTCCCCAACCCCAGGGCCATGGACTGGTACCAGCCGTACAGCAGGAGGTGAGTGGCAGGTGAGCAAGTGAAGCTTCATCTGCCGCTCCCCATTGCTCCCCATCGCTCCCCATCACTCACACTCACATTACTGCCTGAACCATCCTGCCCACCACCCCATCCATGGAAAAATTGTCTTCCAGGAAACTGGTCCCTGGTACCAAAAAGGTTGGGGACCACTGTTCTAAAAGTAGCAGCCTCTGTCCTGCTATGTTAACTCTTCTCTGCATAACACGTGCCTCAATTCTGATCAATGAGACATAAAAAGAAGTCTGCTGGAGACTTTCTTTCTGGGAAAATAAGAGATGTGCATGAGGAAAAAAAGCCTTTTTTCCCTATCATTTTACTTCCTGCTTATTGGGATGCTGAATAAAGATAAAGTACCCAGAGCTGAGGCATCAGTCTTGCAACAGCAAGGGGACAAATATGAGGATGAAAATACAACATGCTGAGTATGGTCAAAAAGAGGGAGGGAAAGTGCCTGGATCCTTGAACGTACCACTGAGCAATTGAACTAATACCAATAGCCACCTACCTGCACATTTTATGTTTTGTGAGGAAAACAAGCCCCTGCAGGCTTAAGCCACAGCTATTAAAATCCTGTTACTTGCAGCCAAATTCACTTCTAAATGACACAACAATCAAGCAAGAACAGCCACGGCTTTTGGGGTTTTTTTTAATGAAGCTTCCAGTCTGGTGGGAGAGACAGATAACAAAATAATTACACTAATAGATGTATAGTTGTAAACTGAGACAAGTACTCTGAAGGAAAGGAATTTATTTACATTAGAATATATGAAAAGGAAACTGACCTAGGCTGGTTACAAAGTGAGAAGGAAGTACCTATGGAAAATTTTGTTAAAGTTACTTATTTCCATACAATAAATTGGCCCCAAATGTAACAGCTTAAAACAATCACTGTATTTTGGTCATTATTTTGTGAGTTAGATATTCTGGAAAGGCTTAGCTAGGAATTCTCTCCTGGATCTCTAATGAGGTTTCAGTCAGATATCAACTGGCGCTGCAGTTATCTGAATGCTTGGCTAAGCTGGGTGTTTAAGACGGGTTACTCGCAAGGCTAGCAGGCGATGCTGGCTGTCAGTTGGCTGCCAACTACAGCACCTATACGCGGCCTCTCCAGCACAGAGTCTAAGGGAAGTTGGAGTTCTTGTGAGATGACTCAGGGCTTCAAGCACAACTATTCCAAGCAAAGTGGAAACTGCCTGGTATATTATGACCTAGCCTCGGAAGGTACACAGCATCACTTTCACCATACTCTTGATCAAAGCAAAACTGCCCAGATCCAAGAGCAATGATACAGACCCCTCCTCTCAATTGGATAGGATGTCAAGCAAAGTAATGGGCTATTTTTAGATCCTCCATAGACCTCCTTAGGAGATGAGAGTTGAACTAATATCCAGAGAAGGAATAGGTAGTATTAAGCAAACAGAAGGGGAAAGCGGACATGACATCTACAGCAAATAGCCTGTTGCAAAAAAGGCCCAGTGGTAGAAGGAAGTACAACATATTGGAGAATAAAGAGACTAGAGCGCAGAAAGTGAGGTGTGGGGGATGGGATGCGGAGAGCAGTGTTTTGAAGGGAATTCATGCAGGACTTTGTAGACTTCGGTAAGGATCTCAATCTTTATTCTAAAAGTCACTACCTGTGTGACCCTGAATAAGTCACTAAAAACCAGTGTCACTCTATCTGTTAAATGGGGGTAGACGTTGGTCATACCTACCTTATAAAACTGTCAAAAGGTTTAGTGAGATAATACCTTCACAGTAGGTGAAGTGTTCAATAAATAGCAGTTGTGGCTATTATTATGGTTATTTTTATCATATTTCTATTACATTACTAAATAGGGCATTCACTTTGCAGATGGGAAACTAAGACCCAGAGAGTTTATGTGGCTCAGAACAGTCAAAAAACAAGTCTTTGAGCAGGGGTTGAAGCCCAAGTCTCTCGGTCCCATGTTAAGTGTTCTTCCTTCCTCCTCACCCTTGGCCAGGGCAGCATAGAGGCAAAGGTGCATCCACACATTGACACCTTCTGTATATGTAGATGACATCTGCTTGAAGTGTTACCGAAAGCACGTGTGTGTGTCCGACACACAGTGAAGCCAAACAATACCGAAAAGTCAGAGTTTAAGTGTCCTCCTCCTCTTAGCCAGGACCTGGACCTCAGAGGGTGAAAGTTGTGCCTTGGGAACTTGCTCTTTCTTGTCAGAACAGAGAATAACATTTGTTTGGTGGAGATTTATAGGAACATCATTACCTAACCATGACTGACCTCAAGAACAAAGGATCTGACACCAAGAAGTGTGCAACAACTAATCACGCCCCTCCCTCACCTCTCCTAAAAAGGGCTTTGCTGAAAGCTTTCGGAGAATTTGGGGTTTAAAGACATGAGCCACCCATCTCCTTGCATGGCCCTGCGATAAGCCTTTCTCCGTTCCAAACTCTGACGTTTTGATATTGTTAGGCCTCACTGTGTGTCGGGCCCACGGACTTGCATTTCAGTAACAGAAGCAGGCATGGATTCTAGGAATTCCATTAATAAACTGAGACCCATCTCTGCTGCTGAGGAACCAGGAAGCCTCATCTACATGTAACTGATGCAGGAAGTAATGTAACAGAGGACAGGTGCATTGACTTTGCCACCAGAGAGAATCCCAGCTCAACATCTTCTGGCTCTGTAACCTCAAGCAAGTCACTAAACCCCACTGAGCTTCAGCTATCTCATCACTAGAGGAGGAATAATACCCACCTCACTGGGTTATTTTGAGAATAAAAGAGAAAATGAATGTGAAACATTGGAAGCCTCAATAGTACCTGAAAAATGTCTCTTCCCACTCAGAAGTCTAACCCTCAAAACATTGAAATAACATTGATTCTTCCCACAAGATCTTATCATCACTGACAATAATACAAAGGAGGATCAGACATTGACTGGTCTCTATGTGGGTCTATAAATCTACTGAGTAGGTTCCAGACTCAGAATCTTTCCTCTGCCCAGAACCTCTCACCTCAGATTCCTACACAGATTGTTCTTCAGTTCATTCAGGTTTCTACTCAAATAAGGAAGGGCTGAGGAAAGGCTTCATGAGCTAGGATCTCATAGTAGAGGGGATCTGATAACATAGAGATCAGGGCAGAGGGCATGTCACATCAAAAGAACAGCATGAATTAAAGCATAAATGCAGGAAAAGTGGGAGTCCTATTCAGGACCATGGTAGACAGTTCAGAGACTATGGTAAGAGGAAATATGGGAAGGTACAATGGGTATGGACACTAACACTGGTGAGCCCTGGAATGTCATTCTAAACATTAAGAAGTATTAATACAGTAGGACCCAAGACCCTGACCCATTAATCCAACAAACCATCAGTTGTGTGTACTTGTGCTCTCTCTTACACACACACACACACACACACACACACACACACACACACACGCACTCACTCACAAAGGACCACCTGCCCAATTGTTCTCTTATAAGCCTGGGGGATCACTTGCCAGCCAGGAGTTAAGGTTTATAAGCCCATCACTGATGGAAATTAGAGCTGGCAGACAAGTTATGAGAACATAATTTAGGGGACCATGGGGTGAGATGCCCATTGGTTGACTCAGAGAAAAGGAGTAAGAGGAGAAGAAAGGGAGGGAGGGGGAAGGAGAGGAGGGAGGAAGGGAGAGAGGGAAGATGGGGGAAACGGGGAAGGGGAGAGGAGGAGAGAGGAGGAATAAACTGGAAGAAACTCTAAAACTCCCACTTTCCCTGCAGTTAGAAGAATGGCTGCCAAAATCATTCTTCCTGAGTCACCCTTGTGGGTGATAGAGTAGAGAAAGGCTTGGGAGCTAATACTCAGGGACTCATCCCTTGCAGCCTACAAATATCTCCCCATCTGGCTCTGTCTCAGCACCTAAAATTCCTCCAGTTAGGGATACAGGCGTCTTCAGGAGTCCAGTGTTAAAGTGCAGATAGCTCTAGGAGGAATCCAACATTAAGCTACTATCAACTATTAGCATTTCTATAGGGATTAGACTCAACAGAAACAGAGGTTTTCAGGGCAGGAAGGGATTTTTAGAGGTTAGTTTATGAGATAATTTAATAAAACCCAGACCATCAGAACCATACCCTCAGGGGAGAAAAGTACAGCCCATGCTCTGGCTCTGCCTCATCTGCCTCCTTCATCTCCTCCTCCTCTCTAAGGCAAACTCATTCATTCATTCATTCATTCATTCAACAGCCATTTATTAAGTACTGCTTTAGACACTGGTGATACAGGGTAACCAACGTAGACAAGGCCTTGACATTCCAGCGGAAAAGTTAGACAGTTATAAAGAAACTCTCTAATCTTTGATTCCTCACCCTTAGTCTTTGTGTTCACATTCCTGTGGTACGTGCTAAACCCTAACCCACACTGCTGTCTCCCTTTCTGGAGAGCCTACTGCATTATGCAAAGTGTCCAACTAGGTGGAGTTTATTTAAAATCTCAGACATCAGAGAGTGTGACCTATGTGGGGAAACTGAAATTTCAGTGCAGCAAAGACACTGAAAGAAGAGACAATAACAATAAAAACCTAGTAAAGCAGAAAGAAAAGTGGTAACTGCATTAGTCAAACCAAGAAAGCAGAATTCTAATGTGGTTGTGCAGGGGAAAAAAATAAAAGCAACACAGTTTACACTGAAGAAATTCCAAAAAGCTCCAGGATTGGTGGTACCAGCTCCACTGGACGGGAGGCAAAGGCAGGGCTGAATAGAGGAGGATGGGTTATAAGTACATTTAAAGTAGTTGAAATTGAAACAATATTTGTAAGTACTGAAGCTGGGTGTTAGGAAGATGGGAGTTCATTACACGCCTCACTTTGGTTTATGTTTGAAATTTTCCATTACAAAAGGTTAAAAAAACATTAGCTCCCAGATGTCCTCCTCCAATCTGCATAGCTGGGAAAGTGCCTTTAACTGACCCTGACATAAAATTGGAAATTTATTCTGAAGAATGAATAAAACCAAGATCTCTGAATATGTAAGCATCAGGAAGAATTGAGAAAGAGGGTATTATACTCAAAGCAAGGGTACTAAGTGAGTAGTTAAACCTGAATTCTGAGACTTCTAGTTTTTTCTCCAATTGGACTACCAAAACCATGGCAGCCATATTCTCCAGGCAAGACACTGGAAGGAGCTTATGTGAGGAATCTAACCAACTCAAGAATAAAAGACTCGAAGACACCAACACCAGAACTTCTACCATGAAGTAGTCCAAACTGATAGCCTAAAAATGCAAGAGTGCACACATACACAAAGATTGCAAATAGTTTCTTGGTTCCCATTCCTAAATATGAACAGATAGCCACAGATGACAAGGTATCTGAAGAAAGCCTTTAAAATTAATGACAGACAAGGAGACAGCAAACAGATAAGGGGAAAAGCAACTTGGTGAAACAGAGACTATTCAGGAAGATGAAAACCTTAAAAAGCAACAACAACAAAAAAAAGCTGCAATTAATAGCCTCAGAGACAGAAGGAGGGAGACTGCATTCATAAAGTAAAAATGCAATGCTGTTAAAGGCGTAATTAGAAAACATGAAAGAACTCTTAGAAATTAAAAATATGATAGGAGAAATGAAAAGATAAAAAAAGATAAAGCTGAAGACATCTCCAAAACGGAAAAGCAAAAAAAAAAAAAAAGGAAATAAAAAACAAAATGCAATAAAAATAGAGAATCCCTCTACAAGATGCAACATCTATATGAGAAGAGTTCTGAGAAAAGAGGAAATAGTGGAGAGAAAATAATCAAAGAAATAAATTCAGATGAATTTCCCATAACCAAAATAACCTGAGTTTCTAGATTAAAAGACTCACTAAAGACCCTCAGGGATAAAAAATACGGCTAAGCCAAAGCACAATAATGAAAATTTCAGAATGCTGGGAATAAACAAAAGATCTAAAGATTTCAGAGAGGAAAAGAAAAAACAGGTTACATATTAAGAATGAATAAGCAGATAGGTTTCAGGTTTATCAACAGCACCTTAGAAGCTAGAAGAAAGTGGAATAAATGCCTTCAAATCATAAGGGAAAATAATTTCCAATCCAGAATTCTATACCCAACTGAAACGTCAATTAAATAGAGAGAGACAAATGAGAGATATTTTCAGACATGCAAATTACTTTTATTTTTATCCTGTGCACGTTTTAGA
Source organism: Aethalodelphis obliquidens (assembly GCF_003676395.1). NCBI lineage: Eukaryota > Metazoa > Chordata > Mammalia > Artiodactyla > Delphinidae > Aethalodelphis > Aethalodelphis obliquidens. The sequence goes on from NW_020837989.1 coordinate 6,542,944, forward strand.
AGAAAAGTACTGAATGAAGTGCTTCACCAAGATGAGGAAGTAAAGTGAGAAAGAGGCAGACCCAGGATTCAAAATGAGAAAGAGGAGAAGGAATAACTCAGGATGAAAAGAGAGACCCCAGAATGAGAGCAGACTCAGAGACCATTAAGTCCAGATTAAAGCAAGTCAGAAGTTTCTAAGAGTGATGTCTCCAAAAATACTGAATTGAGAAGAATAAATAATATGTATAATCAGTGTAATGAGAAGAGATTGTAATAAGTATGGGGGGAGGGGGGAGGCTACTTGGGGATACATTTTGGAAAATTACATTTTAAAAAACCAAACTGACATGTGGAACAACTCCTACAGAACACCTACCGAAGTCTGGCAGAAGACCTCAGACTTCCCAAAAGGCAAGGAAATCCCCACGTACCTGAGTAGGGCAAAAGAAAAACGAAAAAACAGAGATAAAAGGCTAGGGAGGGACTTGCACCTCTGGGAGGGAGCTGTGAAGGAGGAAAAGTTTCCACACACTAGGAAGTCCCTTCACTGGTGGAGACAACAGGGTGGGCTGCGGCGGGGGGAATCTTCAGAGCCATGGAGGAGAGCACAGCAAAGGGGTGCAGAGGGCAAAGTGCAGACACTCCTGCACAAAGGATCGGTGCCGACCAGCACTCACCAGCCTGAGAGGCTTGTCTGCTCACCCACCAGGGCGGGTGGGGACTGGGAGCTGAGGTTTGGGCTTCTGAGGTCGGATCCCAGGGAGAGGACTGGGGTTGGCTGCGTGAACACAGCCTGAAGGGGGACTAGGCACCACAGCTGGCCAGAAGGGAGTGAGAGACAAAGTCTGGACCTGCCTAAGAGTCAAGAGACCATTGTTTTGGAATGTGCAAGGAGAGGGGATTCAGAGCACCATCTAAATGAGCTTCAGAGATGGGCGTCAGCTACGGCTATCAGCTCTGACTCCAGAGACGGGCGTGAAATGCTAATGCTGCTGCTGCAGCCACCAAGAATCCTCTGTGCAAGCACAGGTCACTATTCACACACACCCCCAAGGAACCACTGCAGCACCACACTGCCAGGGTCCCGAGATCCAGGAACAACTTCCCCTGGAGAACACACGGCACATCCCAGGATGTTTCAACGTCACTCTGGCCTCTCCTGCCGCAGGCCCGCACCTCATTCCAATTATACCTACCAGACCCCTCCCTCCACCTGGCATCAATGAGCAAAGAGCCCCCTAATCAGCCTCTGCATTAACCTCCTCCTGTCTGAGTGAGGAAAAGATGCCTGAGGGTGACCTACATGCAGAGGCAGGGCCAAATCCAAAGCTGAACCCCAAGAGCCATGTGAACAAAGAAGAGAAAGGGAAATCTCTCCCAGCAGGCTCAGGAGCAGTGGATTAAATCCCCACAATGAACATGATGTACCCTGCATCTGTGGAATACCTGAATAACCAAAATTTCGTTCCAAAACTGAGGCGGTGGACTTTGGTAGCAACTGTAGACTTCAGATTTGCTCTCTGCGACTGATTCGTTTCTGATTCTTATGTTTATCTTAGTATAGTTTTCAGAGCTTGTTAACATTTTGGTGGATTTCTTTATGGTTTGGTTGCTCTGTTCTTTTTCAATTTTTATAATTACTCTTTTATTTTAATAATTTCTTTTATTATTTTATACTTATTTATTTTTATTTCTCTTTTCCTCTCTTTTCTCCTGAGCCATGTGGCTGACAGGGCCTTAGTGCTCCGGCCTGGTGTCAGGCCTGAGTTTCTGAGGTGGGAGAGCCAAGTTCAGAACACTGGAACACCAGACACCTTCCAGCCACACGTAATATCAATCGGCGAGAGCTCTCCCAGAGATCTCCATCTCAACGCTAAGACCCAGCTCCACCCAACAGCCAGCAAGCTCCAAGGCTGGACGTCCTATGCCAAACAACTAGCAAGGCAGGAACACAACCCGACCCATTAGCAGACAGGCTGCCTAAAATCACACTAACTTCACAGACACCCCAAATCAAACCATCAGACGTGGCCCTGCCCATGATAAACACAAGATCCAGCCCCACCCACCAGAACACAGGCACCAGAAACTTCCACCAAGAAGACTACACAACCTCAGCCACTGGGGGCAGGTATCAAAAACAATGGGAACTACGAACCTACCGGCTATGAAAAGGAGACCCAAACACAGTAAGTTAAACAAAATGAGAAGACAGAGAAATAGGCAGCAGATGAAGGAGTAAAGTAAAAACTCAAAAGACCAAACAAATTAAGAGGAAATAGGCAGTCTCCCTGAAAAAGAATTCAAAGTAATGAGAGTAAAGATGATCCAAACTCTTGGAAATAGAATGGAGAAAATACAAGAAACGTTTAACAAGGATATAGAAGATCTAAAGAGCAAACAAACAATGATGAACAACACAATAAATGAAATTAAAAATTCTCTAGAAGGAATCAATAGCAGAATAACTGAGAATGAAGAACGGATAAGTGACCTGGAAGATAAAATAGTGGAAATAACTATGACAGAGCAGAATAAAGAAAAAAGAATGAAAACAATTAAGGCAGTATCAAAAATCTCTGGGACAACATTAAATGCATCAACATTCTAATTATATGGGTCCCAGAAGAAGAAGGGAAAAAGGGTCTGAGAAAATATTTGAAGAGATTATAGTTGAAAACTTCCCTAACATGGGAAAGGAAACATTCAATCAAGTCCAGGAAGCACAGAGTGTTCCATACAGGATAAACCCAAAGAGAAACACACCAAGACACATATTAATCAAACTATCAAAAATTAATTACAAAGAAAAAATATTAAAAGCAGCAAGGGAAAAGGAACAAATAACATACAAGGGAAACCCCATAAGGTTAACAGCAGATCTTTCAGCAGAAACTCTGCAAGACAGAAGGGAGTGGCAGGACATATTTAAAGTGATGAAAGGGGAAAATCTACAACCAAGATTACTCTACCTGGCAAGGATCTCATTCAGATTCGATGGAGAAATCAAAAGCTTTACAGACAAGCAAAAGCTAAGAGAATTCACCACCACCAAACCAGCTCTACAACGAATGCTAAAGGAATTTCTCTAGCTGGGAAACACAAGAGAAGCAAAGGACCTACAAGAACAAACCCAAAATAATTAAGAAAATGGTAATAGGAACATACATATGGATAATTACATTAAAGGTGAATGGATTAAATGGTCCAACCAAAAGACACAGGCTCGCTGAATGGATACAAAAACAAGACCCATGTATATGCTGTCTACAAGAGACCGACTTCAGACCTAAGGACACATATAGAATGAAAGTGAGGGGATGGAAAAAGATATTCCATGCAAACGGAAATCAAAAGAAAACTGGAGTAGCAATTCTCATATCAGACAAAATTGACTTTAAAATAAAGACTATTACAAGAGACAAAGAAGGACACTACATAAGGATCAAGGGATCAATCGAAGAAGAAGATATAACAATTGTAAATATTTATGCACCCAACATAGGAGCACCTTAATACAGAAGGCAAAAACTAACAGCCATAAAAGGGAAAACTGACAGTAACACAATTATAGTAGGGGACTTTAACACCCCACTTTCACCAATGGACAGATAATCCAAACAGAAAATAAATAAGGAAAAACAAGCTTTAATGACACATTAAAAAGAGGGACTTAACTGATATCTATAGAACATTCCATCCAAAAACAACAGAATACGCTTTCTTCTCAAGTGCCCATGGAACATTCTCCAGGATAGATCACATCTTGGGTCACAAATCAAGCCTTAGTAAATTTAACAAAATTGAAATCGCATCAAGCATCTTTTCCGACCACAACGCTGTGAGACTAGATATCAATAACAGGAAAAAACTGTAAAAAATACAAACACATGGAGGCTAAACAATATGCTACTAAATTACCAAGAGTTCACTGAAGAAATTAAAGAGAAAATCAGAAAATACCTATAAACAAATGACAATGAAAACATGATGACCCAGAAGCTATGGGTTGCAGCAAACACAGTTCAAAGAGGGAAGTTTATAGCAACACAATCCTACCTCAAGAAACAAGAAAAATCTCAGATAAACAACCTAACCTTACACCTAAAGCAATTAGAGAAAGAAGAACAAAAAAAAAACCCCAAAGGTAGCAGAAGGAAAGAAATCATAAAAATCAGATCAGAAATAAATGAAAAGAAATGAAGGAAAGAACAGAAAAGATCAATAAAACTAAAAGCTGTTTCTTTGACAGGATAAACAAAATTGGTAAACCATTAGCCAGACTCATCAAGAAAAAAAGGGAGAAGAAATCAACAGAATTAGAAAAGAAAAAGAAGTAACAACTGATACTTCAGAAATACAAAGGATCATGAGCGATTACTACAAGCAGCTATATGTCAATAAAATGGACAACCTGGAAGAAATGGACAAACTCTTAGAAAAGCACAAGCTTCCAAGACTGAACCAGGAAGAAATAGAAAATATAAACAGAACAATCACACGCACCGAAATTGAAACTGTGATTTAAAATCTTCCAATACACAAAAGCCCAGGACCAAAGGTCTTCACAGGCGAATTCTATCAAACATTAGAGAAGAGCTAAGTTTGTCTTTCTCAAACTCTTCCAAAATATAGCAGAGGCAGGAACACTCCCAAACTCATTCTATGAGGCCACCATCACCCTGATACCAAAATCAGACAAAAATGTCACAAAAAAAGAAAACTACAAGCCAATATCACTGATGAACATGGATGCAAAAATCTCAATAAAATACTAGCAAACAGAATCCAGCAGCACATTAAAAGGATCATACACCATGATGAAGTGGAGTTATTCCCAGGAATGCAAGGGTTCTTCAATATATGCAAATCAATCACTGTGAGACACCATATTAACAAACTGAAGGAGAAAAAGCATATGATCAACTCAATAGATGCAGAAAAAGCTTTTGACAAAATTCAACACCAATTTATGATAAAAACTCTCCTGAAAGCAGGCATAGAGGGAAACTACCTCAACATAATAATGGCCATAAATGACAAACCCACAGCCAACCTCATTCTAAATGGTGAAAAATGAAACTATTTCCTCTAAAATCAGGAACAAGAGAAGGTTGCCCACTCTCACTGCTATTATTCAACATAGTTTTGGAAGTTATAGCCACAGCAATCAGAGAGGAAAAGAAATAAAAGGAATCCAAGTCAGAAAAGAAGTAAAACTGTCACTGTTTGCAGATGACATGATACTATACATAGAGAATCCTAAAGATGCTACCAGAAAACTACTAAAGCTAATCAATGAATTTGGTAAAGTACAAGGATACAAAATTAATGCACAGAAATCTCTTGCATTCCTATACACTAATGATGATAAATCTGAAAGAGAAATTAAGCAAACACTCCCATTTACCACTGCAACAAAAAGAATAAAATACCTAGGAATAAACCTACCTAAGGAGACAAAAACCTGTATGCAGAAAACTATAAGACTGATGAAAGAAATTAAGGATGTTACAAACATGTGGAGAGATATACCATGTTCTTGGATTGGAAGAATCAACATTGTGAAAATGACTATACTACGCAAAGCAATCTACAGATTCAATGCACTCCCTATCAAACTACCTATGGCATTTTTCACAGAATTAGATCAAAAAATTTCACAATTTGTATGGAAACACAAAAGACCCTGAATAGCCAAAGCAAGCTTGAGAAAGAAAAATGGAGTTGGAGGTATCAAGCTCCCTGACTTCAGACTATACTACAAAGATACAGTAATCAAGACAGTATGGTAATGGCACAAAAACTGAAATATACATCAATGGAACAGGGTAGAAAGCCCAGAGATAAACCCACGCACATATGTTCACCTTATCTTTGATAAAGGAAGCAAGAATATATAATGGAGAAGTGACAGCCTCTTCAATTAGTGGTGCTGGGAAAACTGGACAGCTACATGTAAAAGAATGAAATTTGAACACTTCCTAACACCATACACAAAAATAAACTCAAAATGGATTAAAGACCTAAATGTAAGGCCAGACACTACAAAGCTCTTAGAGGAAAACATAGGCAGAACCCTCTATGACATAAATCACAGAAAGATCCTTTTTGACCCAACTCCTAGATAAATGGCAATAAAAACAAAATAAACAAATGGGATCTAATGAAACTTAAAATCTTTGGCACAGTACAGGAAACCATAAACAAGACAAAAAAAAAAAAAAACACAGTAAAGGAAACCATATTACTCAGAATGGGAGAAAATATTTGCAAATGAAGCAAATGACAAAGGACTAATCTCCAAAATATACAAGCAGCTCATGCAGCTCAATATCAAAAAACAAAAAACCCAATCCAAAAATGGGCAGAAGATCTATATAAACATTTCTCCAAAGAAGATATACAGATTGCCAACAAACACATGAAAGGATACTCAACATCACTAATCATTAGAGAAATGCAAATCAAAATCACAATGAGGTATCACCTCACACCGGTCAGAATGGCCATCATCAAACAAATCTACAAACAATAAATGCTGGAGAGGTTGTGGAGAAAAGGGAACCCTCTTGCACTGTTGATGGGGATGTAAATTGATACAGCCACTATGGAGAACAGTATGGAGGTTCCTTACAAAACTAAACATAGAACTACCATATGACCCAGTAATCCCACTACTGGTATATACCCTGAGAAAACCATAATTCAGAAAGAGTCATGTACCAAAATGTTCACTGCAGCCCTATTTACGATAGCCAGGACATGGCACAACCTAAGTGTTCATTGACAGATGAATGGATAAAGAAGATATGGCTCATATATACAATGGAATATTACTCAGCCATAAAAAGAAACGAAATTGAGTTATTTGTAGTGAGGCGGATGGACCTAGACTCTGTCATACAGAGTGAAGTAAGTCAGAAAGAGAAAAATAAATACCATATGCTAACTCATATATATGGAATCTAAAAAAAAAAAAAAAAGGTCTAATGAACCTAGGGGCAGGACAGGGATAAAGACGCAGACATAGAGAATGGACTTGAGGACACGGGGGGAGACGGGTAAGCTGGAACAAAGTGTAGAGTGGCATGGACATGTATTCACTACCTAAATTAAAATAGATAGCTAGTGGGAAGTAGCTGCATAGCACAGGGAGATCAGCTTGGTGCTTTGTGATCACCTAGATCGGTAGGAAAGGAAGGGTGGGAGGGAGATGCAAGAGGGAGGAGATATGGGGATATATATATACATATAGCTGATTCACTTTGTTATACAGCAGAAACTAACACAACTTTGTAAAGCAATTATACTCCAATAAAGATGTTTAAAATAATAAAATAAAATGAGCCCTGTCAAGCAAAAAAAAAAATCTAAACAAATTAAACAGAGACAATCATTAGCTCTACAGAAAGCAGAAAGTTAGAGAGGAAAGAAAAAGTAATTGTCATAACGTAGCTCAGCAGTGAAGAGTGCTTATGGAATATAAACGTGGAATATTCATGCAACTAACAATGCAGTAAGTACATAAAAGGGCAGAAGAATGGAAAATGTACCTGTGTGCATGGGGGAGGTGCTTCTTGGTGAAAGGTAACTTTTTATCTTCCATGGTGGGTTATAAAGTGATATGTCTAAACTGAAAAATCACAAAGAGGCCCTATATGATGTTCGAGATAAACATTTTTTAAGTTAAAAGTATTTTTTAAGTTAAAAGTATTTACAATTATTAGGAAGGTAGTGTGTTTTTCATGATAACCTTGTCAGAAATATTTGACTTGAAACTTTGATTAAAAAATAAAAACTATATTAAAACTAAAAGTAAGCAGAAAAACCATATTCTGGTCCATTAGCAGGTCACAAACAGCACTTCGATAATGAGAACTGATATAGTCTGATCCCTAATTTTGCTTTACAGATAATCTACCTGAGACCCATAGGAGTGAAGGGACTTGCCCAGGATCACCCAGGGGGTTAGTGGCATAGACAGAAGGAAGTATCAGATCTTTGAACAGTTTCCAATGTTAGAGAGTTTTTGTTTATAGCACCCTGCCAATAAGCCATGTCTGCCCAAGGAGTCCTGCAACATCTGGGCCTCAGTCATTTCGGACTGAGTTCTGTAGGGACAAGTGCCATGGAAGGAGACTTGAACACTGCTTCTAGAAGCTTACAGTCAGAAGACTAGGACCCATATGTGTCAGACCCTTGTGGAATAATTAAGTGCCCCAGGAACTCACTCTTAACTGTTACCCCTGCCACACTGGCACCGCTCTCTCCCTTCTGCCCTCACATTTTGGCTACTGCAGCCTCAGCTGAGAAGTTGACACAGGGGGACTTGCCTTTTTTTCTTACATTGTTGGATAAATTTTTTTAAAAAATAAATCTTTATTATTATACAGATGGACAATTATGTTTTCACTAGCATCATATAGAATAAAGAAAACAAACCAAACATAAATAGTCATATATAATAGCTCAGAAGGTAACAACAACAAAAATTTCAAGTGGAGGGGAAATTTAGAGGCATTAGGATTCTACCTACCTATTTTAAAATAGGTTTTAGAGGGTTGGCCAAAAAAAATGACCAATAAAGGGAAAGTTGTTAGGAAATAGGCACTCACATCCCTGTTGGTCGGAATGTTAATCAAGGCAAATTTTGGAAGACAATACAGCAATAGCTATCAATAATTAACATTCACTTACCTTTTGACTCAGCAGTTTCTTTGCTAAGAATTTACCAAAATGTGTGCCAAGATATATGCACAATGAAATTCATTGCAGCATTCTTTATAAAGCAACAATAAAAGAACAAAAAATAAACTACTTAAGTATCTATCAATAGCAAAGGGGTCAAATCATTAATTGTTGTATATCCCTACAATGTAATAATAAGCATCCTTTAAAAAGAACGAGTTAGATCTATCTTGCTGACATGGAAAGATTTCCAAGACATACTGTTTAGTTAAAAAGGCAAGGTTCGGCATATTTCCATTTGTTTCATACACACACACACACACACACACACACACACACACACACACACAAACTGTTTTCCATAAAAAGTGTTATCATCTTTAAAGAGACGAATCAGAGCCCCAGAGGAGAGGTGAGGAAGAGTTTTGCTTGGTCTTATACCTTTTAGAAAGTTTAAATTCCAATCATATGCAAGTATACCATTTTTTTTAACAATGAACTTTAAAGATAGATAATTCATGAAAAGCAACAAGTAAACTCTCATTCAGAGAGGGGAAATTATTTTCCTAACTTCCCTCCAATGGTAACAGGAGTCTGAGAACTAAAATTTAAGGCTTTGCCTGATGCACTGCTTTCCATAGCTTCCCCTCCCAGTCCCCTAATCTGTAAAAGGAGAACATTTCTTCCCCCTCTTCTTTAGAAGATGTCAGAAAAAGATGCCTGGATCCTGAAAGTTGTGTCATAGCTACTTGTTCAATAAATGAATGAATGAATGGGAATTAAGATAATGCCTGTGAAAAATAAAGGATTACTGCTTTGAAAGGGTTAATGCCCTCTCCCCAGCTGGGACTTGATTGTCTGACCCCTGAGTTCCCCTTTGGAAAGAAGGTGACTGGCCCAGTGACTACTCTGCCTGGCATGATGGATGAGAGGAACACGCAGGAAGTAGCCACCAAAGGCTTGGCATTGTCTCCTGTTGGCTTTCTGATCACATCGCGGCTGGCTGTCAAGTCCATGGCCCAGCGATTTATGGCATCCCTGGGCAAGAGCAGCCTGTGCAAGGCTGCTGCTGTGGCAGCTCAGGGACAGGAGCCAAGCTCTCATTCTCCTTGAAGATGTAACTATTACTCCTATGGGCCAGGAGCTCTCCCTACATCAGAACAGAAAGAATGCACCCTGGTACCTCCCCTGCTCCCATGGGTTTCTTACCAGGATTGTACAGCTGCCAAAACAGTGTTTCCGTGGACAACCCAGGCTGGTGCAAGGCAGATATCTTTGCCAGACCCTGCTTCCCAAATCACTGACAGCCATAAAAAGGCATTTACTATCTCTATCTTCATCTCAGACTTATGCCTGATGACTGCCACATCTCAGGAAGAGTCGAGCAGAGCGCTCTCTATAATTCGTTTAACCAATTCTAAGCAGAATGCTACATTTGCAGCAACATGGATGCAACTAGAGATTATCATACTAGGTGAAGTAATTCAGAAAGAGAAAGACCAATACCATATGATATCACTTATATGTGGACTCTAAATTATGGCACAAATGAACCTATCTACACTGTAAATCAACTATACTTCAATTTTAAAAAAACATACAAAAGAGAAGGGGGAAAAAAAGAATGCTGCAGGGAGCAAGGGTGGTCAGGATGGAATCCTGGTTAAGAGTGTGAGCTCTGGACTCCAAAAGACCTGTGTCCAAACCCTGGCTCTGCTGCTGTCAGCAGTGTGACCTTGGGCACATTACTTAACCTCTCTGTGCTTCAATATCCTCAGCTATAAAATGATAATCCTAATAATGATACCCAGCCCATAGGTTTGTTATGACAAAATGAGATAAGTCATTTGAACAGGACTTTGTCAACTATATTTAGGCAGGCTGTTCAGCAAAGAATGGACCCTGCTTACAGTAAAGGGAGAAGAATTCACATCCAGTTGGAGGAATCATAAAAGGATTCTTGAAAGAATGAGTCAGTAGGATGTGGATGGTCAGAGATGAAGGAAGGGCATTCCAGATATAAGAAACACTCAAAAAGAATGCACAGGGGAAGGAAAACAGGAAACATCCTTAGGGAAGTTGTGTGGTTCAGCAAGGCTGGAATGTAGGACAGTATAGGGAAGATGAGACTGATGAGAGATGAAACTGAAAAGGGAAATTGGCTGTGAGGACTCTGAATGCCAGGCTAAGGAAGTCAGCTGGGAGCCATGGAAGCTGTGTGAGCTGCGGCAAGGCAGAAGCAGAGCTGCACCTTAAAGGAGGCATTTGGCAATGTGTATATTGGCACAGATAAGAGAAGGTGCTACGGAGGCTTCTATGAAAGGCAAGTGTATTCAGTGGAAGCGCTTCTAAAATGCCCCCAGATAATCCCTCAAGTTTCTTTTATTGTAAATGGGGCACCTCGGGCTACAGTTCTGTCTCTCCTTCCCAAAGTAACACGTACTACGAACAGATTTGTACATGGAGAGTGCTATACTGAGGACCCTAGCCACCAATTCCAAGGGCCATTCAAGTCTCTTCTCCCAGGGCCCTGTTTCCCCATCTAGTCAATAGCAAGTGTGAAATACATGAATGTTGATTAGCCTTGCATGATTTTTTGCTACATCCATATACCCCACTTAGTATTATTTGTTTAACCTTTTTCTTCAGTCAACCCACTTGTTTTTTGTTTATGCTAAGATATATTTGAAAAGAAGGAATCTTTCTACCACTGCCATGAAGAGAAAATGTCTATTTCCTCCTCCAAATAAAAGTTAACCACCATAAAAGTTAAATAAAAATGCAAAAAAAAACAAAACCTTATGAAAATCTAGCTAGAGCCTCTTCCTCTCTCTTTATCTGGAAAAGAGACTGGCACTTATTAATGAGGTGACATATAGCAGGAGATTGAGACATTCTCCCCCTTAGCTAATGCAATGATTAAAGGAGGATTAAGGGGCAAATTCCTTCCTCACAGCGGATTAACTTTTTCTTTTTAACATCTTTATTGGAGTATACTTGCTTTACAATGGTGTGTTACTTTCTGCTTTATAACAAAGTGAATCAGTTATACATATACATATGTTCCCATATCTCTTCCCTCTTGCGTCTCCCTCCCTCCCACCCTCCCTATCCCACCCCTCTAGGTGGTCACAAAGCACCGAGCTGATCTCCCTGTGCTATGCGGCTGCTTCCCACTAGCTATCTGTTTTACGTTTGGTAGTGTATATATGTCCACGCCACTCTCTTTGTCACAGCTTACCCTTCCCTCTCCCCACGTCTTCAAGTCCATTCTCTACATCTGCGTCTTTATTCCTGTCCTGCTCCTAGGTTCTTCATGACCTTTTTTTTTTTTCTTAGATTCCATATATATGTGTTAGCATATGGTATTTGTTTTTCTCTTTCTGACTTACTTCACTCTGTATGACAGACTCTAGGTCCATCCACCTCACTACAAATAACTCAATTTCGTTTCTTTTGGAGGTTCCTTAAAAAACTACAAATAGAACTACCATACGACCCAGCAATCCCACTACTGGTCATATACCCTGAGTAAACCATAATTCAAAAAGAGTCATGTACCAATATGTTCACTGCAGCTCTATTTACAATAGCCAGGACATGGAAGCAACCTAAGTGTCCATCAACAGATGAATGGATAAAGAAGATGTGGCACATATATGCAATGGAATATTACTCAGCCATAAAAAGAAATGGATTCACTTTTTATTCAACAGGGTCCCACCTAAAATCTTTCTTATAAACCAGACTTACACATTCTCACAATCTGACAAGTAATGAACTCAATGATCTCTAATAATCCTTCCATTTTGTTTTTCTTTTTTTGACAATATTCTTTGAGTACTTTCAGATACATATCAGGTGCTTTCCTAAGCTTGGGAGATCAACAAAATGAGTAAGAACTGTCTGTGCATTCTCATCCCAGGTCAGCTGGGAACTTGCTTGGCGTCACTGGACAGCTTCCTCACCCAGCTACACTCAGACCTCACTTTCTGTACCTCTGAAACACTGAGGTTGAACCACACGATTGCTGTGGTTCTATATCTAGCTTTTTATAACTTGGTAAAGCCAAGGTGGGAGAACTGGGGATTAGGACAGGGGTTAATGCAGAAACTATGGCAGGGATGAATCCAGATAATGACACCGGCAAGTTGATCAAGTCTAAGGTAGGTGCTAAGGTTGGCTGGCTTAAAATTGGGGGCGTTGGGTACAACCACTTTAGAAAACTGTCAGTATTTGCTAAATCCAAGCACACACATATACAATGAACCAACAATTCCATTCCTCAGGGAAACTGAGTGCTTATGTCCATCAGAAGACTGTACAAGAATGTCCATAGCAACTTTTTCATAACCGCCCAAAGCTGGAAACAATCTGTGGCACAAAAATGGATAAATAAAACGTGGTAGATAGACCCGATAGAATACTACACAGCAGTGGGAAAGAATGCCCTGCTGCCACACTTTACAACATGGATAATTATGTTGAGCAAAAGAGGCTAGATATAAAAGAATACATACTATATGATTCTGTTGTACTTATATGTTGTTAAAGAACCGACAAAGTAAATTTATCATAATAGAGGTCAGAATAGTAGTTACCTAGAGCAGAGACCTTTTTTTTTTTTTTAACGTCTTTACTGGAGTATAATTGCTTTACAATGGCGTGTTAGTTCCTGCTTTATAACAAAGTGAATCAACTATACATATACATACATCCTCATATCTCCTCCCTCTTGCGTCTCCCTCCCACCCCTGTAGGTGGTCACAAAGCACAGAGCTGATCTCCCCAGAAGAGAGGTTTATATTAATTGGAAAGGGGCATGAGGGAAGCTTCTGGGCTGCTATAAATGTGCTATACCTTGATCTGGATGGTGGTCACACAGATGTATACATATGTAAAAATCCATCAAGCTCTAAACCTACAATTTACACATTTTAATATGTGTACTTGTATCTCAACAAAAAGTAAATAAAAAATAATCAAGGAAACCAAAGGTTGAGGAAGATATTGGGCTTACCCGAAGATAGAAGCAAAAGGAAAGATCACTCCAGATGAAGAGTGTTGCTCTGATTTTACCCCACTATTGAAAGCCACTTTATGTACTGCTGCAGACACAATCTTAGAAGGACCATATCTTCAGGTAGATCAAGTGATATGATGGGGTCTTCATAGATATCATGTGTTGGAAAGTGAAATAATAGAAAAGGGTTCCAATGGAGAGTAAGACCCTCAAAGGGGTGGGTGGTGGGGAGGAGACATGGTCAGACATCACAGACCAACGAAAAAAAATGTACTATATTTTTGGAACTAGCTATGTCCTCAAACCTCCACCAAACATACCACTCAAGTTCTAAACATAAACCCAGGACAAAGGGGATGTGTGGTGGAGTGGGAAATGTACAGGATCAAGTGTTTGGAGATATTAATCCAAATTCTGATCCACCATTAAGTTAGAGTATGACCTTGGACATCTTATAAAACCCTCCTTAGCCTTAGTTTCCTCACCTGTAAAGAATGGTAACTCGATTACACTGCTGGACTTTAACTTTGGGGGATCATGAAGCATTTTGAGACTCTGATAAAAACCACAGATCCCCTCCCCAGAAAAATGCCCATATACACCAAGTTTTGCATATGATTTCAAGAGGCTTGTAGAATCCCTGAGGCCCACCCATGGGCTGCAGATTAAGAGTCCCTAGATTACAGGCTTTTAAAAATTCATTCTAAGGATTATTTTTCTACATTTTCTTTTTTTTTTTTCCACTGCTGCTACTACTGAGCCTCTTCTTTTGTTCTCTCCCCACTTCCGACTTCAAGGGCTGCCAAGACTACTAGCTTCGAGCTGCCACTTCCAGTGGGGACCAAAGGGGTTATGATGGACACACACAGCTGGTCCCAGCCAAGCATTCCCCCTGCCCACCAGTCTTATCCAAGGCTTATGGGATATGTGCTTGCTGGAGAGGCAGAAAATCAGTGCATAGCTGGGTAGCTGGAAATCACGTCTTCCATTTGTAGCTTTTCAGTAGTAATTAAAACAAGCAGGAAGCGGGGAAAAAACAGTCTTTTTTTTTTTTCCCCTTTCTACCTGCCTATCCTTTCCCTACCACGTGGCTGGGAGAGGGGCCCAGAAGCCTGAGAGTCAGGACTTTTACTATTGAAACTAATTGCTTTGGGGCTACATTATGTCAAAAAGCAGACCACAGATCTGAACCCTAAGCAATATCCAACTCCATAACCGTTAGGTCTTCCTTGTCAGATTCAGGCTACTAGATATCCACAGACACAGTCTGGGAGTGGGGTGGAGAAGGAGAGTTACAGAGCAGGGATGGAAGAGGGGGAAGGTTGGGAGAGAGTAGTGGGTATGATTTCTCATCTCAGAGAATTAGCCAAACCATTGAAACAGGTTTGGAAGACAGTTGGATGGAATGCCTGTCCTCATTTGTGCAAGGGTTTCCCTAAAGACCCAAACAGGTCCTTCTCACATCTACATATCTGCTCCAAGTCACTACCCATTATAATCCAATTCTGTTGACAAACTGCTGGATTTTTGGCTTCATATGCAAGGAACAGTAACTTAAAAAAAAAAAGACATCCCCAAATCCAAACCAGTAATTAACAGTGAGAATTTCAGGTAGTGTGGATGGCAAGAGTGGGGATGGAAGGGAGAATTAGGTTGTAGTAGTCTTTTCTTGCCATTACATCTCTACCCATCCCACCCCCGCCCATAGAAATCTACTTCGCAATTAGAGGACCATAAATCTGAGGTCAGACCTTCCCTTCACTAGCTGTGAGATCTTAGACAAGTTAGTTTTCTTTTATAAGCTTCAAGTTCCTCGTCTCTAAAATCGACGTAACATCAACTGCTCCTAAGGGCCACTGGAAAGAGTAAAAGAGAGGACACACATAGAGACTTGCCCAGGGGATGCTGAGGACAGGTGAGTTTCTCCTCTGCCCTTGCCTGATCATCCCTGCTTCCTGATGCGCTGGGCTCAGACAGCCCGCTCTTTTGAGCACCCAGAGACGAACAGAATACGGTCATGGAAAACACAGCCAGGACAGTAGCTGGTGGCGGGGGATCACCCCTGACAAGACACCAGAACAGGAGACACTAGGCTGGGCTGCAAACTCTAAGGATAGGCAGACCCTTTCATGACACTGTGATTATGTGTGTTCATGTCTCACATACCAATTAAATCATATATTTCTGGCACAGAATACATTGCGATTTCATCCCTGAGGCTCACTGAAACATCCATTCATTCAGCATCTTACCATATTATATCTAAACTGTGTTGCAGAGACTCTGGTGCCAGACCATTGGGTGTGAATTCTCAGTCCACCTCCTTCCAGCTGAGTGACCCATAACAAGCAGTATAACTTCACTGAGCCTCAATCTTTGACCTGTAAAATGAAGTAAAAGTAAAAAGGGTTGAGTTCTATTTGAGGTCATAGATATGAAATGCTCAAAAACACAGCAAAAGATAAGTAATCTATAAATATCAATATTCGTTATAATTATTATTATTGCTGTTAGAGCTGGGATCTCCACTCCAAGAACCTTCAGTGTAACAAGGGAGACAGACAAGAAAAAACTGCTTACAAAAAGTGTAAATGATGCAAAGGAAACACCCAAATATAGAGTACAGTGGAGTACCCACAGAAGGGATCTTTAATCCAGACCTAGGAGTAAGGAAGGGCGTTCAGGGCCAAGTAATATCTGAGCTTAGAAAACCTGAAGGGTTAGTAAGAAAGAGTACAAAGGCCTGGAGACAGGAAGAAGGACACAGACATCTTGAGGAACTGACATTCTGAATGGAACAGAGAGTATGAGCAGAGAAGTCCAGGAGCATGAGGATGGAGAGGACATCAGGAAGCAGACTGCAGCTCCTAACACCATGCCTTGATTTTGTTCATGCTACCAATGGATCTGCCCATTTTATGGATGAGGCAAAATGAAGCTAGAGAGGGTCACAGCTTGCTGAACCAGAACAGAGCACAGGACTATGGAGTCTCAATAGAGTTCCCATCCTATTACACCACCAGCTTTTTGAAAATGAGCATTTTGGAAAGGCTAAGGTCTAGGTCCCTTGAGTAGTGCTAATCATCTCACCCTCACCAGGCTGAGCAGCACAGAGCTGTGGGCTGCAATCACCTCCCTCCCACCTCTGATGTGTCACATTCTCTGAACTGAGACAGTGGGACTGAAACACTCAAGGAAATCAGTCTTCCACTTGAAATGTCAGGACAAGACATTAAGATGTGACAGATGAGGGAAAAGAGAAGCCACACCAAGGAACTATCACTGGGGTCCTTGTTCATTTTGTGTTGCAGGAGTCTCTGCTTCCGTAGGGAAGACAGCAGATACAAACAGAACAAAATAAAACAAAGCCAAAAAACCAACTTCGGGGAGTGATTTGATAGCAAGTGGTGACCCTCTGAAAGCATTAGACGGAAAAAACGTGAAAGTGGCCTTCGAAATGGTGCAATTTTGCTGAGCTAAGGGAAAATAACAGACTGGAAAGAAAAGAAATAAGACTTGCATTGGTTTCCAAGACTCTGCAAGCAATGGCCATCTTCTGGAACATTATGCTGAAGCAAAGGCAAATCAGAGAAGGAAGACCCTGAGGGTGATTTCACTTTGAAATGAGGGAGAAAGAGAAATGGTAACATTTTTAAATCTGTGGTGAAACATGCAAATAGAATCAACATCCTTTGTTCCTTGATGTGGACGCTCATGTACCTCGAGGGAAGGCAATGGATAAAGGATCTTCAGTGACATTACAGATTTCAAAACCAGAAGGTTGTTCTTTGGAAAAATATGGAGAGACTCCTTTCAAAGGCCTTTATGTGAATGGAACAGACACTCAAGAGTACCCAGGCTATTGTGGGAATCAGAAGTATGGGTAGGTCAGGGACTGGGATTTTTTCAGAGAAGAGTGTGTTATGTTGTAGATAAAAGAAGGGCATACTTCAGAGACAGCTCAGAGATGGTACATCAAATAATGTATTTCAAGAGGAAAATCTAAAGTCTACCTTTTTAGACATGAAAGGGAAGTCATAGTCTCTGCTATGTGCTTTGCCATTTCATCTCACATTGCCTGGGGTTCTCCAATAACCTTACATAATCTTCACTAGTAAACACTGGCTGAGGATTTCCATTATGTGAAAACTAACGCTACCTGACACTAGGTGGGATTCAATGAAGTATAGGGCAGAGATCAACCCAAGAGAAGTTCCAACCTAGTTTGGAGGAAAAAACACAGGTGGGAAAAGTAAATGACAGGACAGGAGTAAACATGAAGTGTCATTAACAATAATAATAATAATAACTGTAAAGGCAACAAGTGCTACAGAAGTTCAGAGGTCAAACATTTCTGCTGGTATTATCACCCCAGCAAGGCCATATGCTTTACACAGAGAAGAGTCACATTTTCTGCTTCTCTGTATACTGCATATACGAAGACCACCAGGCTGAGGGAAGAAAGCAGCTCACTACAGAGCTCTTGTCTTTAAACAAAAGGAGTAACGGCAAGTGCAGTCCAAGCCTAGAGTCATGGATTTGCAGACTGCTTCTTGGAAGTGAAATGCCAATTATGGCTCATGTTGATATGCTATTTACCCTGTAGACAGAACAGTACCGTGCTTAAAATGCAGGAGCTACCACTGAACTGCCTAAATTTGAAACTTTTTAACATATTAATGTGCTACCTTGGATTACTTGCAAAAGCTTTCTATGCCTCAGTTTTCTCACTGTGAAAGGGGAATAATAACAGTATCCACTAATGGAAACCATCCACCAAGGTGGCTCCCTAATAGCTGTGCTATGGACTGAATGTTTGTGTCTCCCTACAATTTGTATGTTGAGGCTTAATCCCCAATGTGACAGTATTAGGATATAAGCCTTCAACAGGTGATAAGGTCATGACGGTGGAGCCCTCATGAATGAGATTGATGTCCTTATAAAAGAGACCCCAGAGAGCTCCCTAGTCCTTCTGCCATGTGAGGGACACAGCGAGAAGACAGCTTTTCTTTTTTTTTTAACATCTTTACTGGAGTATAATTGCTTTAGAGTGTTGTGCTAGTTTCTGGTAAACAACAAAGGGAATCAGCTACATGTATACATATATCCCCATATCCCCTCCCTCTTGCGTCTCCCCCCAACCTTCCTTATCCCACCCCTCTAGGTGGTCACAAAGCACCGAGCTGACCTCCCTGTGCTATGCAGCTGCTTCCCACTAGCTATCTATTTTACATTTGGCAGTGTACATATGTCAATGCTAATCTCCCACTTTGTCCCATATTACCCTTCCCCCTCCCCTGTCCTCAAGTCCATCCTCTACGTCTGTGTCTTCATTGCTGTCCTGCCCCTAGGTTCATCAGAAACTTTTTCTTTTGTAGATTCCATATATATGTGTTAGCATATGGTATTTGTTTTTCTCTTTCTTACTGCACTCTGTATGACAGACTCTAAGTCCATCCATCTCACTACAAATAACTCAATTTCATTTCTTTTTATGTCTCAGTAATATTCCATTGCATATAAGTGCAACATCTTCTTTATCCATTCACCTGTCGATGGACACTTAGGTTGCTTCCATGTCCTGGCTATTGTAAAAGGGCTGCAGTGAACACTGTGGTACATGTCTCTTTTTGAATTATGGGTTTCTCAGGGTTAAGCGCAGTAGTGGGATTGTTGGGTCATATGGTAGTTCTATTTTTAGTTTTGTAAGAAACCTCTATACTCTTCTCCATAGCGGCTGTATCAATTTACATTCCCACCAACAGTGCAAGAGGGTTCCCTTTTCTCCATACCCTCTTCAGCATTTATTGTTTGTAGATTTTTATGATGATGGCCATTCTGACCAGTGTGAAGTGATACCTCATTGTAGTTTTGATTTGCATTTCTCTAATGATTAGTGTGTTGAGCATCCTTTCTTTTGTTTGTTAGCAATCTGTATATCTCCTTTGGAGAAATGTCTATTTAGGTCTTCTGCCCATTACTCGATTGGGTTCTTTGTTATTCTGATATTGAGCTGCATGAGCTGCGTGTATATTTTGGAGATTAATCCTTTGTCAGTTGTTTCGTTTGCAAATATTTTCTCCCATTCTGAGGGTTGTCTTTTTGTCTTGTTTCTGGTTTCCTTTGCTGTGCCGAAGATTTTAACTTTCATTAGATTCCATTTGTTTATTTTGTTTTTATTTCTATTTCTCTAGGAGGTGGGTTAAAAGGATCTTGCTGTGATTTATGTCATAGAGGGTTCTGCCTATGTTTTCCTCTAAGAGTTTGAGAGTGTCTGGGCTTACATTTAGGTCTTTAATCCACTCTGAGTTTATTTTTGTGTATGGTGTTAGGAAGTGTTCAAATTTCATTCTTTTACATGTAACTGTCCAGTTTCTCCAGCACCACTAATTGAAGAGGCTGTCTTTTCTCTATTGTATATTCTTGCCTCCATTATCAAAGATAGGTGAACATATGTGCGTGGGTTGATCTCTGGGCTTTCTACCCTGTTCCATTGAAACACTGAATATGTTTTTGTGCCATTACCATACGGTTTTGATTACTGTAGCTGTGTAGTATAGTCTGGGGTCAGGGAGACTGATTCCTCCAGCTCCGTTTTTCTTTCTCAAAATTGCTTTGGCTATTCAGAGTCTTTTGTGTTTCCATACACATTGTGAAATTTTTTGTTCTAGTTCTGTGAAACATGCCAGTGGTAGTTTGATACGGATTGCATTGAATCTGTAGATTGCTTTGGGTAGTAGAGTCATTTTCACAATATTGATTCTTCCAATCCAAGAACATGGTGTATCTCTCCATCTGTTTGTATCATCCTTAATTTCTTTCATCAGTGTCTTATAGTGTTCTGCATACAGGTCTTTTGTCTCCTTAGGTAGGTTTATCCCTAGCTATTTTATTCTTGTTGCAACGGTAAATAGGAGTGTTTCCTTAATTTCTCTTTCAGATTTTTTATCATTAGTGTATAGGAACAGAAGAAATTTCTGTGCATTAATTTTGTATCTTGCTACTTTACCAAATTCACTGATTATCTCTAGTAGTTTTCTGGTAGCATCTTTAGGATTCTCTATGTATAGAATCATGTCATCTGCAAACAGTGACAGTTTTACTTCTTGTTTTCTGATTTGGATTCCTTTTATTTCTTTTTCTTCTCTGATTACTGTGGCTAAAACTCCCAAAACTTTGTGGAATAACAGTGGTGAGAGAGGGCAACCTTGACTTGTTCCTGATCTTAGAGGAAAAGGTTTCAGTTTTTCACCACTGAGAACGATGTTGGCTGTGGGTTTGTCATATATGGCCTTTATTATGTTGAGGTAGGTTCCCTCTATGCCTACTTTCTAGACAGTTTTTATCACAAATTGGTGTTAAACTTTGTTGAAAGCTTTTCCTGCATCTATTGAGATTATCATATGGTTTTCAGCCTTCAGATTGTTAATATGGTGTATCACATTAATTGATTTGCTTATACTGAAGAATCCTTAAATTCCTGGGATAAACCCCACTTGATCATGGTGTATGATACTTTTAATATGCTGTTGGATTCTGTTTCCTAGTATTTTGTTGAGATTTTTGCATCTATGTTCATCAGTGATATTAGCCTGTAGTTTCCTTTCTTTGTGACATCTTTGTCTGGTTCTGGTATCAGGGTGATGGTGGCCTTGTAGAATGAGTTTGGGAGTGTTCCTCCTTCTGCTATATTTTGGAAGAGTTTGAGAAGGATAGGTGTTAGCTCTTCTTAATGTTTGATAGATGCCCTGTGAAGCCATCTGGTGCTGGGCTTTTGTTTGTTGCAAGATTTTTATCACAGTTTCAATTACAGTGTTTGTGATTGGTCTCTTTATATTTTCTATTTCTTCCTGGTTCAGTCTCAGAAGGTTGTGCTTTTCTAAGAATTTGTCCATTTATTCCAGGTTGTCCATTATATTGGCACATATTGCTTGGAGTAATCTCTCATGATTCTTTGTATTCTTGCAGTGTCAGTTGTTATTTCTCCTTTTTCTTTGCTAATTATGTCCATTTTGGTCTACTCCCTTTGTTTCTTGATGAGTCTGGCTAATGGTTTATTTGTCTTCTCAAAGAGGTAGCTTTTAGTTTTATTGATCTTTGCTATTCTTTCCTTCATTTCTTTTTCATTTATTTCTGATCTGATCTTTTTGATTTCTCTCCTTCTGCTAACTTTGGGGGTTTTTTTTTCTTTTTGTTTGTTTGTATGTTTCTTTGTTTGGTTCTTCTTTCTCTAATTGCTTTAGGTATAAGGTTAGGTAGCTTATTTGAGATTTTTCTTGTTTCCTGAGGTAGGACTGTATTACTATAAACTTCCCTGTTAGAACTGCTTTTGCTGCATCCCATAGGTTTTGGGTCATCATGTTTTCATTGTCAATTGTTTCTAGGTATTTTTTTATTTCCTCTTTGATTTCTTCAGTGATCTCTTGGTTATTTAGTAGTGTACTGTTTGGCCTCCATGTGTTTGTATTTTTTACAGATTTTTGCCTGTATTTGATATCTAGTCTCATAGCGTTTTGGTCGGAAACGTTACTTATACAATTTCAATTTTCTTAAATTTACCAGGGCTTCATTTGTGACTCAGCATGCGATCTATCCTGGAGAATGTTTCATGAGCACTTGAGAAGAAAGTGTATTCTTTTGTTTCTGGATGGAATGTCCTATAAATATCAATTAAGTCCATCTTGTTTAATGTATCATTTAAAGCTTGTGTTTCCTTATTTATTTTTATTTTGGATGATCTGTCCATTGGTGAAAGTGGGGTGTTAAAGCCACCTATTATTGTGCTACTGTCGATTTCCCCTTTTATGGCTGTTAGTATTTGCCTTATGTATTGAGGTGCTCCTATGTTGGGTGCATAAATATTTACAATTGTTATATCTTCTTCTTGGATCGATCCCTTGATCATTATGTAGTGTCCTTCTTTGTCTCTTGTAATAGTCTTTATTTTAAAGTCAATTTTGTCTGATATGAGAATTGCTACTCCAGCTTTCTTTTGATTTCCATTTGCATGGAATATCTTTTTCCATCCCCTCACTTTCAGTCTGTATGTGTCCCTAGGTCTGAAGTGGGTCTCTTATAGACAGCACATATATGGGTCTTGATTTTAAAACCATTCAGCCAGTCTGTGTCTTTGGTTGAGCATTTAATCCATTTACATTTAAGGTAATTATCGATATGTATGTTCCTATTACCATTATCTTAATTGTTTTGGGTTTGTTATTGTAGATCTTTTCCTGTCTTGTATTTCCTGCCTAGAGAAGTTCCTTTAGCATGTGTTGTAAAGCTGGTTTGGTGGTGCTGAATTCTCTTAGCTTTTGCTTGTCTGTAAAGGTTTTAATTTCTCCATCAAATCTGAATGAGATCCTTGCTGAGTGGAATAATCTTGGTTTTAGGTTTTCCCCTTTCATCACTTTAAATATGTCCTGCCACTTGCTTCTGGCTTGCAGTTTCTTTGAGAGATTAGCTGTTAACCTTATGAGGTTTCCCTTCTATGTTATTTGTTGCTTTTCCCTTGCTGCTTTTAATATTTTTCTTTGTATTTAATTTTTGGTAGTTTGATTAATATGTGTCTTGGTGTTTTTCTTCTTGGATTTGTCCTGTATGGGACTCTCTGTGCTTCCTAGATTTGATTGACTACTTCCTTTCCCATGTTGGGGAAGTTTTCAACTATAATCTCTTCAAATTTTTTCTCAGACACTTTTATTTTCTCTTCTTCTTCTGGGACCCCTATAATGCAAATGTTGGTGCATTTAATGTTGTCCCAGAGGTCTCTGAGACTGTCCTCAATTTTTTTCATTGTTTTTTCTTTATTCTACTCTGCAGTAGTTATTTCCACTATTTTATCTTCCAGGTCACTTATCTGTTCTGCTTCAGTTATTCTGCAGTTGATTCCTTCTAGAGAATTTTTAATTTCATTTATTGTGTTGTTCATCATTGTTTGTTTGCTCTTTATTTCTTCTAGGTCCTTGTTAAATGTTTCTTGTATTTTCTCCATTCTATTTCCATGATTTTGGATCATCTTTACTATCATTACTCTGAATTATTTTTCAGGTAGACTGTCTATTTCCTCTTCATTTGTTTGGTCTGGTGGGTTTTTACCTTGCTGCTTCAACTGCTGCATATTTCTCTGTCTTCTCATGTTGTTTAACTTACTGTGCTTGGGGTCTCCTTTTAACAGCCTGCAGATTCATAGTTCTCGTTTTTTGTTTTTTTTTTTTGTCTGCCCCCAGTGGTGAGGTTGGTTCATTCACTTGTGTAGGCTTCCTGGTGGAGGGGACTGGTGCCTGTGTTCTGGTGGGTGGGGCTGCATCTTGTCTTTCTGGTGAGCAGGGCCACAGCCAGTGGTATGTTTTGGGGTGTTTGTGACCTTTTTATGATTTTAGGCACCCTCTCTGCTAATGGATGTGGTTGTGTTCCTGTCTTGCTAGTTGTTTGGCATGGGGCATCCAGCACTGGAGCTTGCTGGCTGTTGGGTGGAGCTAGGTCTTAGCATTGAGACAGAGATCTCTGGGAGAGCTCTCACCAATTGATATTATGTGGGGCCAGTAGGTGTCTGGTGGTCCAGTGTCCTGAACTCAGCTCTCCCACCTCTGGCCTGACATCAGGCTGGAGAAGCTAGATCCTCTCAGCCACACGGCTCAGAAAAAAAAGAGAGAAAAAAAGAAAGAAAAAAAGATTTTAAATAATAATAAATAAATTTAAAATAATAATTTTTAAATTAAAAAATTTTAAGAATAATAACAAAAAAAGAAGAGAACAACAAAATCAATAAAGAAATCCACCAATGATACCAGTGCTAAAAAATAAAATAAGATATACATAAAAATCAGAAACAAATCAGTTGCAGACAGCAAACCACAAGTCAAAATTTGCTCCCAAAGTCCACCGCCTCAATTTGGGATGATTTGTTGTCTATTCAGGTATTCCACAGATGCAGGGTACATCAAGTTGATTGCGGGGATTTAATCCACTGCTTCTGAGGCTGCACAGTGAAATTTCCCTTTCTCTTCTTTGTTCGCATAGCTCCTGGGGTTCAGCTTTGGTTTTTGTCTTTTTTTTTAATTAACTTTTATTGGAGTATCATTGGTTTACAATGTTGTGTTAGTTTCTACTGTACAGCAACATGAATCAGTTATACACATACATATATCTCCTCTTTTTTGGATTTCCTTCCCTTTTAGGTCACCACTGTGCATTAAGTAGAGTTCCCTGTGCTATACAGTATGTTCTCATTAGTTATCTATTTTATACATAGTATCAATAGTGTATATGTGTCATTCCCAATCTCCTAATTCATCCCACCCCCACCTTTTCCCCTTCATATTCATACATATGTTCTCTACATCTGTGTCTCTACTTCTGCCTTGCAAATTAGATCATCTATACAATTTTTCTAGATTCCAAATATATGCATTAATAAATGATATTTGTTTTTCTCTTTCTGACTTACTGCACTCTGTATGACAGATTCTAGGTCCATCCACATCTCTACAAGTGACCCAATTTCATTCCTTTTTATGGCCGAGTAATATTCCATCATATATATGTACCACACCTTCTTCATCCATTCTTATGTCGATGGACACTTAGGTTGCTTCCATGTCCTGGCTATTGCAAAGAGTGCTGCAATAAACATTGGGGTGCATGTGTCTTCTTGGGTTATGGTTTTCTCTGGGTGCCCAGTAGTGGGATTGCCTGGTCATATGGTAGTTCTATTTTTAGTTGTTTAAGGAACCTCCATACTGTTCTCCATAATAGCTGTATCAATTTACATTCCCACCAACAGTGCAGGAGGGTTCCCTTTTCTCCACTCCCTCTCCAGCATTTACTGTTTGTAGATTTTTTGATGATGGACATTCTGATTGGTGTGAGGTGATACTTCATTGTAGTTTTGATTTGCATTTCTCTAATAATTAGTGATGTTGAGCATCTTTTCTGGTGTTTGTTGGCCATCTGTATAAGACAGCTGTCTTTGAACCAGGAAGTGGGCCCTTACCAGACACTGAATCTGCTGGTATCTTGATCTTGGAATTCCCAGCCCCCAGAACTATAAGAAATAAATGTCTATTGTTTTAAGCACCAGGATTACAGTGTTTTTCATTATAGCAGCCCAAACAGAGTAAGACAACCTGACTCCTAGCATTCACACCCTTGTAGAGTCACCTTACACATTGTACCAGTGTTGGTCTGTGTGACCACTAACATACAGCAGACGTGGTGGGATTCACTTCAGAGACTTGGGTATAAAAGACCATGGCCTCCATTTTGGACATTCCCTCTCACCTCCTCTCTCTCAGAGCTTTTGATCTGGAAGAAGCCAACTGCCATTTTGTGAGCAGCCATACAGAAAGGCCCAGTTGGTGAGAAACTACAGCCTCCTGTCAACAGCCAGTGAAGACTGAGACCTGCTGCCAAAAACCACCTGAGCGTCTTGGAAGTAGATTCCCGAGCCCCAGTTGAGCCTAAAGACGATGACTATAGCCCCAGTCAACAGCTTGCCCACAACCCTGTGAGAGACCCTCAGTCAAGACCACCCAGCAAAGCCCTCCTGATTTCCTGAACTTCAGAAACTATAAGAGAGAATAAAATCTAAGTTTGGGGGTAATTTGTTACACAGTAATAAATAATACACCCATCTCATCAGGTAGTGGTGAAAAATAAAGGAGATGATAGATCTGAAGCATTTAGTGCCTGGCACTTAACAGTCAGTAAGTAGTTGCTAACATTATGGGCAAGACACCATGCAAAGTATTTCATTTGCACGATGTCACTTACTTCTTACAACCCAACAAGTTCAGTACAGGACAGCCAAATTTTAGACAAATTTGAAATACTGTGATAAAAAGATAAAATCCCACTTTATGCACAGAATGCAATATAATGTTAATTTTCATTCCTCCCATGTTGGTCAAATATCGCATAATTTTAAAGTTTATGAACTGAAAGATTTTTAAATGATGCTTATACTCTTTCTTAAAGCTTCAAATGACAGTGGTACCAGTTTAGCTCGAAGACAGTCTTCCAGTTTTCTGAGCACCCAATTCCAATGTGTGTTTTGGGGGTGTTTCCCCCACCACCACCAGCAGAGTGTCTGAGAATACAATCCAATTCTGACACTCTCTACCCAGAGATAGAATCAGATTCCACAGGTTAAGAGTTCAGTCCTACAAGACTGCCCACTGCCTTCAGACTCCAGCCGCAAGCCCAGGCTCTTACCTGCATTTCTGACCTACTGGCTACAAACTGGAGGTTCCAACAACTCCCTCCAACTCAAGATGGCAATCTCAAGTTCAGGTTGTTACCTGTATTTCTCACTGGCTGTGAATCAGGGGTTCCCAAGACCCCTCCTCAGGTTCAATTAATTTGCTACAGCGGCTTACAGAACTCCAAGAAACATTTTACTTACCAGAGTACCAGTTTATTATAAAAGGATATAACTCAGGAACAGTCAGATGGAAGAGACACATAGGGCAAGGTATGGGGAAGGATGTGAGCTTCCATGCCCTCTCCAGCACACCACTCTCCCAGAACCTCCATGTGTTCAGCAACCCTGAAGCCCCTCCTTTTGGGTTTTTATGGAGCCTTCATTACATAGGCATGATTGATTCAATCATTGGTCATTGGCGACTGATTCAACCTCCAGACGCTCTTCCCTCCACAGAGGTTGGGGGGCTGGAACTGAAAGCTCCAACCCTCTAATCACACGGTTGGCTCCACAAGCAACCAGCCTCCAACCTTAGGTAGTGTCCAAAAGTCACCTCATTCACTTAACAAAAGACACCCCTGTCTGGCTTTCCTCCAAATTCCAAAGGTTTTTGGAACTTGGTGTCAGAAATGGGGATGAAGACCACATGCATATTTCTTATTATAAATCACAATATCACAGACAGAAATACCACTCCCTTCTTTTGTCAGTCCTATGAGAAAATTGATTTTGAAATACATGAGTTTTGAAGCATACAAGTTCTTCTGGAATGCATCCCTCAGATAAAATTATTATTATCTTCCACATTTTGCAGTTAAAGAAACTGAAGCCTATAAGAAATGTGGGTAACTTGTCCAGAGTCACAGTGCTAAGTGGCAGGAGGTGGCATTTGACCCCAGGCAGCTTGACTTCAGAGCCATGCTCTGAACCACTACACTGCTTTAGAGGAAAGAAAGGCCAGCTTTATAACATCCTCTGAGCTGCCTCGGGGTGAGCCTAAGGTTAACATTTTTCAGCTATTGATCAGAAAAAGCCATTTCACTTCCTCTATTATTGGTGCATTTTAATTACTGTCAAAATTAATCAGCAACCTCAACATTATCCTCTTTTAGACTTCAGCCACAATACAAATACTTGTATGTATACAGCGTATGCTGATGGTGTTTAATTCAAATTTATACACCAGTAATCTTTTCTTTACTTCTTAATTACACTGTGCTTCCATTTACAGTTATCTAATCAAATACAATCTATATTCAGAAACACATGACCAGAGAAATGAGTAGTGGCACTGATATCACCGTGAGGCATTTGCTGCAGCTTTCAAGCAAACCCAATCTTCCCAATCTGTTTGAAGCAACTTTTCCTGTTAGGTCAAAGGGAGTTTTTCCTTCAACAAATGGGTTACCTTTTGGACACGAATCACGTGACTCATGGAAAGGAGAAAGCAAGCCAGCCTGTGACCCATGCTTCAGAGGGTCACCTCACTTCATCTTCACAACAAACCTTCAAGGTAAGTAGTTTGTCATGTAGGCATTTATGTGCACACACACACACACACACACACACACACACACACATTTATTAAGTGGCAGAGTAAAATTCAGAAGCTGCTCAATCCGACTCCAAATTCTAGCAGTGAACATGTGACTCCAAATCTCCTCCCAGTACATTTGACTCCTGGAAGCACTGCCTGGCTTGGTTGGGCTACAGCACCAGTGTATATGGTGATCTTAAGAGTGGAGAATGGAGTATATTCCCTGTCAGAGGTGGGAGACATTCTCCATCCCAGATGAGAACATTGATCCAGAATCAATAGATGGGCTAGAACAGAGCTTCCCAAATTTAATGAACACAATAATCACCTGCAACCTTGCTAACAAGCAGATTCTGATTCAGTAGGTCTAGGGTGGGGTCTGAGATTCCTAATTTCTAACCACCCATCAACTGATGTTTTACGCTGCTGGTCTGTAGCCCGCACTTTTTTTTTTTAATACATCTTTATTGGAGTGTAATTGCTTCACAATGCTGTGTTAGTTTCTGGTGTACAACAAAGTGAATCAGCCATATGCATACATATATCCCCATATCTCCTCCCTCTTGAGCCTCCCTCCCACCCTACCTAGCCCACCCCTCCAGCCCACACTTTGAGTAACAAAGTTTTAGGGGACAGTATCAAGAATACAATACCAATGGCATTCAGAAT
Source organism: Aethalodelphis obliquidens (assembly GCF_003676395.1). Classification (NCBI taxonomy): domain Eukaryota; kingdom Metazoa; phylum Chordata; class Mammalia; order Artiodactyla; family Delphinidae; genus Aethalodelphis; species Aethalodelphis obliquidens. The sequence goes on from NW_020837989.1 coordinate 6,572,049, forward strand.
TAAGTACTGGTAAAGGAAGGTTTTAAAAAATGTTCAATTATAAGAGATTGGTTCGAGATGGAGGAGCAGAAGGACGTGCTCTCACTTCCTCTTGTGAGAGCGTCAGAATCACAAATAACTGCTTAACAATTTTCGACAGGAAGACCCTGGAACTCACCAAAAAAGATACCCTACATCCAAAGACAAAGGAGAAGCCACAATGAGATGGTAGGAGGGGTGCAATCACAATAAAATCAAATCCCATAACTGCTGGGTGGGTGACTCACAAACTGGAGAACACTTATACCACAGAGGTCCACCCACCGGAGTGAAGGTACTGAGCCCCACATCAGGTTTCCCAACATGGGGGTCTGGCAACGGGAGGAGGAATTCCTAAAGAATCAGACTTTGAAGGCTAGCAGGATTTAATTGCAGGCCTTCGACAGGACTGGGGGAAAGAGAGACTCCACTCTTGGAGGGCAGACACAAAGTAGTGTGTGCATCGGGACCCAAGGGAAGGAGCAGTGACCCCATGGGAGACTGAACCAGACCTACCTGCTAGTGTTGGAGGGTCTCCTGCAGAGGCGGGGGGTGGCTGTGTCTCACCATGAGGACAGGGACGCTGGCGGCAGAAGTTCTGGGAAGTACTCCTTGGCGAGAGCTCTCCCAGAGTCTGCCATTAGCCCCACCAAAGAGCCGGAGTAGGCTCCAGTGTTGGGTCGCCTCACGCCAAACAACCAACAGGAAGGGAACCCAGCCCCACCCACCAGCAGACAAGCAGATTAAAGTTTTACTGAGCTCTGCCCACCAGAGCAAAAGCCAGCTCTACCCACCACCAGTCCCTCCCATCAGGAAACTTGCACAGGCCTCTTAGATAGCCTCATCCACCAGAGGGCAGACAGCAGAAGCAAGAAGAACTACAATCCTGCAGCCTGTGCAAAAAAACCCCACATTCACAGAAAGATAGACAAGATGAAAAGGCAGAGGGCTATGTACCAGATGAAGGAACAAGATAAAACCCCAGAAAAACAACTAAATGAAGTGGAGATAGGCAATCTTCCAGAAAAAGAATTCAGAATAATGATAGTGAAGATGATCCAGGACCTCGGAAAAACAATGGAGGCAAAGATCAAGAAGATGCAAGAAATGTTTAAGAAAGACCTAGAAGAATTAAAGAACAAACAAACAGAGATGAACAATATTATAACTGAAATGAAAAATACACTAGAAGGAATCAATAGCAGAATAACTGAGGGAGAAGAATCCATAAGTGACCTGGAAGACAGAATGGTGGAATTCACTGCCACAGAACAGAATAAAGAAAAAAGAATGAAAAGAAATGAAGACAGCCTAAGAGACTTCTGGGACAACATTAAACACAGCAACGTTCTAATTATAGGGGTCCCAGAAGGAGAAGAGAGAGAGAAAGGACCCAAGTAAAGATTTGAAGAGATTATAGTCGAAAACTTCCCTAACATGGGAAAGGAAATAGCCACCCACGTCCAGGAAGCACAGAGAGTCCCAAGCAGGATAAACCCAAGGAGAAACACAGTGAGATACATAGTAATCAAATGGACAAAAATTAAAGACAAAGAAAAATTATTGAAAGCAACAAGAGAAAAACGACAAATAACATACAAGGGAACTCCCATAAGGTTAACAGCTGATTTCTCAGCAGAAACTCTACAAGCCAGAAGGGATTGGCATGATATATTTAAAGTGATGAAAGGGAAGAACCTACAACCAAGATTGCTCTACCCAGTAAGGATCTCATTCAGATTTGATGGAGAAATGAAACCTTTACAGACAAGCAAAAGCTAAGAGAATTCAGCACCACAAAACCAGCTCTACAACAAATGCTAAAGGAACTTCTCTAAGTCAGAAACACAAGAGAAGAAAAGGACCTACCAAAACAAACCCAAAACAAGTGAGAAAATGATAACAGGAACATAGATATCGATAATTACCTTAAATGTGAATGGATTACATGTGCCAACCAAAAAACACAGACAGACTGAACAGGTACAAAAACAAGACCCATATATATGCTGTCTACAAGAGACCCACTTCAGAACTAGGGAGACATATAGACTGAAAGTGAGGGGATGGAAAAAGATATTCCATGCAAATGAAAATCAAAAGAAAGCTGGAGTAGCAATACTCATATCAGATAAAATAGACTTTAAAATAAAGAATGTTACAAGAGACAAGGAAGGACACTACATAATGATCAAGGGATCAATCCAAGAAGAAGATATAGCAATTATAAATATATATGCTCCCAACATAGGAACACCTCAATACATAAGGTAACTGCTAACAGCTATAAAAGAGGAAATCGACAGTAACACAATAATAGTGGGGGACTTTAACACCTCACTTACACCAATGTACAGATCATCCAAACAGAAAAATAAGGAAACACAAGCTTTTAATGACACAATAGACCAGATAGATTTCACTGATATTTATAGGACATTCCATCCAAAACCAGCAGATTACACTTCTCAAGTGGACACAGATCATTCTCCAGGATAGATCACATCTTAGGTCACAAATCAAGACTCAGTAACTTTAAGAAAATTGAAATCATATCAAGCATCTTTTCTGACCAGAACGTTATGAGATTAGAAATCAATTACAGGGGAAAAAACGTAAAAAACACAAACACATGGAGGCTAAACAATACGTTACTAAATAACCAAGAGATCACTGAAGAAATCAAAGAGGAAATCAAAAAATACCTAGAGACAAATGACAATGAGAACATGACGATCCAAAACCTATGGGATGCAGCAAAAGCAGTTCTAACAGGGACGTTTGTAGCAATACAATCCTACCTCAAGAAACAAGAAAAATCGTAATAAACAATCTAACCTTACACCTAAAGGAACTAGAGAAAGAAGAACAAACAAAACCCAAAGTTAGTAGAAGGAAAGAAATCATAAAGATCAGAGCAGAAATAAATGAAATAGAAACAAAGAAAACAATAGCAAAGATCAATAAAACTAAAAGCTGCTTCTTTGAGAAGATAAACAAAATTGATAAACCGTTAGCCAGACTCCTCAAGAAAAAAAAGTGAGAAGACTCAAATGAACAGAATTAGAAATGAAAAAGGAGAAGTAACAACTAACACTGCAGAAATACAAAGGATCATGAGAGATTACTACAAGCAGCTATATGCCAATAAAATGGACAACCTGGAAGAAATGGACAAATTCTTAGAAAAGTATAACCTTCCAAGACTGAACCAGGAAGATATAGAAAATATGAACAGATCAGTCACAAGTAATGAACTGAAACTGTGATTAAAAATCTTCCAACAAACAAAAGTCCAGGACCAGATGGCTTCACAGGTGAATTCTATCAAACATTTAGAGAAGAGCTAACACCCATCCTTCTCAAACTCTTCCAAAATATAGCAGAGGGAGGAACGCTCCCAAACTCATTCTGTGAGGCCACCATTACCCTGATACCAAAACCAGACAAAGATACTACAAAGAAAAGAAAATTACAGGCCAATATCCCTGATGAATATAGATGCAAAAATCCTCAACAGAATACTAGGAAACACAATCCAAAAACACATGAAAAGGATCATATACCATGATCAAGTGGGATTTATCCCAAGGATGCAAGGGTTCCTCAGTATATGCAAATCAATCAATGTGATACAGCATCTTAACAAATTGAAGAAGAAATACCATATGATCATCTCAATAGAGGCAGAAAAAGTTTTTGACAAAATTCAACACCCATTTATGATAAAAACTCTCTAGAAAATGGGCATAGAGCAAACCTACCTCAACATTATGAAGGCCATATATGACAAACCCACAGTGAACATCATTCTCAATGGTGACAAACTGAAAGCATTTCCTCTAAGATCAGGAACAAGACAAGGATGTCCATCTCACCACTATTATTCAACATAGTTTTGGAAGTCCTAGCCACAGCAATCAGAGAAAAAGAAAAGGAATACAAATTGGAAAAGAAGAAGTAAAACTGTCACTGTTTGCAATGACATGATGCTATACATAGAGAATCCTAAAGATGCTACCAGAAAACTACTAGAGTTAATCAATGAATTTGGTAAAGTTGCAGGATACAAAATTAATGCACAGAAATCTCTGGCATTCCTATACACTAATGATGAAAAAATCTGAAAGATAAATTAAGGAAACACTCCCATTTACCATTGCAGCAAAAAGAATAAAATATCTAGGAATAAACCTACCTAGGGAGACAAAAGACCTGTATGCAGAAAACTATGACACTGATGAAAGAAATTAAAGATGATATAAACAGATGGAGAGATATACCATGTTCTTGGATTGGAAGAATCAATATTGTGAAAATGACTATACTACCCAAAGTAATCTACAGATTCAATGCAATCCCTATCAAATTACCAATGGCATTTGTTACATAACTAGAACAAAAAATCCTAAAATTTGTATGGAGACACAAAAGACCCCTGTTCTCTCTATGGAGAACAGTATGGAGGTTCCTTAAACAACTACAAATAGAACTACCATATGACCCAGCAATCCCACTACTGGACATATACCCAGAAAAAACCATAATTCAAAAAGACACATGCACCCCAATGTTCATTGCAGCACTATTTACAGTAGCCAGGTCATGGAAGTAACCTAAATGCCCATAGACAGATTAATGGATAAAGAAGATGTGGTACGTATATACAGTGGAATATTACTCAGCCATAAAAAGGAAGGAAATTGGGTCATTTGTTGAGACATGGATGGACCTAGAGACTGTCATACCGAGTGAAGTAAGTCAGAAAGAGAAAAACAAATATCGTATATTAATACATATACGTGGAACCTAGAAAAATGGTACAGATGAACCAGTTTGCAGGGCAGAAATAGAGACACAGAGGTAGAGAACAAACGTATGGACATCAAGGTGGCAAAGTGGCGGGGTGGGGAGGGGTTGATGGTGTGATAAACTGGGAGATTAGGATTGACATATATATGCTAATATGTATAAAATGGATAACTAATAAGAACCTGTGTACAAAAAAATAAAATTCAAAAACAATGTTCCATTATATATGTAAAAAATGGTGATCGTGATGAAAGTAACATTTATTCAAAGCTTACCATGTATCATGCCCTGTTCTAAGTGATTAATGTGTAATAAATTAATGTGTAATAAATCACTTAATCCTCACAACAGTTTTCTTCAGATGAATACTACTATCATCCCATTTGACAGAAGAAAAAATTAAGGTGCACGTTAATTTGAGTCTGAAAGGTGCACGTTATTTGAGTCTGAAAATATATATATATAAAGAATAGATATGTGTGTAACTGAATCACTTTGCTATACACCTGAAAATAATACAACATTGTGAATCAACTATAACAAAAAATAAAAATGAGAGGGGGAAAATGGCGGAAGAGTAAGAGGCAGAGATCACCTTCCTCCCCACAGATACATCAGAAATACATCTACACGTGGAACAACTCCTACAGAACACCCACTGAACACTGGCAGAAGACCTCAGACCTCCCAAAAGGCAAGAAACTCCCCACGCACCTGGGTAGGGCAAAAGAAAAAAGAATAAACTGAGACAAAAGAATAGGGACGGGACCTGCACCTCTGGGAGGGAGCTGTGAAGGAGGAAAAGTTTCCACACACTAGGAAGCCCCTTCGCGGGCGGAGACTGCAGGTGGCGGAGTGGGGGAGCTTCGGAGCTGCAGAGGAGAGCACAGCCACAGCGGTGCGGAGGGCAAAGCGGTGAGATTCCCGCACAGAGGATGGGTGCCAACCAGCACTCACCAGCCCGAGAGGCTTGTCTGCTCACCCGCCGGGGCGGGCGGGGCTGGGAGCTGAGGCTCGGGCTTCGGTGGGATCGCAGGGAGAGGACGGGCTGCGCGAACACAGCCTGAGGGGTTAGTGCACCACAGCTAGCTGGGAGGGAGTCCAGGACGAGGTCTGGAGCTGCCGAAGAGGCAAGAGACTTTTTCTTGCCTCTTTGTTTCCTGGTGCGGGAGGAGAGGGGATTAAGAGTGCTGCTTAAAGGAGCTCCAGAGGCGGGCGCAATCGGCGGCTATCAGCACGGACCCCAGAGACGGGCATGAGACGCTAAGGCCGCTGCTGCCACCACCAAGAAGCCTGTGTGCGAGCACAGGTCACTATCCACACCCCCTTCCGGGGAGCCTGTGCAGCCCGCCACTGCCAGGGTCCCGGGATCCAGGGACGACTTCCCTGGGAGAAAGCTCTGTGGGCCTCAGGCTGGTGCAACATCACGCTGGCCTCTACCGCCGTCCCGCACTCCATGCCCCTCCCTTCCCCCCAGCCAGAGGGAGCCAGAGCCCCCGAATCAGCTGCTCCTTTAGCCCCATCCTGTCTGAGCGAAGAACAGACGCCCTCCGGCGACCTACACGCAGAGGCGGGGCCAAATCCAAAGCTGAACCCCTTGAGCAGTGCGAACAAAGACGACAAAGGGAAATCTCTCCCAGCAACCTCAGAAGCAACGGATTAAATCTCCACAATCAACTTGATGTACCCTACATCGGTGGAATACCTGAATAGACAATGAATCATCCCAAATTGAGGAGGTGGACTTTGAGAGCAAGATATATTATTTTTTCCCCTTTTCCTCTTTTTGTGAATGTGTATGTGTATGCTTCTGTGTGAGATTTTGTCTATATAGCTTTGCTTTCACGTTTGTCCTAGGATTCTGTCCGTCCATTTTTTGTTTGTCTCTTTCTTTTTTTACTTAAAAAATTTTTTTTCTTAATAATTTTTTATTTTAATAACTTTATTATATTTTATCTTTATTTTATTTTATTTTATCCTCTGTGTTTCTTTCCTTCTACTTCTTCTCCCTTTTCTTCTGAGCAGTGTGTATGAAAGGATCTTGGTGCTGCAGCCAGGAGTCAGTGCTGTGCCTCTGAGGTGGGAGAGCCAACTTCAGGACACTGGTCCACAAGAGACCTCCCAGCTCCACATAATATCAAATGGCGAAAATCTCCCAGAGATCTCCATCTCAACACCAACACCCAGCTTCACTCAACGACCAGCAAGCTACAGTGCTGGACAACCTATGCCAAACAACTAGCACGAAGGAACACAAACCCACCCATTAGCAGAGAGGCTGCCTAAAATCATACTAAGGCCACAGACACACCACCAAACGTGGACCTGCCCACCAGAAAGACAAGATCCAGCTTCATCTACCAGAACACAGGCACTAGTCCCCTCCACCAGGAAACCTACACAACCCACTGAACCAACCGTAGCCACTGGGGGCAGACACCAAAAACAACGGGAACTACGAACCTGCAGGCTGCAAAAAGGAGACCCCAAACACAGTAAGATAAGCAAAATGAGAAGACAGAAAAACACACAGCAGACAAAGGAGCAAGATAAAAACCCACCAGACATAACGAATGAAGAGGAAATAGGCAGTCTACCTGAAAAAGAATTCAGAATAATGATAGTAAAGATGATCCAAAATCTTGGAAATAAAATAGAGAAAATGCAAGAAACATTTAACAAGGATCTAGAAAACTAAAGAGGAAACAAGCAACAATGAACATCACAATAAATGAAATTAAAAATACTCTAGATGGGATCAATAGCGGAATAACAGAGGTAGAAGAACGGATAAGTGACATGGAAGATAAAATAGTGGAAGTAACTACTGTAGAGCTGAATAAAGAATAAAGAATGAAAAGAACTGAGGACAGTCTCAGATACCTCTGGGAAAACATTAAACGCACCAACATTCGAATTATAGGGGTCCCAGAAGAAGAAGAGAAAAAGAAAGGGACTGAGAAAATATTTGAAGAGATTATAGTTGAAAATGTCCCTAATATGGGAAAGGAAATAGTTAATCAAGTCCAGGAAGCACAGAGAGTCCCATAGAGGAGAAATCCAAGGAGAAACACACCAAGACACATATTAATCAACCTGTCAAAAATTAAATACAAAGAAAACATATTAAAAGCAGCAAGGGAAACACAACAAATAACACACAAGGGAATCCCCATAAGGTTAACAGCTGATCTTTCAGCAGAAACTCTGCAAGTCAGAACGGAGTGGCAGGACATACTGAAAGAGATGAAGGAGAAAAACCTACAACCAACATTACTCTACCCAGCAAGGATCTCATTCAGATTCGATGGAGAAATTAAAAACTTTACAGACAAGCAAAGGCTGAGAGAGTTCAGCACCACCAAACCAGCTTTACAACAAATGCTAAAGGAACTTCCCTAGGCAAGAAACACAAGAGAAGGAAAAGACCTACAATAACAAACCCAAAACAATTAAGAAAATGGGAATAGGAACATACATATCGATAATTACCTTAAATGTAAATGGATTAAATGCTCCCACCAAAAGACATACACTGGCTGAATGGATACAAAACAAGACCCATATATACACTGTCTACAAGAGACCCACTTCAGACCTAGGGACACATTCAGACTGAAAGTGAGGGGATGGAAAAAGATATTCCATGCAAATGGAAACCAAAAGAAAGCTGGAGTAGCAATACTCATATCAGACAAAATAGACTTTAAAATAAAGACTATTACAAGAGACAAAGAAGGACACTACATAATGATCAAGGGATCGATCCAAGAAGAAGATATAACAATTGTAAATATTTATGGACCCAACATAGGAGCACCTCAATACATAAGGCAAATACTAACAGCCATAAAAGGGGAAATCAACAGTAACACATTCATAGCAGGGACCTTAACACCCCACTTTCACCAATGGACAGATCATCCAAAATGAAAATAAATAAGGAAACACAAGCTTTAAATGATACATTAAACAAGATGGACTTAATTGATATTTATAGGACATTCCATCCAAAAACAACAGAATACACATTTTTCTCAAGTGCTCATGGAACATTCTCCAGGATAGACCATATCGTGGGTCACAAATCAAGCCTTGATAAATTTAAGAAAATTGAAACTGTATCAAGTATCTTTTCCGACCACAACGCTATGAGACTAGATATCAATTACAGGAAAAGATCTGTAAAAAATACAAACACATGGAGGCTAAACAATACACTACTTCATAACGAAGTGATCACTGAAGAAATCAAAAAGGAAATCAAAAAATACCTAGAAACAAATGACAATGGAGACACAAGAACCCAAAACCTATGGGATGCAGCAAAAGCAGTTCTAAGGGGGAAGTTTATAGCAACACAATCCTACCTTAAGAAACATGAAACATCTCGAATAAACAACCTAACCTTGCACCTAAAGCAATTAGAGAAAGAAGAACAAAAAAACCCAAAGTTAGCAGAAGGAAAGAAATCATAAAAATCAGATCAGAAAAAAAATGAAAAAGACATAAAGGAAACGATAGCAAAGATCAATAAAACTAAAAGCTGGTTCTTTGAGAAGATAAACAAAATTGATAAACCATTAGCCAGACTCATCAAGAAATAAACGGAGAAGATTCAAATCAATAGAATTAGAAATGAAAAAGGAGAAGTAACAACTGACACTGCAGAAATACAAAAGATGATGAGAGATTACTACAAGCAACTATATGCCAATAACATGGACAGCCTGGAAGAAATGGACAAATTCTTAGAAATGCACAACCTGCCGAGACTGAACCAGGAATAAATAGAAAATATGAACAGACCAATCACAAGCACTGAAGTTGAAACTGTGATTAAAAATCTTACAACACATAAAAGCCCAGGACCAGTTGGCTTCACAGGCGAATTCTATCAAACATTTAGAGAAGAGCTAACACCTATCCTTCTCAAACTCTTCCAAAGTATAGCAGAGGGAGGAACACTCCCAAACTCATTCCATGAGGCCACCATCACCCTGATACCAAAACCAGACAAGGATGTCACAAAGAAAGAAAACTACATGCCAATATCACTGATGAACCTAGGTGCAAAAATCCTCCACAAAATACTAGCAAACAGAATCCAACAGCACATTAAAAGGATCATACACCGTGATCAAGTGGGGTTTGTTCCAGGAATGCAACGATTCTTCAATATATGCAAATCAATCAACGTGATACACCATATTAACAAATTGAAGGAGAAAAACCATATTATCATCTCCATAGATGCAGAGAAAGCTTTCGACAAAATTCAACACCCATTTATGATAAAAACCCTGCAGAAGGTAGGCATACAGGGAACTTTCCTCAACATAATAAAGGCCATATATGACAAACACATAGCCAATATCATCCTCAGGTGAAAAACTGAAACCATTTCCACTAAGATCAGGAACAAGACAAGGTTGCCCACTCTTACCACTCTTATTCAACTTAGTTTTGGAAGTTTTAGCCACAGCAATCAGAGAATAAAAGGAAATAAAAGGAATCCAAATCAAAAAAGAAGAAGTAAAGCTGGCACTGTTTGCAGATGACACGATACTATACATAGAGAATCCTAAAGATGCTTCCAGAAAACTACTAGAGCTAATCAATGAATTTGGTAAAGTTGCAGGATACAAAATTAATGCACAGAAATCTCTGACACTCCTATACACTAATGATGAAAAATCTGAGAGTGAAATTAAGAAAATACTCCCATTTGCCACTGCAACAAAAAGAATAAAATATCTAGGAATAAACCTACCTAAGGAGACAAAAGGCCTGTACGCAGAAAATTATAAGACACTGATGAAAGAAATTAAAGATGATACAAATAGATGGAGAGACATACCATGTTCTTGGATTAGAAAAATCAACATGGTGAAAATGACTCTACTACCCAAAGCAATCTACAGATTCAATGCAATCCCTATCAAACTACCACTGGCATTTTTCACAGAACTAGAACAAATAATTTCACAATTTGTATGGAAACACAAAAGACCCCGAAGAGCGAAAGCCATCTTGAGAACACAAAACGGAGCTGGAGGGATCAGGCTCCCTGACTTCAGACTATACTACAAACCTACAGTAATCAAGACACTATGGTACTGGCACAAAAACAGAAAGATAGATCAGTGGAAGAGTATAGAAAGTCCAGAGATAAACCGACGCACATATGGTCACCTTATCCTTGATAAAGGAGGCAGTAATGTACAGTGGAGAAAGGACAGCCTCTTCAATAAGTGGTGCTGGGAAAACTGGACAGGCCCATGTAAAAGTATGACATTAGAACACTCCCTAACACATACACAAAAATAAGCACAAAATGGATTAAAGACCTAAATGTAATGCCAGAAACTATCAAACTCTTAGAGGAAAACATAGGTAGAACGCTCTATGACATAAATCACAGCAAGATCCTTTTTGACCCACCTCCTAGAGAAATGGAAATAAAAACAAAAATAAACAAATGGGACCTAATGAAACTTAAAAGCTTTTGCACAGCAAAGGAAACCATAAACAAGACCAAAAGACAACCCTCAGAATGGGAGAAAATATTTGCAAATGAAGCAACTGACAAAGGATTAATCTCCAAAATATACACCTCATGCAGCTTAATAACAAAAAAACAAACAACCCAATCCAAAAATGGGCAGAAGACCTAAATAGACGTTTCTCCAAAGAAGATATACAGATTGCCAACAAACACATGAAAGAATGCTCAACATCATTAATCATTAGAGAAATGCAAATCAAAACTACAATGAGATATCATCTCACACCGGTCAGAATGGCCATCATCAAAAAATCTAGAAACAATAAATGCTGGAGAGGGTGTGGAGAAAAGGGAACACTCGTGCACTGCTGGTGGGAATGTGAATTGTTACAGGCATTATGGAGAACAGTATGGAGGTTCCTGAAATAACTACAAATAGAACTACCATATGACCCAGCAATCCCACTACTGGGAATATACCCTGAGAAAACCATAATTCAAAAAGAGTCATGTACCAAAATGTTCATTGCAGCTCTATTTACAATAGCCCGGAGATGGAAGCAACCTAAGTGCCCATCATCGGATGAATGGATAAAGAAGATGTGGCACATGTATACAATGGAATATTACTCAGCCATAAAAAGAAACGAAATTGAGTTATTTGTAGTGAGGTGGATGGACCTAGAGTCTGTCATACAGAGTGAAGTAAGTCAGAAAGAGAAAGACATATACTATATGTTAACACATATATATGGAATCTAAGAAAAAAAAATGTCATGAAGAACCTAGGGGTAAGACGGGAATAAAGACACAGACCTGCTAGAGAACGGACTTGAGGATATAGGGAGGGGGAAGGGTAAGCTGTGACAAAGTGAGAGAGTGGCATGGACATATATACACTACCAAACGTAAGGTAGATAGCTAGTGGGAAGCAGCCGCACAGCACAGGGAGATCAGCTCGGTGCTTTGTGACCGCCTGGAGGGGTGGGATAGGGAGGGTGGGAGGGAGGGAGACGCAAGAGGGAAGAGACATGGGAACATATGTATATGTATAACTTATTCGCTTTGTTATAAAGCAGAAAGTAACACACCATTGTAAGGTAATTATAGTCCAATAAAGATGTTAAAGAAAGAAAGAAAGATAAAGAAAAATAATATAGGATGAAGATTTGAACCGAGATAACCTGCCTCCAAAGATGGGCTTGACACCTGATCCCACCAAAAAGACCTAACAATTTTAAGTAAACACACGGTGGGCTGACAGTGTGCGACAGTGTGTGCCAGTGGCTAATAGCACATGCAACCCTGGCAATTGTACTGGGCCTGATCATTTGAGAAATCAACAACAACAAAAATACACAGTGCACTTGAGCAAATTTAACAGTGGGCAACAAGACAGTGCATCCGTTCAGGGTCAGAGGAGGAGACAGAATTCCCCACAAAGGAAGTGTCGATGAAGGGGCTTCTGCTAGAAGCACAGGTAGAGCTAAGCAACAAACGAGGGATGCTGAGGCACCTGGAGACTAGCAACAGGGGGCACTCATGGACTCTGTAAGGCTGAAAGGGTAAAGGTAGGGAGCAGTGTTGTCCGATCGCAGGAAGACCCAGATCCACGCAGGAGAGACCACCAGCAGGCACTACAGAGAAGGAGGGAGGCAGTCCCAACCAGAGAGCCTTGTGGAAGCAGGGAAACCCAGTCCTCTCTCTCCTCATGCCTTCTAATCACTCAGTTCTACTTCTAACCCAATATGGTGCAAGTCAGCAAAAGCAGCCCAGGTGAAGTAGCCCAGAAAGTGTCAATCTCCCGAGGCAGGAGCAAGCCAGAAAACACTGGAAATGGATACAGAGAGGAGGGGCAAACAGAAAACAACCAGCACAGGTGGTAAGGAATCTGGGAACACTTCTATTCTATGTAGGACAGTTTAGGCAAATGTGGATATTTATAAACCAGGAGTGACCACCTGCTAGGAACAAATTTACCACAGTACAACTTGAAGGGTTGATGTATCCAGCAGAGAGGAGACAGTGCACCAGTGGACAAAGCAATAAGGAGTGGGTCAAACGGGTATGCAGGCTTGAACCTGCTATACTAAAGGCACTTTTAACCAATGTGGAAAGGACTTCTTTATAGAGCTCTGAGTCTGCCATCACCAGACATCTATCAGCTTAGCGCAGGTGCTTGATGGGGGTTTATAACAAAGATCCCAGCAGAAAAATGGTCCAGGTGACTGCTATCATGTCTTCCAACCTAAGATCCTATAAATGTGCGATGTTATGACAAACCAGGCCAGGTGGTCTCACAGGAGATCGCTGAGTCCAACTGTGCCGGAAGCACAGCCTCAGGACTCTGGGAATGAAGCTCAGCCAGGCTGTGACTTCACCTCTCCCTGATTCTGGGAGTGATGTTACTACACTGCCACAACCAGCGTGATAGCCGGAGCTTCCTTTCTCATAACGATGATACCCCCTGAGCTCTCTGGAGGGTTCTCGCTCCTCTTTGGTGAGTATACTGCTAAGAGCATCACACTTGATGATTTGTGTATTCAGAGGATCTCACGCTAAAAGCATGGGAAACGAGCATCCCTTTGGGGTGAAAAATGAATCCCTCTAAAATTCACACACCACTGTTACTTAATGGGACAAGTGGTTGGCCCTGTCTTTGCAAGTGTATGTGACTCTTAAGGTTCAAAACAGGGGATTTCATGTCAGATAGACCTGAGTTCAAATATTGGCTCCACCCTTCATAAATGTGTTGCCACAGACAAATTACTGGCTTCTTTGAACCTCTATCTCCTCTTCTACAAATATGGGGATATTGATACCAACAGCTCAAAATAATTAAGTGATAGAAGGTAACTAAGACACACTAAATACTCACTGAACAACAGCTATTATTATTATTAACATCATCATCATCATAAGAGTGAATAGAATGGCATGGGTCCAAGAGAAGAGATCAAACAGTGGAGAGGAAAGTAATAAATGAGGAGGTGAGACCTATTTTCAAATCCCACCAATGCTCTCCATCTCCTTGCTTGTTCAAATAGCAATCTCTCTGACACTCACTATTTCCTCTCCAGGTAAAAAGATATAGTAACCTTTGCCCTACTTAGTAATCTCATGAGAAAATAAAAAGATGCTAAGGAGATCACCTGTTCATCGTGTCACAAACTCCTATGTTGACAAGATCCAGGCACCAAACCTTAATGAGACAAGTGGGCGGGTGGAAACAGTCTATTGGGAGTGAAGGGCTCTGGAAAACATATTCCTCACCTAAAGGTGGGAAGTGGCTACTCAACTCCATCTACCTAGTGCCAGCTGCTCCGATATCTAGTTTCCTATAAAATTTCTGAAGTTTTAAGTCTTGATAACTAAGTCAAAACTGTAAAACCTCTATCAGCCAAAGAAAGCCCTTCTGTGGGAACCAATTTGGGCTCCCTAAAAAAACATGATTCATTCTCTCTCCCTCTCTCAACACATGAGAGAGCAGGGGCACAGAAAGGTCTAGCAATTTGCCCAAAGTCACTCCACCAGTTAATATTGCTAAGGATGACATGACATCATGGATTTCTTTCCCTTCTCAGGAGCCCTTGGTTACCCACCACCTGGCCACTCCAAGGTGGCTCTTACTGTTGTTTTTAGTCATATGTGCATGTGTTTTTTCTCCAGGCAAGCTCTTGGAGAGCCATTTCCCACATCTTGCTCTGCCTAGCTTTGATCGTGTGTCTCTGCCTGCACTGATCACACTCAGTGTGAGAACTGCAGGCTTGATTATAGCATGCCCAGTGAATGATGAGCACAGAGTGACAGCACATCTGTGTCCTGAGGCAGGGCTTGAAAAGGCTCAGCTAAGAGTGATGACCTTCTACTGATGCTCCTTTTCTAAAAAGCGAAATAAATAGATGCCATTAGAATGCCTTACAAGTTATAAATTAGTCTTATTTGGGGGAGAAAGACTTTTAGGTAGGTATAGTAAGTTTTGCTAAGCACTGCGAGATGCTGGGTGTGGACCAAAGACTTGACATGATTTACTCAATCCTTACAACAATCCTATGAGGTAGAAATAATTGCTGTTCCCATTTTGAAGATCAGGAAACTGAGGCACGGGGAGGTTAAACTAAATTGCTCAAGGTCACATTGCTAGAGAGAGACAGAGCCAGGATGTGAATGAGTCAGTTTGACCCCAGAGCCTATGGCCTTTACCTATGCAATGTGTAGCCTCCCTTGGATGATCTAATTTAATCTTCACGGTGACCTTATGAGAAAGTCCTGTTGTCTCCATTTTGTAGATGGCTAAACTGAGTCTAAGGGAGGGTAAGTGTCTTACTCAGGGTAACACAGCTAGCAGGTGGGAGGTATAAGATGGCTGCCATTTCACTTGAAACCTTTGTGGGAAAGGAACCACATTTCTCTAAGTTGTCTTCTTAGTCCTTAATATTTTCTCACCTGCCCTTTCTTGGAGACTGGCTCCAAAAGCATGCCCATGTCTCCAGGCAAGGCAATGAGTGCCTTGTCAGGGAGAAGAGGAATAGCAGTGGCCTTCTGCTCACTGTACCACTAGAACATAAGCTTTACATGCTAGGAACCCTGTCTGTTTTCCCCCTCTTCTATGCCTAAAACCTGGCACAGATCATGATAAATATTTGCTGAATGAATGAATGAATGGGTTGAATGCACAGCAGAACCGTTTGAAATCTGCAGTTATGTTCCAAATACATTCCAAAGATGCAAAAGAGAATGAAGCTTTTAAGCTTAAAAAAAAAATTATTAGCAGAAAGCCAGAAGGTCAAAAGCAAAGTTTGGTTGAATAAATCTTTTGAATTGTAACAACGCAATCATTAAAAAGGAAGGACAAGAAAGCAATCTGTTAGGAACTGGCAGTCTAATCACTCAGGTACCCAAATAAAGAAATGGCAGAAGGAGAAAAAAAAAAGAAAGAAATATGGCAGGAGCAGCTCTGCAGGGCCTCTGGAGAGGGGAGCAGGGGGCAACAGAGACTCAGGGAAGCCTCCCTCTGAAGCTCCATCTCTAGTGCCTCTGCCATCCCTCTTCCCCTCCAGCCCCCTTCCTCCAAGTCTACTCCTGTCCCACAACATTGGTTTATAAGTATACAGGACCAGGAGAGAAAGAGCCCTTGCCCCTGCTGCCCAGAGACACCATGGGACCAACCAGGATCCCTCACTGAAGTTATAATGTCTGAAGGCTCCCTTGCTTTCTTTTCAACATGTTCTCATTGATCCTTGCAAGGCACCTGTGAACAGGCTGCCTAGGCATGATGACCCCCCATTGGACAGACTCAAGCAGAGAAAGAGTAAATCAAGCCCAGTGGTCTGCACAGTCCCAACGTTCATCCAAGAAGTCTGACTCAAGTTCCAGTGCTCCTCCTTTCCTTAGGCTGCCTCCTAAGACCTGGGATCTCCTGAAGGGTGTGGTGGACACAACAGAGTGCCTTTATTTTAAGGAAGCTGATTCTCCTTATCCTCCATCCATTCTCAAAACGGGCACCATTCTTATACCATAGCAACTGGTCAAGGAGTAGCTGCCTCATCCAAGCTTGGCAACTCTAAAGCCCCATCTTATTGACCACAGGGATTGGATCAAGAGGCGGACATATGATCCAAGACAAGCCAACCCAAATCCTTCTCTGCAATTTTCTAGACCTAATTTGAGAGATAAGTATAATAGATAGGGTGGTAAATGTCCCGAATCCATTCAACCCCAGATAATTTTTCTAAGCCAGTGATGGTAATCTCATCCTTCTTATCAGTAATTGAGTTAATATCTGCCATGTGACCCAATTCTGGCCAATGAGAGGAAGTGTGTTAAGTATATGTCTAGGAAGTCACAGATTGTGGTTGGGTCTGCATGTGACGCTGGGAACTCATCCAACCACCCTACCAATGGTTTAAAGATGAAGCCAACACTGAACCCTCATACACTGTTGGTGAGAATATAAATTGGTGTAGCTGCTGTGGAAAATAGTATGGAGGTTTCTCAGAAACCTAAAAATAGAACTACCACATGACCCAGCAATTCTACTCTTCGGTATATATCTGAAAAAACAAAAACACTAATTCAAAAAGATACATGCATCCCAATGTTCATAGCAGCATTATTTACAACTGCCAAGATATAGAAGCAATCTAAGTGTCCATAAAACAGATGAGTGAATAAAGAAGATGTGGCATATCTATACAAACACACACACACACACACACACACATACACGCACACACACAATGTAATACTAACCATTAAAAAATGAAATTTTGCCATTTGCAACAACATGGATTGACTTGGAGGACATAATGCTAAGTGAACTAAGTCAGACAGAGAAAGACAAATACTATATGATATCACTTATATATGGAATCTAAAAAATACAACAAACTGTGACTATAACAAAGAAGAAGCAGACTCACAGATATAGAGAACAAACTAGTGGTTACCACTGGGGAGAGGGAAGGGGAGAGGGGTAAAATAGGGGTAGGGGAGTAAGAGATACAAACGATTAGGCATAAAATAAGCTACAAGGATATAGTGTACAACACAGGGAATGTAGCCAATATTTTATAATAACTAGAAATGGAATATAACCTTTAAAAATTGTGAACCACTATACTATACACCTGTAACTTGTATAACATTGTAGAGCAACTATATTTCAATTTTTTAAAAAAGATGAAGCCAACACAGAGAATAAAAGCGGGAAATGGAAAGACCCAGGGTCCATGAGCACTCACCATAGCACTGACCGTATGCTGACTAGACTTCCAATTATGTGATGTAATAAATTCCCTTTTTATTTGAATTATTTTGGGCCTGAGTTTTCTGTTACTTGCAGCCCAAAGCCCTCTTCGTGATACATGCCTCTTTCCTTTTGGCCATGGAAATGCTACAAACTGACTTTGGAGCTGCTGGCAGTCATCACGGCACAGCTGTGATCACAGCCCCTGATCATGGAAAACAGTGGATCTAAAGCAGGAATGAGTATGCCTACAAAAAGCAGAAATAAGAGGCAGAAAGGAGAAGGGATCTGAGAGCGCTCAGGTTCCTAGTTGCTGTAACCTTGCTCTGTGGCTTGAGGGAACTTGGGTCTTTCCAACTCCATGTCCCAAACAAGTTCCACGTGAGCCCTCAGCCAGGGATAGAGCCAGCACTATGGTGGAGAGCACCCTGGTTAAGTGATGGGAAAGTAATTTCAAGTCCATCTTCTGCCATTGACAAGCTGGGGGACTCTGGACTCTTCACTGGATTTCTTGAACTGTCTTTAAAATGAGGAGGCTGGGACGTTATCCGTCATGACTCAAAAGTACATCCCAGAGATTTCATGGCTATGAATTTATCCTCCAAATAAACTCAAAAAACACTGAAAGATGCAAAACAAAGATATCCATTGCAGGGCTTCCCTGGTGGCGCAGTGGTTGAGAGTGCACCTGCCGATGCAGGGGTCGCAGGGTCGTGCCCCAGTCCGGGAGGATACCACATGCCGCGGAGCGGCTGGGCCCGTGAGCCATGGCCGCTGAGCCTGCGCGTCCGGAGCCTGTGCTCCGCAACGGGAGAGGCCACAACAATGAGAGGCCCGCGTACCACACACACACAAAAAAAAGATATCCACTGCAGCCTTGTTGATAGTAACAACCTAACTGGCCACCCAAGGGACTTTGTAAATGAGCTACAGCCATAGACCAAATCTGGCCACAGCCTGTTTTTGTATGGCTTGTGAGCTAAGAATGGTCTTATGTTTTTTTGTTTTTGTTTTTTTTGCGGTACGCGGGCCTCTCACTGTTGTGGCCTCTCCCGTTGCGGAGCACAGGCTCCAGACGCGCAGGCTCAGCGGCCATGGCTCACGGGCCCAGCCGCTCCGCGGCATGTGGGATCTTACCGGACCGGGGCACGAACCCGCTTCCCCTGAATCGGCAGGCAGACTCTCAACCACTGCGCCACCAGGGAAGCCCTGGTCTTATGTTTTTAAAGCATTGTTAAAAGAATCCGGAGGAGCAGGAGATGGTACGGAGACCCTATGACCCACAAAGCCTAAAATATTGGCTCTTTACAGAATGTTTCTTGACCCGTGAGCTATTGTATAATTGCCCTGTGAAAAAGCAGCCGCTGAAAATGAAAAAAAAAGAGAGATCCATACGCACTCACATGAAAAGAGATCTACTACATATTGTTAAATAAAAATGCAGATATCAGCACAGCATGAGTCATCTGATTATATTTGTGTCAAAATATAGAAGGCAAGTTATTTATGATGTATATGCAAATAAAATTTCTGGAAGGGTACACAAGAAACTTAACAGTGCTTGCCTCTAGGGAAATGAGACGAGATGGAGGTGATGAGAGACAGAAAGCCTTTTACATTGTACTTTACATTCTGCTTGACCCTTTCATTTTACCATGAGCACGTGTTATGGTTCTAAGCGTAAAAATGAGCCAGTTGGACAATATGATCTCTTGGGGCACCTGCAGCTCTGAATCTGTCTAGAATAATAAGTTCTAATGTTGAGTTACCATTTTTTGCCAGTGTGACCACTACAATGCAGGGCACATCCTACACTTTGTTTTCATTTTCACAACAAGCTCCTGAGGTTATGAGCTTCCTCGCCAGATGAGGAGACTCTGGCTTGGGCTACAGCTGAATATTCCAGGCCTCTGGCTCCACTACACAGCTTCCAGAGGTGACACCATTCAGTCTACCTGAGCCTGAGAGGCACAATGAGGCTGACGGTGTAAGCAAGTAGAAGCAGCAAAAGATATGGCGTATGATGCAAAGGAGGCCAGATATGTAATATGGCTGAATATTTCTTTCCTGGACCCACTGCAGGCTTTTATGGAGCAGATGGCAAGGTTGGGAGGTCAATTTTTTCATAGGGAAGTTGGGAAAAAAGTCAATCTTTTCTACCGCCCCTCAAATCATATCATGCAAAGGGAGCCTGCTCTGCTCACAGGGAAGGCTGTGTGACCTTGGGAAAATCACAGTCCCTCTCTGAACCTCAGTGCTTTCACTTTTAAAACGAAGAGGTTGGCCCAAATCGGGGCTCACAAACTCATGTTGACAGGGCCGGGCCAGTCAAGTTAATGGGTCAAGGGACCAGGTGGGGACATTGGGGAACTCAAGAATTCTTGCCCTATTTAGAGCAGGGCAGAATCTATCCATCACTTACAGATTGCTGCCAAGGGTAAATGCAGACCAGTGTCACCAAATGGCCTGGTTTTCAAGAGAAGCCAGAATCCCTATTTTTATATCAAAAAATTCAATTTTAAAATCTTGCCATCTCATTCCAGTATTGAAAAAAATCCACTCCGGTGGAAGCCAAAACCACCACCAAGTAGCCTGCAGGACTGCCAGTTTGCCACCTCTAACCAAGAGGGTCACCAGGGACACATACCACTGAGTTCCTGATGGAGGTGACAGGGACTGCATCACCCAAAGACCAAATTCCCCAGAGCTTTCATTTGCAGCCATCCATCAGAATCCTTCCTCTTTCCTTTCTCTCAGCCACGTCTCTGCTCACCCCCAGCAAATAAGAATTGGCAAAATACGGTAAATAAAGTACCAAGCAAGCGAAGGAGAGAGGCGTGGACTCTAGTCATCTGAAATCAGCAACAGGAGGTGAGGTGAGAAGGTAGAAGCAAACTTTGCTAAAATGCCCGGCTGCCCCCTTCCTGGGGACGAGTCCTAAAGCAGTTGCAGGAAGGGGGCGCTCCTCTCTCTGTCTGCAAGCAGCGTCTTGCCCCCTTTCCTTCCCCTCTGCCAGCATCCTCAGCATCTCTGCACCCACATCAGAGATTTCCATGCCCCTCAATCTAGAACTGACAAGCCCGTTACCGGCCGACCGTGACATCCCAGCTCGTTCTGCATTCTGACGTGGCTGCCAGCAACACCAGCCTCCTCAGCGACAACCTCAAGGTGATTGAAATACTAAATACCCCACGGTGGCAGGTGTGTTCCTGTGCGTGTGCATGTGCACACGTGATGGGGGCAGCCATCATTCGGGCTCATGACAGCCCTCACATCAGAGGAGCAGGAAAAACAAGTAATTCAAGAGAAATGGAAAACTGCCCTACTCCAGAATCAGCCACGTCTCCCCACCACTGCAGGAGAGAGCAAAGCTCCCAGTACTGGAGGCCACCAACATTTTAGTATCAACCTGCTTTTCCAGTCTCATCCTCAACAACACCGTTCCTTCAAGGAACCTCAGTCACACAGATATTTTCCCCAAACTGCCATGAATATCCCTCCATTTGGAGGAAGGCAGGTTTTCATGGTGCTTGTAAAAAAAACAAGTTAGGCAATTCCTTGGTACCTGAAATAGTAGTTCTCTTATAAAACCACTGATAATCTCTTCCAACCAATACTACCATGCAGTCGTAGCAAAAGTAATGATAAATATCATTTATTGAGTACCTGCTATGTGCCAAGCACTGTACTGAGTGCTTTGCCTGCTTTATATTATTCGACCCTTACAACCACTGTTAGATGAGAACACTGAGGCACAAAGAGGTCAAGTACCCCACCCAATGTCACATAGCTAACAGAAGGGAAAGCAAGGATTCGAACCCAGGACCTCTGTCTCAGGAGCCTACGCCCTCACCTCTAGGATATGCTGTCCTCCTTTGAGGTTCTGTGCAAGTGGAAATCTCCAACACCCCCCTACACCTTGAGGTCCAGAGTAGGAGACAGCATATCAAGGAAAAGGGGATGAGATGGGAGTCAGGCAGTCTTGTCACTGATGCACTGGGTCACTTTGGACAGGTCACCTCTACAAGCCTCTTTTTGCCTCTTCTCTAAAATTGGTGTTTAAATCAGATGACCCAGCTTGATGCAGTTTGGGATGCCACATACAAGTCATTTCACCCAAATGTATTTCAAAGGAGCCGAAAGAGAAAAAGGACTGCGTGGTGGAATGTCTTGGTGAACGTAATGGAAACAGGGTAGCAATCAGAGAGAGGTGCATAAACAAAGACATAGAATGACCTAAAAATCTATTTCTTTGGGACAGCTTGGTGGGCTCTACTGTGACTGATTAGACCCTGAGAATTCTACTCCAAAGGTTCAGCTCCAGACAGCAAGGCTCCTGGCCCCTGGGTGAGCACCCAGGTAGGCATCACTGTAGATTCTCCAGTGTCCAGCAGAGGGCATCCACGTCCACATACTTGGCTGCTTGGAGGGACTGTTAACTTGGCAATCACTTCCGACCCTGCCAGGACCTTGTCTGTCTTGCTTTGTTTTCCCTGCTCAGTTTGTCAGTGGGAACTGGAATAACCGAGGCATGGGATAGGCAACTGAGGAACTTCCGTTTGTTCCTCTATGCCTCTGGATTTCCAACCAACTCTTTTAAAAGACAAAGAGGCCGTTCAGCAGCCCCATTCCTCTCTGCCATTTCTCCTTGTTCCTGGGTCTCTCCAAGCCGGTCAGGGAGATAAGAGAATGTGCCCAGCCCGCAATTGTGCTGCGCCTCCTCTGCCTACTCTCAGGGATCTCTGATTTAGCTGAGAAGGGTTTCACTTTATCAAATCACAGCCCTCCTTAGCAATGGCCCAAGAGACCATCACCGCCCACCGGGGGCTAAAATATGCTATCATTAGGCTCAACATGAGATTTAGTTAATTAAATGTCATGCTTTTGATGGCATTAATTAGACCTGCTGCCGACTCCTCAGAAAACCAAACCAAACAAAAATGAAAACACCACTCCTCACCCAGAGAGACTCAATGGAGCCAAAGCGAGACCTTCCTAAAGCCCTCCCTCCTCCCAGGACAAAATTAGTCCAAATGGATCTTTGAACAGTTCAGTGAGTTTCATGATGTCATATTTCCTTTGAGGAATGATATTGCTAATGTCCCTGGTATTTGAGAGCATTTAATGTTTTTATTAATAATGACATAATTGTTCCTTACATGAATATACTATTTTAGAGGTTATAACCTACTTTCACATTCATCGTCTCTTTTGTGTTTCAAAATAACCTGCAGGGGTGGGTGGGGGTGAGGAAAGAGGCTCAGTTGCTGGAGGTCACTCAGAGGGCTGGACAGGGTGCTGGGCCTCAAACCCAGACCTTTCCATGGACCCACATCTTCCCATTCATAACACACTTTTGCATATGTTTTCTCATGTGTGAAACATCTAACAAAAACCCGGGCAGGAAGAAAGAGGAATAATTATCAGCATTTCTTGACAAGTGATGAAACAGAGGCCCCAAGAAGTCAAATGAGTTTGCTGAGGGACCTAAGCTAGTTAGGCTTTAGTTACTAATAGTAATAAGTGACAAAATGAGGACCAGAATCACAAAGTCTCAGGGTTCTAGTCCAGATGCTTAAGCAACTGTCTAAGAGAACATCAGGACAGACCATGCTCTTCCAATAAAATTAGAAACAATA
Source organism: Aethalodelphis obliquidens (assembly GCF_003676395.1). Classification (NCBI taxonomy): domain Eukaryota; kingdom Metazoa; phylum Chordata; class Mammalia; order Artiodactyla; family Delphinidae; genus Aethalodelphis; species Aethalodelphis obliquidens. The sequence goes on from NW_020837989.1 coordinate 6,595,774, forward strand.
ATCTGAGCATCCACCAATTATTTAACCCCACCATATGCCAAGCATCCTGACACAGCATGTCTAAGTGCTCACAAAACTTTAAAACTAGGTATGGCTATCTAATCTATTCAACTGAACAAACAAAACCTTAGAGAGTTGATCCTACAGCTAGGAGAAATAGAGAGGCTGGCATCTGGGACCAGGGTTTCCTGAATCTAAAGCCCACTGTCCATCCACTTTACCACAATTCCTTCAACAAGGCTATCATAGTATAAGGATGTACTGAATGTGCACTGTGGGTTCAGCATTATGACACATGTATGGAGAGAAGAGAGGTACTTTGGACACAATTCCAAGCACAAGGGGTTTGCTGTCCACTATAGAAAGATAAGCTAAACAGACGGGAAAAGAAAGAGTGCAGAGAGCAGTACAGTACACACAGAGCTAAGGAAGAATCCTTGAGGGTGGTGGGTATCTCCTCAGGCTTTAACCCCAAACATCAAAAGTGTTAAGGGCTCCTGGATGGCTTTGATTTTTCATATTACCTATCTTGTACAGTTGATGTATGCAACATGCATAATTAATATACATTAATTCATTGGCATGTATTCAGCAGAGAAAGAACGAGAACTGAAATACTTGAGCGGTGTCCTTGCCATTCTGCTTAGCAAGAACGTGCCCCTGCATGAGCGTGAGATGGGAGACATTAACCTGCTGGTCCCCCAAGCAGCATCTGTCCCTGCATCCCTCTCTGAGCATGGGCATTTAGCAAGATGACTGTGGTTGTTTTGCTTAAAGACACAGTATTATTTTGGTATTAACTGGTTTCTAAACACAAGGCAACCATTTTGCTTGAGGCTCAACCAAAGAAATACACATCTGTTCCAATGCTCAAGGACAAGCTGGCTGTGTCAGACACAGGAAGAGATGGAATTATTTTGAACTTTATAGACAATTTAAAGTATTTCCTAGGGCAATTTTTATTACACAGAGTTTTCCACTTCCATGTTGACTTTTAAAGTTAACCACACATATGGTGTGACTCCACTGTAAATTGCATGCATGTACTTGCCACTACATTACCCACTGGAATAGCTGAATCTACTGGCATTGCTTCCCAAATAGCAGCCATGTGTTATCAGGTGGCCAGAGATCCAGAAATGCAGGAATTACAATGCTGACCAAGAGTAACAATGGACACACGGTCAGGTGGTCCTCTCCAGGCACTACCAGGAAAACAGCAAAGTGCGAGGCAGGCCCAAGATTAGACAGAAGAAGGCAGCAAGGTCCAAGGTACAAACACAGGCAGCAGCATCGAGTAGAAAGATTACTGAATGAATGACTGAAGGCCTATCCCTTACCATCGATGACCTTGAGCAAGTTACTTCATGTCTCTGAGCCTTAGTTTCCTCAGTTATAATTGAAAAGAATGTACAAGTTCTCCCTGAAAGATCAACTTCCAAATCCTGATGCCGGGAGTCAAAAAGGATACAGAGGCAAACCTCTGGGAGTCTGGACTACTAAGAGTTTTGCAAAGCAGAGCCAGGGTCCAGATGTTCAAGAGTCCCAGTAAATGGGCTTGTTATAGGGTTACCATTTAATGCGGGACACTTTTGAGAGTATAAGCAAGAAGAATAATACTTAAGCAAGCACAATGTGCATAAGCCAGGACCATCTCAGCAAACCAGTTCACACAGCCTCAAGCTTGGAGAAGACAGAAGTCTCAGAACCCTGGGGAGCGCCTTGCCCCCTACAGCTCCCCCTCAGCCTGGGTCTGTCCTGTCAGCACAGCCCCACTTAGCTGACTCCTCACGTCTTTCCTTGGCTTGTGTCCACTTGGGGCCAGGCTGGAAGTTTTCAGAGGAGCCTAAGTCCTTAGCAGATGCATTTAGTTTAAACGAGAGGGACAGCCAGATTCAGCAAGCTGGAGGCTAAATCACCCAGAAGTGTAGCAAAATACAGAAGAAAAAATATATTCAACTGCGACCCAGGAAATCTGAGTCTCCAGATACGTCTTTGAATTTCTGTATAATTTCGGGAAAGTCAGTTAGCTTCTCTGAGACTCAATTTTATCTCCTATAAAATCAAGGAGAAATCTTGGTTCCCTTTGGCATTTTGAGCCCTAATATCATAGCATTTTATGGTTCTTATACACATGGGCATGCACCTTGGTATTTTGATGTTTCTGTGAGATTTTAGATTTTAAGCTTCTCCTTCACAGTATAAACCATCTAACATCTCTAACCATGTCCATTTCATTAGCTCTTGACATGGTGAGTGTCCAGCCAATGCCATCCATTAGGAATGATGATGACACACAGTGGGCAATCACAGAAGAGTTGCCAACGCTCTAATATCTCATATGAATACTGCAGCGTTTTTTTACTCTGCTTAGATGATCAAGGGTAAGATCACTTTAGCATTACTCATCAGTCCTCATAATATCACTGAGCACCTGGATCTAGCCATGCCTGAGGCCAAAAATCCCCAGATTTTCCAGTTACATGAATCATCACCTCCTCTTTTTAATTTACTGGGTTGAAAAGTTCCCTGTCTCCGCTAATCTTACTGCATTCCATTTCTATCACTTGTAACTGAAAAAGACCTGAGACTATGCCATCTATCTAGAAAGTGAGATTGCTGCATACAGCACATAGTACAAAGCTTTAGATTTAGATGTCTCTATAGGTTTTTTTCTTTCTCCTATAGGTCAGGAGTCAGAAGGGGAAAATTGTAGAGTCAAGATCATGCCAATGTCAAGAATCTGCTAGACTAGGTTGCAGAACTATTTGTTGAAATGCCCTTTTGGCCAGTCGTGCTGAGCATTTTTAACAGTCTGCAGTTTGCTCCTGAGACATTTAGATGCCTATAGATAAGTTTGCACCTCTTGTGATATCATAGTATTAATGAAATAGACGAATACTCCAATGAGATATGTTGATAGGTTCTACATGGTATATGCCTGAGGAGAGGTGACAGCCATTTATTGAAGACCTACTGTGTGCCAGGAATGTCCTGTGCACTGATACCCATTCTCCCAATAATCCTGGGTAGCGATATAATCATCTCCATTTCAGTAATATTAACGTTAAAGGTTAGAGAGGCTAAATACCTTTTTCCAAAATGTCAGTAGTCAGTAAGTGGTAGAGCCTGTGTTCAAAGCTTAGTCTCTCGGGTTCAGGTCCAGATTTCCTTCCCCCGTGCTAAGACAGCTTTCCCTCCATAGAATGCAGGGGGCTCACTGAAGACTAACAGCACTAAAGGAAATGGGAATAAAAACAGCCCAGACCTGAAGGTGGGTGGGCCAGGGGCTGTGGGAAAGAATCTACCTCCAAAGGGGCAGAGCGAGGCATGAAGAAGGCTGTGTTCACATCATGATAACCCAGCAAATGCTTTCCTGGAGAGCCATCATCGTCCTTCTTCATTCTTCTTCCTCCATGCAACCCTCAAGATCAGGCTGAAGGTGACACAGCCAGTAAATAGCAGAGGCAGGGTTAGAACCCAGGCCTGACTTGTTCCAGGAGCCCAGGCTCTTTCACAAGCACCTCGGAGGTTTCCCAAATGACATCACTCCCATGTCACATTCCGGATTTTGCTAGACCCTTATACCACCTGCATTGTTATTTACTTAGTATTTTAATTCAAAACGACAACATTTCCATTTAAAATCATTTTAAAAGGAAGCTTAACATCACTAAATGAATGGAAAAACTATATTGCTTGCCATCAATAGAAACTTCAAAATAAATACAAGAAGAACAAGACAAAGTTATTAAATTTAAGAGACACTGGTGCTTGATGATGTTTCTGAGCCTAAGGCTTGATTTTTCTTTAATTAAAAAAAAAGGTAGGAAGGAATTACTGAGGGTCTTAAAAATATATTAGCACAAACATGAATCTTTCTCCCTGACATGATCAGATGGATTAAAGGAGAATTGAAAAGAAAGCAACTCTCACAACACATTTCTACATGACTGAAGGCCCAGTTGATGTGCCACTTAAAACCATGGTGGAAGTACCAGCAGGGACACACTGCCTTGATGTACATCTGGCTCACACAAGCCTGCCACATCCCCATCTCTGTGCCTTTGCTGACGCTGTCCAGCCCCACCCTCCTTCCCTTTCTCCTAGCAAGTCTCACTTCTCTTTCATGGAGCCTTCCAGAAATGTCTAACCCTAAAGGGCTATTTTGATTCTGGACCACACATCTACAAAGTGCACAATTTATTGTTCTGTGTGGTAACGTGACCACCTCCCGTGCAGACGACTTCTCGCTTTGATAAGCTTGATATCCAAAGAGGCAAGGTGACTGTCCCAATCAATCCATTGCCCTATCTGCAAAGTAACTGCAAAACAGCTAACATCCATTCCAGCTCTGGCAGGGGCTGCGTAAATTTTAGTACCAGAAAATATCTTAATGATCATCTGATCTGTCCTCTTATTTTGTAGGTGACAAAGCTCAGACTCGAGTTTTAAAGTGACTTGTTCAAGGTGAAACCCCCAGATGATGATGGCAGAGGTGGGGTGTGAACTCAGAGTCTCTTGGTTGGTAGAGATCTTTCTTTTTCCTATATTTTTCTATATGGTAAGAAGATAAGAGCATTTAATAAACACAACTCCAATTTTAAACACTCAAGAACAAACAGGCATGACCCTGGTTCAGTTGCTAAAAATTTCCAGTGGATACAGAATCTTCCAAAAAACAAATTCCAGGAAACATCTTCATCTTGCAAACCAGGCTTTTCTGATTTTGCAGTCATTTGTAAATGAGGACTGATGGGGTAGAAGGGGCCAGCCAAAGGGAATAGGGAAGAGTGATTCTGCCAGTGGTGACATTGTAGAAATAATAAATGTCTCCTTAGGAAAGGTTTTTTTAAAGCTGTTATTATTAAACCTCTCAAACATAACCGTGTGAAGAGCGCCTGCCAAATCGCACCTACCTCTGCTGCTCAGATGATTGGGATAAGCTTTAGATAAATACCTCCGGATCTATGGTGCTGATCCAACAGGAGCTGGAACTTCCAACACTTTGCCCAGCTCTAAGTAATTATTTATTTATTGGAAATATTTATTGTTTATCTACCTTCAAATTTTAATGACAGACATTCCACTGCTCCCATTGTGATTCAGGGCACGACAAAATCTCCCCCAGACTCTCCCTAGTAAACGTAATACAGCACAGAGTAGTGCTGAAATTTTTATAAGTCTGCAAAGTCAGTTCTTCATGCTTACCCTGTCACCCCTTTACAGCTTTTTGTACAGAGACCAAGAAATGCTCCATAATTTGTTCTTTAAAAAATGCTCTCCTATCTGGGTTACAGGTTCTATGAATTACCTCTGTTCTAAGATCTGTGTCTTTGTCTTTTCTCTTCTGGGAATGCAGTCCATTTCTCTTAGCAAGAGGCATACCCAGCCACAGCACACACCCTCTGGATTCCTGGAGTATTTCTGTAGTGTTTCTCTATCCAAGATGGCCCAAATCAATGTCACCTTCTCTTTTCAAGGTTACCTTGAAGACTATGGCCTTGGGATGGGAATGGAGAAGATATGAGAGTCAAGAGACCTCTCTGGGACTCAGTTTCCTTATTAGTAAAGATGGAGGTTGGGCTAGACAAACCCCAAGACTTCTTGCCATTCTAACAGTCTGTGGATGGGCTTATGGCAAACATCCAGTGACCGTTACCATCAGAGAACCAGCTCGCTGTTTAATCAACCGTAAAAGATGGTCAGGAGCGTTACACTTCGGAAGAATTATCTGTTCACCTCTTCAGTGGAGACACCCAACAGTGAAGGACTGACCACAAGTCAGGCAGTCTTCATCTCCCAGGGAAGACACAACCCAAGGAAAGACCATACATCTCTCTTCCTGAAGAACAACATGACGAAATCAGCCTCCTTCCCCTGCTCCTAAAGGGCCTGGGACGTCAGCAGATTTGCCCCGGGGCAGTTTTTTTCAGCTGCCTTATCCTGCTCCCCAATAGGCAAGTAAGGCAGAGTCAAGGATGTGACTTTTCCGAGAGTCTGGCTACCAGCGATGGGCTGGGCTGAAGCAGCCACCTCTGGAGCTGGGTTGCAGGGATCTTTGGAAAGCCACTCCTCCTGTAACACTTGTCCATACCTAATGTCCACACCATTGGTTTTCGTTTGTTAATTTATAGGTAGAACCAAAATAAATAATCAAAACTAAATGATGGTTTTGCTATGAAGCAAAATTCTTGATTAGATTTTAGTGTCTGATCTAACATCTCCCCCTCTAATACATAATTGTCAACTCCTTAAGGTACAGAATGCCAAAATCAGGCCGCCCACGAAGTGAAACATTCCTAGCACAACACCCTTGGCTTAAAATCAGAAGACTGAGATCCTGGTCCAAGCGTTTTCTCCCTTACTTGCCACGTGGCCTTGAACAAACCTCCTCACCTGTCTGGACTCCGTATACGGAGTCATCTATGAACTCGATATAACTCAACGAACCTTTTTTGAGTGTCTATTTAAAAGGCACTAATAAGCAAGACAAAGTTATGCAAAGAACAAGACAATGTGATCTTGCCCTCAACTCAAGATAAGACAAATACCAGTGATTGTGACACAGAATCTACTGAGAAAAGTGTCATGAGAAAATTATAGTTTTAGTCAGGGTAGAAAATGAGAGGGCATTTTGAGGAAGTTAGCATTTAAGCATGGATGAAAAAGAGAGAGAATTGTGAGGGCAGGCCTGAAGAGTAAAATGAATATTTCAGACAAAAGAAATATGAACAAAGATATGAAGCAGAAAATGGCAGACTGAGATTGCCATGGGTGGTTGGCTTGGTTAGAGGTTGGAGCACTAAAAGAGGAGGAAGGGTGAAACTTGAGGACCAGAGACAGACACTGAAGCATGACTTTAGATAGCATTTATTTTGTCTAAGGGGTTTATAATTCATTCTGGCAATGGGGAGCCATTAGCTACTGTGGAGTGAGGGAGTGGTGCGATCAAAGCTGTGCTTTAGGGACTCTTGTCTGGCAACCGTGGAGAATATGAATGAAGAGTGGAGAGAGATCAGAGGCAAGAAAGTAGTAAGGAGGTACTGCATTCCCTCTCCCAGGTGCTGTAACAAGGTGCTGACTGAAGGCAGCTCATAGCTCCTGTGGTTATAAGAAAGAAAGAAAATAGATGTGAGAGCATTTTAAATTCTTTATTTGGATAAGAAATATGTCATCAAGAACTGGGAGGAGAATGAGATCGTGTAAAATAATAGTTGAGGCTCTGCCACAACTTCATAGATGCTGGCAGAAGACAGGAGACTCTTGGGTCAGAGACAAAGGACTTTGTTCCTCAAAGTGCAGTAGACAGCATGAGCTTCATGTTTGCCTCAGTTTCCCCTACCCCTCAAGTCTTATGGGGCAATAGAGAGATGGACCCAGGTGAATGCAGCCAACACAATGTGTTTATGATACAGCTGAGGAACCCAAAACTTAGGAAACCTCCAAATTTCATTAAGGGGGTATTAGCAAACCTGCCCAATCTTTGACCCAGAGTGAGACGTTATCTTCATTTTCCTGGTCAGGAAAGAAATCTTTTCTCTGCCCTCAATGGAGATGCTATCTCTGTTTTTCAAGGCTGTCTGTTATACAAACATCCTTGAAAAGGTAGTCCTGAACAAAGCTGTGGATGTCTCTCACTTAAAAGACAGGCAGAAATGCAAGAAACACATGGAGAATTATATCCTAACAGTCTTCCCCGGTGGAAATGAATGTTTCATATCTCTGCATTTGACTGGAGAGCTTCCACAGGAAAATAACCAGGTAGGTAGACTTTAGCAGGGCCACATAAGTGCCAAATAAAAAGATGCTGTGTCTCCTGTGGTTAACTGTAAACTAGCAAGAAACAAACAAAATCAGTGCTACAGGCTTGTCCATGATGTTGTCCATCTGCAAGAACAGACACTTTACTACCTTTTAATACTGATCTTTTAAAGAACTCTTTCCTCTGTTGATGATTAAAAGAGGGTGTACAAGTGACCTGCCCCAGGGAACCATCCAGTGGGCAGGCTCTCTATCTCAATGCTTCAAACTCAGCTTGATTGTTATTACTGTGCATATTTTTATCCTCCCATAAGGGCAGAGCGCTGAAGAAGATGGTTTTGCACTGCTATGTAAACATCATATCTGCTTCCCAGGATGACCGAGAAGAAACTCATAACAGCATTAGCATTTTCACTTACTGAGCACATTTTACCTGAAACACCCAATTAATGCTTTGCCTAGGATGTATTCATTTATACTCCATGACACCCCTGAGAAGTAAGGTAAGTATTATTAAATTCATCCAGCAGTTCAACCATGGGTAGTGTGAACAATGTTCGGTCAAATAAAAAGGGTTCAGAACGACACCAGCAAAAGTTGGGAGTACAAATGCCAGGCTCTCCTCTCGGGTGTTACCCAGTCTCATTCTCCTAAAGAGGAAAATTCCAACAACTAAGAACTACAAGACCATACCCTCTACTGCATCTATTTTACCCATGTCTAAGCCTTAAAGATCGAACTTACTATCCCTATTTGTTTTCCATACACCTCTCTGACTACCTTCATTTAAGTCAATCTGACTTACTCTTGAAATTGCACAAGTGGAGTTGATGCAATTTGTCGGGGTTCATTCCCATTGCCCACCCTGTATTTCCACATCATGTCCATATCTTAAGGCCAATGTCATCTCCTCTCTGGAGTCTTCCCAGGATCCCTTCTCTAGCCTTTGATCTATACCTCTTTTATGATTTAGGCATATATACTGACAATGAAAAGTAGAAAGTGATGTGTATCAGCTCCTTCCAAGACTGAAATTTGTTTTGTTCTGTTTTTTTTATTGGAGTATAATTGCTTTACAATGGTATGTTAGTTTCAGCTTCACAACAAAATGAATCAGCTATTTATATACATGTTCCCATATCTCTTCCCTCTTGCGTCTCCCTCCCTCCCACCCTCCCTATCCCACCCCTCCAGGCGGTCACAAAGCACCGAGCTGATCTCCCTGTGCTATACGGCTGCTTCCCACTAGCTATCTACCTTACGTTTGGTAGTGTATATATGTCCATGCCTCTCTCTCGCTTTGTCACAGTTTACCCTTCCTCCTCCCCATATCCTCAAGTCCATTCTCTAGTAAGTCTGTGTCTTTATTCCTGTTTCACCCCTAGGTTCTTCATGACATTTTTTTTTTCTTAAATTCCATATATATGTGTTAGCATATGGTATTTGTCTCTCTCTTTCTGAGTTACTTCACTCTGTATGACAGACTCTAGGTCCATCCACCTCACTACAAATAACTCAATTTCGTTTCTTTTTATGGCTGAGTAATATTCCATTGTATATATGTACTACATCTTCTTTATCCATTCATCCGATGATGGACACTTAGGTTGTTTCCATCTCCGGGCTATTGCAAATAGAGCTGCAATGAACATTTTGGTACATGACTCTTTTTGAATTATGGTTTTCTCAGGGTATATGCCCAGTAGTGGGATTGCTGGGTCATATGGTAGTTCTATTTTTAGTTTTTTAAGGAACCTCCATACTGTGCTCCATAGTGGCTGTATCAATTTACATTCCCACCAACAGTGTAAGAGGGTTCCCTTTTCTCCACACCCTCTCCAGCATTTATTGTTTCTAGATTTTTTGATGATGGCCATTCTGACCGGTGTGAGATGATATATCATTGTAGTTTTTATTTGCATTTCTCTAATGATTAGTGATGTTGAGCATTCTTTCATGTGTTTGTTGGCAATCTGTATATCTTCTTTGGAGAAATGTCTATTTAGGTCTTCTGCCCATTTTTGGATTGGGTTGTTTATTTTTTTGTTATTAAGCTGGCTGAGCTGCTTATAAATTTTGGAGATTAATCCTTTGCAAGACTGAAATTTTTTGAAGGTACAGTTCATGTCCATTCATTCTCCATATCCCTCATGTACCCAGATCAGTGTCTGATTCTATACAGTTTCTTGATAAAGATTAATAGAATGAATGAACTTTTTCCTCCACTGTGGTTTCTGGAGAATAACAGCATGTCATATGCTATTTTTTTTGCCAAGATACTTAGCCTGTCTATTCTTTAATTCTAGAACACAAAAGTCATAGAGGTGGCTTTGAACAATACCAAGGTGTAGAAAATTTGAAGAGAATGTGAACAGTGTTCACACGTCCTTTACCCTATACAGAATATTTAGATAACCTTCTAACCTTCAAATGATGAAAAATTAATGACAATTTCTTACAGTTATATAGCCCTTTTCATGTTATTTATTTTATGTGACCTTCCTCAGAAGGTACTCTGTATTATCCACAACTTTAGAGATGAGGAAAGTGAGATTAAATGAAGCTAAGTGAGTTACACAACCATATATCGCTGCTTGGTGGCAGGCTGGAATGGGATCCTAGGTATCTGATTCTAAGTCTAAAACTCCCCTCTTTGCCATTAGTTAAAACAAATAATTCACCATTCTGCTTTTGAAAATTATATTTAAGACTTACTGCTCATTTTTTTAAGATTTTTTTTTTGATGTGGACCATTTTTAAAGTCTTTATTGAATTTGTTACAATACTGCTTCTGTTTTATGTTTTGTGTTTTGGCCATGAGGCATGTGGGATACTAGCTCCCAGACCAGGGATCAAACCCACACCCCCTGCAGTGGAAGGTGATGTCTTAACCACTGAACTGCCAGGAAAGTCCCCTTACTGCTCATTAAATAAGCATTTATTTAGTGGCTTCTTTGTGGTTGAACACCAGGCATGGAAGAAGAAATTAAGTAAGCATTGTCTCTGTTTCTAATAAGTTCACAGTCCAACTGGGGAGACCAATAAGTAAATCAGCAGCTACAGTGTATTGTGCGCTGTGATCATAGTGTGTATGTGAGTGGAGTATAAACTTAGAGGAGAAGGATCTCAACTAGTTATGGGAGCAGGAGCCTGAAGCAGCAAGAAGAACAGGCAGGTAGAGAGTGACATCAACAAAATGGTGGAGTGGGAAGCCCTCCTCCCCCTATTACCACAAACATACCAACTCAGCAACAATTCATGGATAAATCCCTTTGTGAGAAATCAGGAACTAACTGAAAGGCTTCTGCACCCTGGGAGAATGTGAAGCCAGACTCACCAAGCCGAGTAGAAACAATTCAGAACTTTCTCTTGCTGAAGACCCTGCCCCCAGCACAGTGACATACAATCAAGAAGAGACCCCTGAGCTCCCTGCTTTACTGAGGAGAGGGAAGTGATTGGTTTATGTGTCCAGCACCCCAAATTTTGCAAGGAAGCTTCCCCAGAGGACTGGCTTGTGGCTTAGCAGTTTTAGAGCTCTAACAGGCACAGTTTAGCTGCCTGGGGGAGAACAAAGGATGTAGTTTGGGCTGGTAGATGCCATTTATTCCCTTCTCTCACCTCACCCCCACTCAGCACAGAGTGGATGAAAAACCCCAGCTCTCATCTTCCTCCTGGGGAGGGTAAGAGTTGATCTATACATCAGCACCCCAACTCCTTCAAGACTGCCCAAGAACTAGCAAATGTCTTACCAGTCCTGGAGCTCTGATGGGTCTAACACAGTTTAGTCTTCTAAGGGAGAAAAGAGGCAGAGGATTGGGCTAGTAGATGCCATAGTCCCCCCTACCCCCAACTGAGCACATAAAAACCACAGCTATCTGCTTCTTCCTGGGGAGGGAAACAGTTTCTAGAGATTCTGAGAACCTCTAGCTGGGCTGATCGGTGGGGCTCTTCTACTGTAACCAGACAGTGAAGAAGCATGTGAGAGGTGCCCACATTGTTTAATGTACATACACCAACACAGAGAGTCAAAGAAAATGAATAATCAGGCAAAGATGTTTCAAACAAAGGAACAAGATAAATCTCCAGAAAGTGATTCTGGAGAGACCTTCAAGATGGCGGAGGAGTGAGACGTGGAGATCACCTTCCTCCCCATAAATACATCAAAAATACGTCTACATGTAGAACAACTCCTACAGAACACCTATTGAATGCTGGCAGAAAACCTCAGACTTCCCAAACGGCAAGAAAAACCCCATGTACCTGTGTAGGGCAAAAGAAAAAAGAATAAACAGAGATAAAAGAATAGGGATGGGAGCTGCACCTCTGGGAGGGAGCTGTTAAGGAGGAAAACTTTCCACGCACTAGGAAGTCCCTTCACTGGCAGGGACGCGGGGTGGGTTGGGGGGAAGCTTCAGAGCCACAAAGGAGAGCAAAGCAACAGGGGTGCAGAGGGCAAAGCGGGGAGATTCCCGCACAGAGGATCAGTGCTGACCAGCACTCACCAGCCCGAGAGGCTTGTCTGCTCACCCGCTGGGGCAGGCGGGGCTGGGAGCTGAGGCTCGGGCTTCGGAGGTCAGACACGAGGGAGAGAACTGCGGTTGGCTGTGTAAAGAAGCCTGAGGGGGGCTAGTGCGCCACAGCTAGCCAGGAGGGAGTCAGGGGAAATGTCTGGACCTGCCAAAGAGGCAAGAGATCTTTGTTTCGGGGTGCACAAGGAGAGGGGATTCCTTCCCAGTGCGCCCACAGAAGGCAGAGCACCACCTAAGCGAGCTCCAGAGACAGGTGTGAGCTGCAGCTATCAGCTCGGACCCCAGAGACGGGTATGAACCGCTAAGGCTGCTACCGCTGCAACCAAGAAGCCTGTGTGCGAGCACAGGTCACTATCCACACCCCCCAAGGAGCCAGTGCAGCACACCACTGCCAGGGTCCCGTGATCCAGGGACAACTTCCCCAGGAGAACACGTGGAACGTCTCAGGCTGTTGCAACGTCACACTGGCCTCTGTGCCTCAGGCTCCCCCCACATTCCAATCATGACTACTGTACCACTCCTTCTCCCTGGCCTGAATGAGCAAGAGAGCCTTAATCAGCTGCTGCTTTAACCCCCTCCTATCTGAGCAGGGAACAGACTCCTGAGGGCAACCTACACACAGAGGCAGGGCCTAAACGAAAGCTGAAGCCCTGGAGCTGTGTGAACAAAGAAGAGAAAGGGAAATTTCTCCATGCGACCTCAGGAGCAGCGGGTTAAATCCCCACCATCAACCTGATAAACCCTGCATCTGAAGAATACATGAATAGACAATGAATGTTCCCAAACTTGAGGCAGTGGACGTTCGGAGCAACTGTAGACTTGGGGTTCGCTTTCTGCACCTAATTTGTTTCTGGTTCTATGTTTATCAGAAAACAGAAAACATAATCAGAAACATAAACTATGTTTATCACAGTTTAGTATTTAATGCTTATTATCATTGGTGGATTTGTTTCTTGTTTGGTTGCTCTCTTCCTTTTTTATATATGTATTTTTTTCTCCTTTTTCTCTTTTGTGAGCGTGTATGTGTATGCTTCTTTGTGTGATTTTGCCTGTATAGGTTTGCTTTTACTCTTTTTCCTAGGGTTCTGTCTGTTCGTTTTTACGGTTTTTTGTTTGTTTGTTTGCTTCTGTTGGTTTTGTTTGTATGTTTTTACTTTCTTCCTTTTCTTCTGAGCTGTGTGGTTATCAGGGTCTTGGTGCTCCAGCCAGTTATCAGGCTTAAGCCTCTGAGGTGGGACAGCTGAGTCCAGGACATTGGACCACCAGAAACCTCCCAGCCCCACGTAATATCAATCAGCCAGAGCTCTCCCAGAGATCATCATCTCAACACTAAGACCCAGCTCAACCCAATGGCCAGCAAGCTCCAGTGCTGGATGCCCCAGGCCAAACAACTAGCAAGACAGGAACACAACCCCACGTATTAGCAGAGAGGCTGCCTAAAGTATTACTAAGTTCACAAACACTCCAGAACACACCACTAGAGGCGGCCTAGCCCACCAGTAGGACAAAATCCAGCCTCATCCACCAGAACACAGGCATCAGTCCCCTCCACCAGTAAGCCTACAAAAGCCACTGAGCCAAACTCACCCAATGGGAGCAGACACCAAAAATAATGGCAAATATAAACCTGCAGCCTGTGAAAAGGAGACCCCAAACACAGTAAGATAAACAAAATGAGAAAACAGAGAAATATGTAGCAGATGAAAGAGCAGGGTAAAAACCCAACAGACCAAACAAATGAAGAGGAAAAACGCAGTTTACTTGAAAAAGAAATCAGAGTACTGATAGTAAAGGTGATCCAAAATTGTGGAAATAGAATGGAGGAAATACAAGAAATGCTTGACAACGACCTAGAAGAACTAAAGAGCAAAAAAAAATGATGAACAACACAATAAATGAAATTAAAAATTCTCTAGAAGGAATCAATTGTGGAATAACTGAAGCAGAAGAACGGAGAAGTGACCTGGAAGATAAAACAGTGGAAAAAACTACCACAGAGCAGAAAAAAGAATGAAAAATATAGAGGACAGTCTCAGAGACCTCTGGGACAACATTAAATGCACCAACACTCAAATTATAGGGGTCCCAGAAGAAGAGAAAAAAAAAGGTTCTGAGAAAAAATTTGAAGAGATTATACTTCAAAACTTCCCTAACATGGGAAAGTAAATAGTCAAGTCCAGGAAGTGCAAAGAGTCCAGTACAGGATAAATCCAAGGAGAAACACAGCAAGACACATATTAATCAAACTATCAAAAATTAAGTACAAAGAAAAAGTACTAAAAGCAGCAAGGGAAAAGCAACAAATAATACACAAGTGAAACCCCAAAAGGTTAACAGCTGATCTTTCAGCACAAATTATGCAAGCCAGAAGGGAGTGGCAAGACATATTTAAAGTGATGAAAGGGAAAAACCTACAAGATTACTCTACCCAGGAACGATCTCATTCAGATTTGACAGAGAAATTAAAATTTTACAGACAGGCAAAAGTTAAGAGAATTCAGCAACACCAAACCAGCTTTACAACAAGTGCTAAAGGAACTTCTCTAGACAGGAAACACAAGACAAGTAAAAGACCTACAATACCAAACCCAAAACAATTAAGAAAATGGAAATAGGAACATACATATCGATAATTACCTTAAACGTAAATGGATTAAATGCTCCAAACAAAAGACATAGACTGGCTGAATGGATACAAAAACAAGACCCGTATATACTGTCTACAAGAGACACACTTCAGACCTAGGGACACTTACAGATGAAAGCGAGGGGTTGGAAAAAGATATTCCATGCAAATGGAAGTCAAAAGGAAGCTAGAGTAGCAATACTCATATCAGAAAAAATAGAGTTTCAAATAAAGACTATTCCAAGAAACAAAGAAGGACACTACATAACAATCAAGGGATCAATCCAAAAAGAAGATAAAACAATTATAAATATTTATGAACCCCACATAGGAGCACCTCAACACATAAGGCAAATGTTAACAGCCATAAAAGGGGATATCAACAGTAACACAATAACAGCTGGGGATTTTAACACCACACTTTCACCAATGGGCAGATTAACCAAAATGAAAAAAAATAAGTAACACAATCTTTAAATGACACATTAAACAAGATGGACTTAATGGATATCTATAGAAAATGCCATCCAAAAACAACAGAATACACTTTTCTCAAGTGCTCATGGAACATTCACCAGGAGAGACCATATCATGGGTCACAAATCAAGCCTTGGTAAATTGAAGAAAACTGAAATCTTACCAACTCTCTTTTCTGACCACAACGCTATGAGACGAGATATCAATCACAGGAAAAAAACTGTAAAAATACAAACACATGGAGGCTAAACAATACGCTAGTAAATAACCAAGAGGTCACTGAAGAAATCAAAGGGGAAATCAAAAAAATACCTAGACACAAATTGCAGTGAAAACATGACGACCCAAAACCTATGGGATGCAGCAAAAGCAGTTCTACGAGGGAAGTTTATAGCAATACATTCCTACCTAAAGAAACATGAAACATCTCAAATAAACAAGCTACACTTACACCTAAAGCAATTAGAGAAAGGAGAACAAAGAAACCCCAAAGTTAGCAGAAGGAAAGAAATCATAAAGATCAGAGCAGAAATAAAAGAAACGAAGGAAGCATTAGCAAAGATCAATAAAACTAAAAGCTGTTTCTTTGAGAAGATAAACAAAATTGATAAACCATTAGCCAGATTCATCAAGAAAAAAAGGGAGAAGACTCAAATCAACAGAATTAGAAATGAAAAAAGAGAAGTAACAACTGACACTGCAGAGATACAAAGGATCATGAGAGATTACTACAAGCAACTCTATGCCAATAAAATGGACAGCCTGGAAGAAATGGATAAATTCTTAGAAAAGCACAACCTTCCGAGACTGAAGCAGGAATAAATAGAAAATATAAACAGACCAATCAAAAGCACTGAAATGGAAACTGTGATTAACATTCTTCCAACAAACAAAAGCCAGGACCAGATGTCTTCACAGGCAAATTCTATCAACCATTTAGAGAAAAGCTAACACCTATCCTTCTCAAACTCTTCCAAAATATAGCAGAGGGTGGAACACTGCAAAACTCATTCTACGTGACAACCATCACCCTGATGCCAATACCAGAGAAAGATGTCACAAAGGAAGAAAACTACAGGCCAATATCACTGATGAACATAGATGCAAAAATCCTCAACAAAATACTAGCAAACAGAATCCAACAACACATTAAAAGGATCATACACCATGATCAAGTGGGGTTTATCCCAGGAATGCAAGGACTCTTCAATATATGCAAATCAATCAATGTTATAAACCATATTAACAAACTGAAGGAGAAAAACCATTTGATCATCACAATAGATGCAGACAAAGCTTTCGACAAGATTCAACACCCATTTATGATAAAAACCCTGCAGAAAGTAGGCATAGAGGGAATTTACCTCAACATAATAAAGGCCATATATGACAAACCCACAGCCAACATCGTTCTCAATAGTGAAAAACTGAAACCATTTTCTCTAAGATCAGGAACAAAACAAGGCTGTCCATTCACCACTATTATTCAACATAGTTTTGGAAGTTTGAGCCACAGCAATCAAAGATGAAAAAGAAATAAAAGGAATTCAAAACAGAAAAGAAGTAAAGCTGTCACTGTTTGTAGATGACATGATACTATACTTAGAGAATCCTAAAGAAGTTACCAGAAAACTACTAGAGCTAATCAATGAATTTGGTAAAGTAGCATGATACAAAATTAATGCACAGAAATCACTTGCATTCCTATACACTAATGATGAAATATCTGAAAGAGAAATTAAGTAAACACTCTCATTTACCATTGCAACAAAAAGAATAAAATACCTAGGAATAAACCTACCTAAGGAGACAAAAGACCTGTATGCAGAAAACTATAAGACACTGATGAAAGAAATTAAGGATGATACAAACAGATGGAGAGATATACCATGTTCTTGGATTGGAAGAATCAACATTGTGAAAATGACTCTACTACCCAAAGCAATCTACAGATTCAATGCAATCCCTATCAAACTACCAATGGCATTTTTCACAGAACTAGATCAAAAATTTTCACAATTTGTATGGAAACACAAAAGACCCCGAATAGCCAAAGCAATCTTGAGAAAGAAAAATGGAACTGGAGGAATCAGGCTCCCAGACTTCAGACTATACTACAAAACTACAGTAATCAAGACAGTATGGCACTGGCACAGAAACAGAAATATAGATCAATGGAACAGGATGCAAAGCCCAGAGATAAATGCACACACATATGGTCACCTTATTTTTTATAATGCAGTCAAGAATATACAATGGAGAAAAGACAGCCTCTTCAATAAGTGGTATTGGGAAAACCAGACAGCTACATGTAAAAGAATGAAATTTGAGAACTCCCTAACACCATACACAAAAATAAACTCAAAATGGATTGAAGACCTAAATGTAAGGCCAGGTACTATAAAACTCTTAGAGGAAAACATAGGCAGAGCACTCTATGACATAAATCACAGCAAGATCCTTTTTGACCCACCTCCTAGAGAAATGGAAATAAAAATAAACAAATGGGACCTAATGAAACTTAAAAGCTTTTGCACAGCAAAGGACACCATAAACAAGACGAAAAGACAACCCTCAGAATGAGAAAATATTTGCAAATGAAGCAACTGACAAAGGATTAGTTTCCAAAATATACAAGCAGCTCATGCAGCTCAATATCAAAAAAACAAACAACTCAATCCAGAAATAGGCAGAAGACCTAAATACACATTTCTCCAAACAAGATATACAGATTGCCAACAAATGCATGAAAGGATGCTCAACATCACCATTCATTAGATAAATGCAAATAAAAACTACAATGAGGTATCACCTCACACCAGTCAGAATAGCCATTATCAAAATATCTACAAAAATAAATGCTGGAGAGGGTGTGGAGAAAAGGAAACCCTCTTGTACTTGGTGGGAATGTAAATTGATACAGCCACTATGGAGAACAGTAAGGAGGTTCCTTAAAAAACTAAAAATAGAACTACCATATGACCCAACAATCCCAATACTGGGCATATACCCTGAGAAAACCATAATTCAAAAAGAGTCATGTACCACAATATTCATTGCAGCTCTATTTACAATAGCCAGGACATGGAAGCAATCTAAGTGTCCAACAGACAGATGAATGGATAAAGAAGATGTGGCACATGTATACAATGGAATATTACTCAGCCATAAAAAGAAACGAAATTGAGTTATTTGTAGTGAGGTGGATGGACCTAGAGTGTGTCATACAGAGTGAAGTAAGTCAGAAAGAGAAAAATAAATACCATATGCTAACACATATATATGGAATAAAAAAAAAAGTGTTTATGAAGAACTTAGGGCAAGACAGAAATAAAGACACAGACGTAGAGAATGGACTTGAGGACATGGGGAGGGGGAAGGGTAAGCTGGGACGAAGTGAGAGAGTGGCATGGACATATATACACTACCAAATGTAAAATAGGTAGCTAGTGGGAAGCAGCCGCATAGCACAGGGAGGTCAGCTCGGTGCTTTGCGACCACCTAGAGGGGTGGAATAGGGAGGGTGGGAGGGAGACACAAGAGGGAGGAGATACGGGGATATATGTGTATGTATAGCTGATTCACTTTGTTATAAAGCAGAAACTAACACACCATTGTAAAGCAATTATACTCCAATAAAGATTAAAAAAAAAAAACTTAGCCTCAAGCAGTCTTAAAATGAAGCTGATGTTCTAGGTCAAGGACTAAATGCAGTGAGAAGTATTTCTCTTATCTCTGCTATTGGTCTGAGGATATCTGTCCTTGAATTCATATATTCAGTACACTGTGACTTAAATGGAGAAATTTAGTATTCAATCAACCAATATGTTGATTCAGTCAACTCATTATCTATCTACCACATGCCAAGCCCCGTGCTAGGAACATGCACCCATATATCAAACAGACATGGAACTGCTACTGTGAACCTTTCAGTCTAATGTGAAGAAAGTCCATCTTACTGATGACAGGTCATCAATGAAGGGGTCATTAAGACAAAGAGAGGGTTTCCACTGGAATGTTGACATCAATAAGAAAAAGCATACATCGACTGGGACTGTGAGCTGAAATTGATGGTCTAAAATTCCCTTACCCTATTTTTGACGATATTAGATGGCTTGCTGGCCATGAGGGGTTTCTTCATTCTTCCCATCCTTGTATCAAACTTAAGGAAGAAGTCTAAGCCATGAGTTTGAATGATGTCCCCTTATATACTTATCATGAGAATAGTATGTAAGAAACTAAGAAACATAGACTCCCACATTTAGAAAAGACAGAGTTTAACTCCCTTTTGGTGCTTGAATCTCCCATATAACATTCTCACCAAGTAGTCATCCAGCCTCTGATTAAATACTTCCTGTAAGGGGGAACTCACTACCCCAAGGACTACTTACTTTATCTTAAAAATCACTTCTTTGGGCTTCCCTGGTAGTGCAGTGGTTGAGAGTCCACCTGCCAGTTTATTTGTAGTGAGGTGGATGGACCTCACTACAAATATCAACAGCCGGGTTCATGCCCCGGTCCAGGAAGATCCCACGTGCCGCAGAGCGGCTGGGCCCCGTGAGCCATGGCCGCTGAGTCTGCGTGTCCAGAGCCTGTGCTCCACAACGGGAGAGACCACAACAGTGAGAGGCCCGCGTACCGCAAAAAAAAAAAAAAAAAAAAAAATCACTTCTTTGTGTTTGAATGGAATTCTGTCTTTCTGTGGCTTCTGCCCAATTACTCTCTCATCTTAAAGGACATAGAAGCTTTAGCTGTACATGACAAGCTAACAGGATCTGCAAGCAGGTGGTGTCATTTAGTAAAATCAGCAGCCCAGTTCTTAATCCTGGTTTCCAGAAGAGGCCGAGAGTATGCAGTCCCACTGCAACCACTGGGGGAGAAAGGAACACGCCATGTGCGTAATATGCTGAAAATCAGTCACTTACAAAGGGAAGTCTGGAACTAGAGACAGTCTAAGAGAAAAGAATGAGTGGTTCTCATCAGTCTGACAAGAGGACAGATGATCTGTCTTCAGCCCGGGTCTCTTGATCTCTGTCTCTCTCTTCTTTCCTATTTTTAGTTCCTCACTCAATCAACCGTTATGTACTGATTGTCTGCCTCTTCGTGCCAAGTACTGTGGTAAGTGCTCAGGACGAGGTCCATCACCTCACTCTCCTGACCCATGCAGATAGAGTAATCTCGACATTCAGGTCTGGAAGAGGAGGAAGTAAAAGTTCCCTTTAGATCTCAGACTCCTGCTGGGTACTCTAGCTCAGTTTGCTAATAATGTTCTCAATCAGGGCAAAATGATACCTGCTTTCTACTTACCACAGTCCCCTGTAACCATAACACCCTTGGGAGCCTTGAGGAATGAAGGATATGGTTCAGAACACAATGTAGACATTCCTGTGTCTCCTAAGCAAATTCCATGTCAGAATATTCCAAATCTATGTTCTTTCTTTTTCTTTTTTTAATTTATTTATTTATTTTTGGCTGCATTGGGTCTTCATTGCTGCATGCGGGCTTTCTCTAGTTGTGGCGAGCGGGGGGCTACCCTTTGTTGCGGTGCGCAGGCTTCTCATTGCTGTGGCTGGTCTTGTTGTGGAGCACAGGCTCTAGGCGTGCAGGCTTCAGTAGTTGTGGCACATGGGCTCAGTAGCTGTGGCTCGTGGGATCTAGAGAGCAGGCTCAGTAGTTGTGACACAAGGGCTTAGTTGCTCCTTGGCATGTGGGATCTTTCCAGACCAGGGCTTGAACCCATGTCCCCTGCACTGGCAGGTGGATTCTTAACCACTGTGCCACCAGGGAGGCCCCTATGTTCTTTCTTAACCAAAAGCCTTATTACTAGAAGGTAAAGTAATTCTGAGCCTTTATTATTGGAAGGTAGAATAATTCTGAGTCCACTGCAATATCTCACACTCCAGTTTTTCCTCAGCCCAGCCTCTCACAAGTTTCTATCTCGAGGGCAAACAAACACAGAAAGAATTCTCACTAAAAGCTCCATGAGCCATTGAGAGGCAAAGCAATACACATACTAACAGAAACCTAAAGAAAAAGAGATGCATTCTTCCCCACTTTGCCCCTGAGTCCCATACAAGGACAGCCCTCTGTACCCTAGTACATTCACTACGCTGGCAGACGAATCTCCTAACAAAGCAGAATCTACTATCAGAAGTGAGAACTGATTCCTACAGTGGTCCCGGGGTCTGATGGGGCATGATGAGAGCAGTGACACCACAGAGCTCCCATGGAGGCCATGGGGATCTGAGGAAGTATCAGGGCTTGACAGGGGTGCCTGCCTCTGGGCACTGGGGGAAGCAACTACCCCCGACCAGTGAATACAGCAGAGCATCAGCTATGAACATCACAGAGAGCATCTGAAAGGGGGAGATGGCAGATGCCAGGTAGTAGCTGACCAGATTTGTTAGCACATATGGGACTCTCCCTGGGGACCCTCTGAAATAGCTTGAAGGACCTTGCTGGGAGCTGAAGGCACTGCATTAGCAGGTGCAGATGAAAGGCACTGCAATATGGGCTGTTACCAATAGCGCTTCATTCTGAAGAGCGAGTGAAGGAGTTTGGGGAAACCAAGATGACAAATTCAGCAGAATCACAAATTCAGCAGAATATGAGGGAGGGACAGGAACACAGAGACAACGGAGTATGAAATCTTTATTGTTTAGACGGGCAAACTAAAACCCAGAAACGGGCAAGGATAGAAGTATGGTCACACAGCTGAGGATATAGCAGAAGGAGGACCAGGCTCTTGTCTAGCACATGGCCCTCCCCTGTCCCTGTGCAGGTCCCACATCTCTGATTAGACTAACCTGTACTGCTCTTGGTGATGAGAATGCTGGGCCTGGTATTTGTAGATGCAAACTATATATGTGTGGATTAATGACTTAGCGAAGCTGACTTCATTTCTGTGTCCGCATTTTTAGCAGCTCTTTGGAGGAAAGGGAGGGGGGGAGACCAATGGTCAGGGAGAGGCTGAGGTGTGCCAGGCATGCTGAAACTGAGCCTTCTTCATGTCCCATCAGGGTCCACTCCCCTGTCCTCCACGCAAGGGGGTTCTAGAAGTACAGGAGGACGTGGTCACAGGGTTACAAGTGCACATGTGTGTAGTGCGTGTCACGTTTTTGCTGGTTTCTACCCTTCAACTGATGTCTGTATGTTTCTGATAAACCAGGGTAGAAGGGAGGGAGAATTTGTGCAGAGGGACAAGATCTGTAGACAGAATGTCTGGGAGGCTGGTCATAAAAAGCAAGCGGTAATGCTTTCCACAAACAGCCACGAGCAACCCTGAGCCAACACAATCATAAAGCACCAGCGCCTGCCACAACCAGCTTGACACGACTCGCCCACACGGCCTGCCTCCTGCATCCCTCTTCACGGGCTCCCCACAGACTGATGCCTGGTTCCAAGCCAGAACCTGACTATCTTCCTCCTCCTTACCACCACCAAGGGTAGAAAGCACCTCCTGAGACGGGAGGGAAAGAGTTAAACTGCACTGGCCTGTCACCTCTACCAGGTTTCCAGGACAATACCCTGGAGATGGTGACATCTGAATTCCCTACCATCAATCTCCCAGAGCTGCGTCCTTCCCCCCACTCCCAGGGCCTCCTCCATTATATGCCCTCACCCAGGTCAGGGCCTCTGCTTCTCCAGGTCTGCTCCCCAGCAGGCCTACACTCCTTCACTCTCCTCCAAAGGGAGCCACGGCAGCTGAAAACGACTCACAATACCAGGTTTTATTTAACATCTATCATAGGCCAGGCACGCCTTGCTAAGGGCTTGAACTGTACTGCCTTCTTCAACTCTCACAAAAAAAATCCATGACATAGATGCTGTTAAGGTGCTTGCTTTGCAAATCAGAAAAACAAGGCTTATTGTCACACAAAAAGAGTGTGATCCAAAAGTAAAGCCATTGGCCAGAGCCCATGCACCTTGTTATAGGTTTGAAGTTTAACCAGGACCACCGAATTTTGAATTAGCAGCAATATACTTCCCAAAAGTGCTTTTCTAGCCCCTCGAAATCATCTGCTTGAAGTATCTCAGTCCCTTGAATTAAGTAAGGTGCTCAGCCAGGATCCATTTCCTTCCACAGAAACAATTCTCCCACCTTCATGGGAGTCTTTTGGCAACACCTGGGGTTTTTCTTGTATGTTCTCCCACTCAGTCCTCAAGTCGGTCCTGTGATGGACATGAGTTGGGGATTAGTCTACTCTTACAGATGAGGAAAGGGGGGCTCAGCGGGGTGAAGGTGAACAGGGTCAGAGAGCTTATGAGCAACTCAGACAGGGCAAGAAGATTCTTTACCAGCATTTGTCTCCAACACATCCAGGTTACATCCAAGTACCTCACCTAGGAACAAGAAAAGATTTCCCACAAACCAGTCACTCCTTAAATGGATTTCAACCAGGAATTGCTTGACAACAGCTAACAAAAGCCTTTCTTTTTTCCCCAAGTCCTGGCAAATCAATCAGGACACCAATGGAGTGAAGTGTTTCTGTTCTATGTGCCCCAGCCTCCACCCAGGGAGGTAGAGCAGGCACAGAAGCAAGGGCAGCTCTTCTCACAGGAGGGAGACACAAGAGGGAAGAGATATGGGAACATATGTATATGTATAACTGATTCACTTTGTTATAAAGCAGAAACTAACACACCATTGTAAAGCAATTATACTCCAATAAAGATGTTAAAAAAAAAAAAGAGCAATTTACAAGATGCCCTTAGAGGGAGGGAAGAACCACAATGCCTTCATTAAAAAGGAGATGTAAACAGCTGTCTAGCCTTTTGAAAACACTCCCCATTGGGAACAGAGATGGCAAAGAGAAAATGCAGCAAAAGGAAAGAACATTTAAATGAACAGGAGGCAGCTGTTCTAGGACAGGATGCTAGGATGTCAGTTAAGAGTTTCAGATCCCTTAGTGGCTTCCTTATGCCTAAAAGATAAAGTCCAGGTGCTACCACTGGTTTCAAGACTCTCCCTTTCTCAATCATAAGCTGCCTTTCCAGCTTTCTTTCCCACTACTCTCCTGCATGTCCTCTAGCCTCCAATCAAAATGAGCACCTATTCCCTGTACATACTCTAAGCCAAGGGGTTCATATTCAGATGCATAAAAGATCCAGCCAGAAAAGTGATAGATTAGAACCAGCTGGGAGTAAGTAAAGCAATATGCCAGGCATATTTTTAATGACCACTGACCTTTAGAAAAACAGTAGAGTGATGAGGCCTGAGGCAAACTGGAACATTTCTGCCTTAATGGGGGCATAAATTTCCCAGCTCCAGCCAATCAAGGCCCAGCTTATACCTAACTTTACACCTCAAGGAATAAAAACAAAGAACAAACTAAGCCAAGAGTTAGCAGAAGGAAGGAAATTACAAAGATAAAGAGAGGAAATAAATGAAAGACTGACCAAACAAAACACTAGAAAAGATCAATGAAACAAAGAGCTGGGTTTTTTTCAAAAATAAACTAGATAGGGCTTCCCTGGTGGCGCAGTGGTTGGGAGTCCGCCTGCCGATGCAGGGGACACGGGTTCGTGCCCCGGTCCGGGAGGATCCCACATGACGCGGAGCCGCTGGGCCCGTGAGCCATGGCCGCTGAGCCTGCGCGTCCGGAGCCTGTGCTCCGCAACGGGAGAGGCCACAACAGTGAGAGGCCCGCGTACCGCAAAAAAAAATAAAAATAAATAAATAAAATAAACTAGATAAACCTTTATAGCTACCAAGAAAGATGACTCAAATAAATAAAATTAGAAATATTTGATACAATACAAAGGATCATAAGAGAATACTAAGAACAATTATATGCCAACAAATTGGACAACCAAGAAGATATAGATAAATTCCTATAAACATACAACTTACCAAGACTGAATCATGAAGAAATACAAAATCTGAATAGATGAATTACCAGTAAGGAGATTGGATCAGTAATCAAAAATCTCCCAAGAAAAGCCTAGGACCAGATGGCTTCACTGGTAAAGTCAATCAAATATTTAAAGAATAATTACCAATCCTTCTCAAACTCTTCCAAAAAATACAAAAAATGGGAATACTTCCAAACACATTTTTTGAGTCCAGAATTACCATGATACCAAAACAAAACAAGAAAAGGAAATTACAGGCCAATATCCCCAATGAACATGTATGCAAAAATCCTCATGAAAATACTAGGAAACTGAATTCAATAGTACATTAAAAGGATCATGCAACATGATCAGGTGAGATTTATTCCAGGGATGCAAGGATGGTTCAACATTCACAAATCAATAAATGTGATACACCACTTCAACAAAATAAAAGATAAAATTATTTGATGATCTTAATAGATGCAGAAAAAGCACTTGACAAAACTCAACATCCTTTCATAATAAAAATTCTACATCCTTTCATAATAAAAACTCTGAACAAATTGGGTATAGAGTGAATGTGCCTCAACATTATAAAGGCCATATATGACAAGTGCACAGCTAACATCATACTCACAGAGAAAAGCTGAAAGCTCTTCTTCTAAGATCAGGAACCAGGATGCCCACTCTAACCACTTTTACTCAACAGAGTACTAGAAGTTGTAGCCAGAGCAACTAGGCAAGAAAAAGAAATAAAAGGCATCCAAATTGGAGAGGAAGAAATAAAAATTGTCTCTATTTGTAGATAACATGATATTATATATAAAAGACCCTAAAGATTCCACCAAAAAAATTGTTATAACAAATAAACAATTCCAGTAAAGTTTTCAGGATACAAAATCAATATATAAAACTCAGTTGTATTTCTACATACTAACAACAAACCATCAAAAACAGAAATTTAGAAAAAAAAAATCCCACTTACAATAGCATCAAAAAGAATAAATTTTTTTTAAAAAAAGAATAAAATTTTTAGGAATAAATTTAAACAAGGAGGTAAAAGGTCTGACATTGATG
Organism: Aethalodelphis obliquidens; assembly: GCF_003676395.1. Taxonomy (NCBI): domain Eukaryota; kingdom Metazoa; phylum Chordata; class Mammalia; order Artiodactyla; family Delphinidae; genus Aethalodelphis; species Aethalodelphis obliquidens. The sequence goes on from NW_020837989.1 coordinate 6,622,084, forward strand.
AAAGAAAGTGAAGACATAAATAAATGAAAAGATATTTCATACTCATTGATTAGAATTGATACTGTTTAAATGTGTACACTACTCAAAGCAATCAATAGATTCAATGTAATCCCTATCAAAATTCCAATGGCATTTTTCACAGAAAGAGAAAAAACAATCCTAAAATATGTATGTAACTACAAGAGACCCTGTATAGCCAAAGAAATCTTGAGAAAGGACGAAGTTAGAGGCATCACAATTCCTGATTTCAAACGGTATTAAATAAAGCTGTAGTAATCAAAACAGTATGGTGTTGGCATAAAAACAGACATTTAGATCAATGGAACAAAATAGCCACCCCAGAAATAAACCCATACATATATGGTCAATTAATTTTGACAAAGGAGCCAAGAACATACAATGGGGAAAGGATAGTCTCTTCAATAAATGGTTTTGGGAAAACTGGATAACCTCATGTAAAAAGAAAAAAAGAAGAAAGAAAGAAAGAAATTGGACCCTTAACTTATACCATACACAAAAATCACCTCAAAATGGTTTAAAGACTTGAATATAAGACCTGAAACCATGAAACTCCTAGAAGAAAACAGAGGGGGTAAGCACCTTGACAGTGGTATTGGTGACAATTTCTTGGATGTGACCCCCCAAACTCAAAGTCAACAAAAGCAAATATAAACTAATGAAACTACAACAAACTAAAAAGCTTCTGCACAGCAAAAGACAATCAACAAAATGAAAAGGCAGCCTACAGATTAGGAGGAAATATTTGTAAATCATATATGTGATAACGGATTAATATCCAAAATATAAAAGAACTCATACAACTCAATAGCAAATAATCTGATTTTAAAATAGGCAGGGGAAATGAATAGACATTTTTACAAAGAAGGCACACAGATGGCCAACAGGTACATGGAAAGGTGCTCAATGTCACTAATCATCAGGAAAGTGTAAATCAAAACCACAATGATGCATCACCTCACACCTGTTAGAATGGCTATCATAAAAGTCAAAAGATAAGTAAGTGTTGGGGAGGATGTAGAGAAAAGGGGACCCTGTGCCCTGTTGGTGAATGTAAATTGGTGCAGCCAGTATGGAAAACAGTATGGAAGCTCCTCAAAAAGTTAAAAATAGAATTACCACGTGATCCAGCAATCCTACTTCTGGATATATATCCAAAGGAAATGAAAACAGAATCTTGAAGAGATATCTGCATTCCCACGTTCAGTGCAGCATTATTCGCAATAGCCAAGATATAGAAACAACCTAAGTATCCATCAAGAGATGAATGAGTAAAGAATATATGGTGTATAGATACAGCCCTGAGAAAAGAGGACATTCTGCCATTTTCAACAACACAGATGGACCTTGAGGATATTATACTAAATGAAATAAGAGAAAAACAAATACTGTATGATTTCACTTATATGTGGAATCTTAAAAAAGCCCAACTTATAGGAACAGAGACTAGAATGGTGGTTACCAAGGCTGGGAGTGTGTGAAAAGGGAGATGTTGGTCAAAGAGTACAAACTATCAGTTATAACATAAATAAGTTCTGGGGACCAAATATACAACATAGTGATTAGTATAGTTAATAATACTCTATTATATACTTGAAAGTTGGCCTTAAATATTCTCACCACAAAAAAGAAGTGGCAATCATGTGAGGCAATACAGGTGTTAACTAATGCTATTGTGGTAATCATTTGCAATGTATAAATATATCAAATCAACACATTGCACACCTTAAACTTACACCATGTTATATGTCAATTATATTTCAATAAATCTGGAAAAACCAATCACAGCCCAGCTTGAAGGCAGGCTCAGGATTACCAGAGCTTCTGAATAAAGAGAATTGAGGACTGAGGATATGAAATATCCTCATAATCAAATATAAGTAATAATTTTTTAAACATGCTACAGACTAAACAACGTATTTCGTTGGGCCAAATTTAGCCTGACAGAGACTAGTTCTAAGCCTTTGATCTAATGTCTTTATTCCTTTACTGCTTTACTCTTACTGAATAAAATAGTCTCCCCTTCTCCACTGCCTATTAAAAGCCTATCCATTCATAACCTGAGAATGCAGTACAATGCCAAGAAAAATGTCTCATGGTTGCATTTTTTAAAAATAATATGAGTAGGGCTTCCCTGGTGGCGCAGTGGTTGAGAGTCCGCCTGCCGGTGCAGGGGACGCGGGTTCGTGCCCCGGTCCGGGAAGATCCCACATGTCACGGAGCGGCTGGGCCCGTGAGCCATGGCCGCTGAGCCTGCGCGTCCGGAGCCTGTGCTCCGCAACGGGAGAGGCCACGGCAGTGAGAGGCCCGCGTACTGCAAAAATAATAATAATATGAGTAAAGTGGTATAAAACTTCGAAAAACAAGTCTAGTGAACATGATAGGTCTAATAATCTCTCTCAGGTTATTATCATGAGAGAGAAAATAGTCATTGGGGAGGAAGTGAGGCCAGCAGCCTTGTATAATGCAAACGGGCATCAGGGTTCCATGTCAGAAGGCTCTGTCATTTACTAGTTACTAGGGTAACTAATCTGTTACCCTAAATAGATTACTTCATTCTCTGAGACCTGTTTTCCTCATCTGAAAAATGAGGACTAATAGTGTCTACCTGCCTACCTCCAAAGTTGCTGCTAGAATCAAATCAAATTGAAAGTATATTAACACGCTCTCAAAATTAGAAGATGATAAAAAAATGTAAGGAATTATTACTAATATAATATTCTGAGGTTAATAAAAATGTAAATAACAAAAATAAAGTGCCTTTTTAAAGTGCATGCCTACTCACCATTTCCAGAACTTAGAGAAAAAAATAATTTTTTTAAAAGGGCATTCCTTTTGGGCCCAGGAATATTACTGCTAAAAAAATTAGCCTGAAGAAATAAATCATGTGTGATTGCACTGTTTAGCTACAACTGTGTTTGTTGTAGTGTTTGTACACATGACAAATAAACAAACCAAAAAACCAACCAGGAAACAGCTTAGATGTTCATCTATAGAAGGTTGGCTAAATATACCATAGGATCTCCAAGGGTCAAATACCATGTAACCATTAAAAAGTCTAAGACTATGTGTTACAAAAATTTTAAAATATATTTTCCTGCTGCCTCAACACCCCCACAAACAGGCTGGGAGTACAGTGGCCAGGTCACCAAGTGCGCCAGTATGAGAAAGCTGACCCCTGCCACTGGTCACTTTCTGTCCTCTCCTGACTGTGACCTAGTAGCGTTCAAACACACCCATGAAATCCCCTCATGCCTTTTGCTTTGATTCTCCATCCTGATCCCCAATAAAGATGCTTGCTCATGGCTCCTTGCTCTTTCTTGAGTCCTCACCTGTTTGGTGGAGCCCCATCCCCTGGCGTTTCCCCCATGCATTACCCTCACCCTCATGGCGTGCAGTGACTCTCCAGGACTTGTGAATATGATAAACTTTGTTTTTCTGCACCTCTCTGTGTCCCCTCTTGTGGCCACACCTGACTGACCACCTTGTAAAAGAATACAAAACAGAACATTCAGTGGAATGAAAAATTATTTTTAAATGTGTTTTAAAGTAAAAAGAAAAAACTGGCTCTAGACTAGCACAATCCCATTTGTATAACTGTGTGCATATATATTGCACAATAAAATGTTTTAAAATTATACAACCCAATGGTAACTCAGCTGGTGAAATCACGGGAGAATTTTGATTTTTTTTCCTTTTGTTTACTGACTTATTTCTAAATTTTCTAAAGATATCAAGTATAACTTTTGCAGTACAAAGGAAAATATCCAAAATGGTAACTACCCCATATTCAAAAGAATAAAATTCTGCTCATCCTCCAAACAACATTTCAGGAAACATCTTCTCCCAAAGACTTTCAGAATTCCGCCAGGTGGAGGGCACACCTCTGTCACTGAACCTCCATTTTACTTAGGATTTCTCCTAGGAAACGTTATTAGGATTATTTGTAGACTTGTCTCATCCCTCCATTTAATCACCTTGGGGATGTGAACCATGCCTAAGACAGACCGTTGTATATAAAAGACCATAAGTTTTATAGAACTGATTAATTAAAAGTGAAGTTAAATAACTTTTCTAAAACTACTCTAGAAAGGACACACTCTGTCTTTGACTAAGTAGATCAACATTATCACCCTCACCACGCTAACAACCATCATTTATCATGCACTTACTATATGCCAGCACGTATTTGCTTTCAATAAAACAACATGATATGAAATTACCATTATTACACCCGATTTTAGTTGAAGAAACTCAGTCTCAGAGTGGTAACGTAACTCGCTAAGGGGGCAGAGCTTAATAAACGGTGGATCTGGGGTTTGAACCCATGTCTGTCTGGCTTTGAGATCCTAAGTCTTATACCCACCATATTATCCTGCCTTGAACGTGATGGGGAACCTAAAGTGGTCATCCATGTGGTCAGGTTATGAGTTAATAAAAAGTTAAGTGCTGAATTTTCCTTTATCACTCTCCATGAAATACTTGTAATAAGACCACAAAATGTCTTAAGCCGCCATTGAAGGACAGACATCCATTATTGCTATCCCTACAAAAAGGAAATCATTTACTTAAATGTAGTGTGGTGCACTGTCAAGTATACTGGCCTAGAAGTCACTAAACCAGGTTTCAAGTCCTGCCTCATCTACCAACTCACTAGGGGAGTTTGGCCACCACTTCAACTCCATCCGTGAAGGGAAAGGTTGGATGCAGTGGCTCCTAGGGTCCTTCTCTGTGGGGATAGCTTCCTAATCGTCTCAGCTTCACTGTGCCCTCTCCAACCTATTCTTCTTCCGGCAGCCAAACCAGGTCATGTCGCTTTCCTGCTTCAAATCCCTCTGCAGATGCCTTCAGAGTTTGAATAAAGACAAAGATGCTTAAAATGGCCTCTGCCTCTGTCTCCAAACTTTTGTCCCCTCACTCACTCCAAGGAAGCCACATCACCTCCTTCCAGTCCCTCAGATGCAGGTCAGCTTTTGTCCCCATTGTTCATTCTTTCTGGAAGCACACACTCCCTCACACACACACCACCAAACCCAAATTGTATACCAGATGAACTCCTACTCATCTGTAAAACCTCTAGATAAAAATCCCTTCCTCGGGGAGGCCTTCCCAGTTCTTCCAATCTGAAAAATTCTCTTTTAGGACCCTATATTTCTCTCCATAGTACATCATAGTTTACAATTATTGAGTTCCCTGTATGATCGTTTGCTTAAAGACTGTCCCCTGCTCACATACTCCCTGGAGGTCTGCTTTGTCGACCATATGACCAGCATGTCTCTGCCTGACTTATAGTAGGCGCTTAATGCCCAGTAAGCAGTTAATTAACTAATTAACACCTAAACACTGGTATGATCATTGTGAGTTCCCAGAGCATATAGCTGGGAACAGGCCAGAGAGAAGAAATGGAATATAGGACTGGTCTAGGGGACAAAGAAGAGGCGCTGCAAGTAGAGTGTCTTGGTTTAAGTACTGAGGAAAAAACAAGAGCAAGACACAATCCCAGAAAGGTCCATGAGGTGCATTTGCAAAGCTGGACCAGTGCCCTTTACAGAGCACCTTGGGTTGGGCGTGTGTGTGTGTGTGTGTGTGTGTGTGTGTGTGTGTGTGTGTTGGGAGTGGAGGGTGGACACAGCTCTGCTCTGGCAAAGCAGAGTCCTTCCACCTGCTTCTGGCACTGTACCCGCCTCAGATTGGCATCTGCACTGCTGGAATGCAGTCAGCGTGGGCAAGCTGTGCCTCACCACTGCATTTCAGCGCCACGGTGCTGCACCGTGGTCTGTTGTGCTGCTTCCCCGCAGGGCAAAGGCATCTCAATCCAACTGTCTCTCTGCCACGTCAGTTTTCACCCTGAGATGGGACCCACCCAACAACAGCCACTTGTTCTCGCTGTCACTCGAAGCCTCCTGGTAGTAACAACACTATTTCAGTGTAGCCAGTGGTGCTCGGGAGGCACTGATCCATCCTCTGACCGCCTATCCCATAACCCCAGGGACAGGGCAGCCGAAAGGGAGAGACCGTGATCTCCGTCCTTTACCCTGACAACAGGAGGCCAACATAAAGTGAGGTCAATGGGGAATATCTGCTTGAAATACTATTTTTACTTGAGAAGTTATTTCATTTATTTTTTCATGCAATTTTCATTGTCACTGATCAAAGTTCTGTATGAATATGCCAACTATGAATGGATATCTACATATTACTTACCAATTATTTGTCTACATTGAACCGTAGTTTGAATTTAACCATTTCTAAAGCACTGTTGGATTCCTTCCCCTTTGAGCTTCAAGGCAATCCTGTAAGGCCAGTGGTATATCGTGTTAATTTCCTGGGGCTGCTGTAACAAATGACCACAAACTTGGTGCCTTACAAACAAAAGAAGTGTATTTTCTCACAGTTCTGGAGGCCATCAGTCTGAAACCCCTCAGGGCCATGCTCCCTCTGGGGGCTCTAGGAACACGTTTTCTCCTTGACTCTTTCAGCTTCGGGTGGCTGCTGGCATTCCTGAGCTGCTAGGTGCAGGGCTCCAATCTCTACCTCTATCTTCAGCTCACTGCCTTCTCTGTGTGTTCAAACTCCCTCGGCCTTTCTTTTATAAGGACACTCGTGATTGCATTCAGCATCCCTTGGATAATCCAGCATAATCTCCTCTTCTAAAGATCCTTAATTACATCCACAAAGACCCTTTTTCCAAATAAGGTAACATTCACAGATTCCAAGGACTGGATGAGAATGTCTTCTAGGGGGACATTTTTCAGCCTACCACAGACACGGACGATAACTGTCATTTTACAGATAAGCAAACTGAGGTGAGACGACTAATCCATAGTCACATAGCTAGTAACAGAGACTACATGGAAACCAAACCTTAACACTAAACTCAGGACACTTCAAGTCTATCATGTGGAGAGGAAAAAACCTGTGCCCAGCTCTCAAAGACAACTCAGTCTCTGTGGGGAGTTCTGGAATGTTCCAGATAAACTCCAAGTCAAGTATTTGCCCAAGGCTTCTTAACCAGTTGGTGACTGAGCCACTAAGGGAGCCAGGCCGTGGAAGCAGACTAGATGGAGAAGCTTCCTGTTGTGTGGCCTCCTGGTTCGATCACTCCACAAGGGTGATCCCTGACACTGCCCTGCCCTCCAGCTGGCTTTCCTGATCCATTCAAAGAGAGTAGGACCAATCAATGAAGACCTTCTGGAAGCAACAAAACTGCAGGCCATATAAAACAAATGTATGATTACCAAAGCAGAGGGTAGGGGGAGGGAGAGGAATAAATTAGGAGTTTGAGATTAAAATATACACACTACTATAAATAAAATAGATAACCAACAAGGACCTACGGTATAGCACAGGGAACTCTACTCAGTATCTTTTAATAACCTATAATGGAAAGGATGCTCAGCATCACTAATCATTAGAGAAATGCAAATCAAAACTACAATGAGGCATCAGCTCGCACTGGTCAGAAAGGCCATCATCAAAAGTCTACAAATAATAAATGCTGGAGAGGGTGTGGAGAAAAGGGAACCCTCTTGCACTGTTGGTGGGAATGTAAATTGATACAGCCACTCTGGAGAACACTATGGAGGTTCCTTAAAAAACTAAAAATAGAACTACCATATGACCCAGCAATCCCACTACTGGGCATATACCCTGAGAAAACCATAATTCAAAAAGAGTCATGTACCACAATGTTCACTGCAGCACTACTTACAATAGCCAGGACATGGAAGCAACTGAAGTGTCCATCGACAGATGAATGGATAAAGAAGATGTGGCACATATATACAATGGAATATTACTCAGCCATAAAAAGAAATGAAATTGAGTTATTTGTAGCGAGGTGGATGGACCTAGAGTCTGTCCTACAGAGTGAAGTAAGTCAGAGAAAAACAAATACCATATGCTAACACATATGGAATATTAAAAAAAAAAAAGGTTCTGACGAACCTAGGCACAGGACAGGAATAAAGACTCAGATGTAGAGAATGGACTTGAGGACATGGGGAGGGGGAAGGGTAAGCTGGGACGAAGTGAGAGAGTGGCATGGACATATATACACTACCAAATATAAAATAGATAGCTAGTGGGAAGCAGCCACATAGCACAGGGAGATCAGCTCGGTGCTTTGTGACCACCTAGAGGGGTGGGATAAGGAGGGTGGGAGGAAGATGCAAGAGGGAGGGGATACGGGGATATATATATATATATATATATATATACACGAATACCTGATTCACCCTGTTATACAGCAGCAGCTAACCCAACAGGGTAAAGCAATTATACTCCAATAAAGATGTTTAAAAATAAATAAATAAATAACCTATAATGGAAGAGAATATTTTAAAAAGTATATATTTATACATATATATGTATAACTGAGTCACTTTACTGTACACCTGCAACTAACACAACATTGTAGACACAGATATCTATGAAGCAGCAGGGAGACGAGGATGGTACATGTTTGAGGGAGGCAGAAACAGGATCAGCCTGACTGGACTAGAAGGCTTCTACTGAAGGTTCTGCAGGGGAAAATGTGCTTTTCAACAGAAAATGAGGCATTGTCCATAGCAACCCCTTCTGCCTTATCTGATCTGACTCTGGGAATTTTTTTTTTCATTGTAGATAACTGATAACAATGCCAAATAATTCTTGCCTATAGACATGCAAATGAAGTCTCTCTAGTCGGGGGAACAAGCCTCCCCACCCTGTGGGGGAAAAAACCTAGTTTTGTCTCCATTTGCAAATTCATTTCAAATATTTCTGATTTCTAAATGCTCCTGTTCTTTGGATCCTCCTCTGAACTGGTTGTAATATCACAGCTATTTCCTCATTAAAAGGAGTTAAATAAAATCTTTAACACAAGTTTATCTTTATACCTGTACAAGAATCATGATTTTATTTTTAATTTTCTTTTAATAGTTCATAGGAGAGAGTCCCAGAAACTACCTCTAAGTTCATCTAGCTCAACGTGTTTTATTGAAAAGGAAACTAAGGCTCAGAGAGGGCATAGGACTTGTCTGAGGACCCAGCGATGGGGATAGCAGAGCCTGGGCTAGTGCATGGCACCAGATTCATAGTCCCACAGACCTGGATTCCTCTCCCAGCTAGCCTCTAATAAGTGTGTGACTCAGGCGAGTCATTTATCTCATAGAACCTCAGTTTCCCCATCCAAGTACCTACTTCCCATCACCCGCCCACACTGGGTTGCCTTGAAGGCAAACGAGATCATGCATGTAAAGCAAGAAGAAAGAATCTCAATGAGAAGTGCTCAAGGTGATCCAGTGAAGTGACTGAATTTTACATTTGTCTTATAGTAAATCATCGCATCATTATTTCATCATCTCTGTCTCTCTCCCCAGTAGAAGGACAAATTTATTGACGATAGGGATGATTACCTTCTCTTGGATAAACCTGATCTATATGCCTGGGCACTGAGCTAAGTGCTTTACATGTATCATCTCATTTAATCTTCACAAAACCTAAGAGGATAGGTAATATTATCTGGCTTCCATAGCAAAGACTGCTAGTTACCTGTTCAATATCCATTACCCCTTTCTTCCTTACTCAGTCAACTCCAGTTTTATTCAGAGCTGCAAAGGACCCAGACAAAATTTCTATCTCTCAACATCTCTTGCACATAGGGATGGTCACATAGCCAAGTTCTGGCCATGAGACATAAGAAGTTGGTGAGCAGGGTTTCTGAGAAACATTCTTTAAAAGAGAACTGACCTCTTTCCCTTCCATGTTTCCTCTATATTCCCACAAAAAAAACTTGGATGTGGTAGTTGGAGCTGAAGCAGCCATGTTGTGACCATGCATTAAGAATGAAGTAACCATGCACTAAGGAAGGCAAAGAAGAAAGGGAGAAGGATCCTGAGTCACCTTTAGATTGTGTAACTGCCATTACAAGTCTTGGTCTGCCTATTCGCTGACCTCTTTAAGTGAGAAAATTAACACCCTAATTTGTTGCTGTCAACGTTTGCGGGATTTTCTTTGTACCAGCTGAATGTAATTTCTAACTATACACCCCATTTTCCAGTTGAGAAAATTTCACCCCAGAGAACTAAAAAGACTGCCCAAGGTCACACATTTAGTAAATATAAGACCTGAGAGTGTTACCAGGCATTCTTAACCATGTGGCTTCACTGCCTCCTTAGTGGCACACAAGGCTATATTGGATATTTTGAGCCCAACACACTTTCACTCACTGAGTGATTAATTTGGCTATTGTGAAGCTGCCCAAAGTTCATCATCCTTCCCTTTTCTCATACCCTTCCATCTAAACCATTTGGTGACGGTGAGCATTAACGAGAATATTATCAGGAACTGGACTGGGAGATAGTACCTCAATTTCTCCATATGTGCAAGGAACAGCTCAGACTACGTGATCTCTAGAGCCTGAATGTCACTGTAGAATATCAGCTCTGACACTCTGCAATGTTAATGTCATACGAGGTACAGTTTTGTAAGTCACCAGGCAGAGGAGTTGCTCCAAAGTCCCTGAGTCCTCCCCTGGCTTACCCAATGCATGAGTCTCCTCTAGAGCATCCCATGACTGATTGCCCACTCTTTACTTATATTCTTCCAATTCTTTTAATCAATTTTTAATCCCAGCATGTAGTACCTGTTAAGTCACTCAATATGTTTATCAAATGAACAAACAAACAAACAACTGAACGATCCAATATAACACATCCAAGTTTATTCAGGGATAGCTCTGAGCAAAAGGAAGTTCTATATCATACAACTTTTAAACTCACATTTAAAATAATTATATCAGTAACAGCAATTACCACTTGTCAAGTGATCATTAGATGCCAAGCACTGTACTAATGTCTTAACGTGCATTCTCTCATGGAGCTGAAATCTGCCTGCCTATGGTTTTAACCCGCTAGTCCTAATTCTACCCTAACAGCTGCCATCTGAGACCTTGCTATGTGCCTGGCACTAAGCTACACACTTTACATATCTTCTCTCATTTAATATCTTCAACAAACCTATGAGGTAGATGTCATCATCTCTACTGACTAATGAAGAAAGAACAGGGAGGTTAAATAACTAACACAAGAAGACCATAAATCGAAGTGTATGGATTAAAAGCCAGGATGGTTAATACAAAAGTTCACGTGCTTAATCACAGTGCAGTGCCTCATCCCAATGACTAAGAGACCTTAGCGCTCCTCTCTTGTGGAGGACTCCAACTAAGGATTTCAACTAAGGTATACAAGAAGCCTCTGCTTTAAGACAGCCCAGATAGCAAAGTGAGAAAGGCAGTGAGAGCGGTTCACTCTGCAACCCTCCCCAGGCCTAGAGGTACGGTCTAGAGGTTCCACTGGCTCTTGCCTAGAGCGGCCCCACCTTCAGGACTCACCACCGTGGAGGAGACAATGGCAGAGAAGCCTGTCTGGAGCTAAACAAGAGAATCCCGCCACACTATGACGCATGTAAACCTAACAAGTCCTACAGTCCCACCAAGGGCCAGAGACATGAGCCTGGCTCTCCCCACGCCTGGAAGCACTGAAGCCAACACACGCTAGTGCCTACTGTTACATCAGACCAGCATATTGCAAACTTTTTGGTTCTAGGACTCCTTTACACTCTCTGAAACCACTGAAGATCCGAAAGAGTTTTGGTTTATGTAGGTTATATCTATCAATATTTACTGAGTTAGACATTCAAATTGAGAACTAAAAAAAAATGTTTATTGTAATACAACCTAACAATAAACCTATTAACAAAAATAACATATTTTTACGAAAAGTAACTGTGTTTCCCAAAGCGCGCACACACAAAAATACTGGGAAGCACAGGATTGTTTTACTTTTTTGCAAATCTCTTTAATGTTTGGCTTGGTAGAAGACAGCTGGATTCTTATATCTGCTTCTGTATTCAGTCTGTTGCAATATCATAAGTCATACTGCCTCTGGAAAACTCAACTGTACTCCCATGAGGGAATGAGACTGAAAAAGATAAATAATGAAAATAGTTTTGCTTCCCACATCAAAGTGTCCCCAGACTATACTTTGAGAATTTCTGCCCTAAACCAATCACATAACACATAGCTGTGTACTTTCCTGCTGTGCCCTGGCCTTCTCTCTGAGCTCCTAGTCAGGCCCATCTTTTTTTCTTTTATTGAAGTACAGTTGATTTATAATGTTGTGCTAATTTGTACTGTACAGCAAAGTGATTCATATTTATTTATAGATATTTATAGATATAGATACATTCTTTTTCATATTCTTTTCCATTATGGTTTATCACAGAATACTGAATACAGTTCCTCATGTTATACAGTAGGATCTTGTTGTTTATCCATTCTATATACCAATATAATAGTTTGCATCCAAATTCCCAATTCATCCCTCCACCACCCACCTCCCCCTTGGCAACCACAAGTCTGTTCTCTATGAGTCACTTTCTGTTTTGTAGATAAATTCATTTGTCCCATATTTTAGATTCCACATATAAGTGATATATGGTATTTGTCTTTCTCTTTCTGACTTATTTCACTTACTGTGATAATACCTAGGTCCATCCGTGTTGCTGCAAATGGCATTATTTCATTCCTTTTTATGGCTGAGTAGTATTCCATTGTGTGTGTGTATGTATATGTGTGTGTGTGTGTTGTGTGTGTGTATATATATATATATATATATATATATATATATATATACCACATCTTCTTTATCCATTCTTCTCTCCATGGACATGTGGGTTGTTTCCATGTCTTGACTATTGTGAACAGTGCAGCTATGAACATAGGGGTGCATGTATCTTTTTGAACTAGAGTTTTCTCTGGATATATGTGGCCTGGCCCATCCTAACTGGTGCCTTCTTAGGACACAGTCTCTGATTCTGCATCTCCCTACCCACATGCTGGGAAAATTCTCTTCCTTCTTTGAATCCTAAAAGTCCTCTGTTTCTTCCTCTTGTGTGTTACACATCACTTTTTAATTTGAGGGGAGGTGGGGAGTCATCTGCGGCCACACTTCATCCCTCTGCTCTAGCAACAAGTCTAAAACAGGAACCGTATATCACTCAAGTCCCTTCTCTCACTTAGACACAACACATGGCAGGGTATCCACAGGAAACACTTATTTGATTAATTTTATGACAAGTACAGCATGTAAAACTGAGAGGAGAGTAATAAAAGCATGAACTTACAGTTGGATACACCTGGGTTCAATTCTGCACTCTGCCACCTCCTACCTGTATGACTTGGAACAAGTTTCTTAACCACTGAGCCTGTTTCTACAACTGAAAAATGGGACTCAATAACAGACATTTTAATGTGAGAACTTAGGAATTTAGCACAATGTTGGGCACAGTAAATTCACAGTTACTACTGTTAATATTACTGGCTATTATCTCTCTATAGCCAAGCCATCCCTGAGTCCACAGTGACACGTGACACAGGTGAAACTTGAGGGTGAGAGATGGTGTGAAACTCACTGCCAGGGGATTCTACCCTGGACCATTTAGGGCTCAGACTCAAGAACCCTTCTTGGGCTTCCCTGGTGGAGCAGTGGTTGAGAGTCCGCCTGCCGATGCAGGGGACGTGGGTTTGTGCCCCAGTCCGGGAAGATCCCACATGCCGCGGAGCGGCTGGGCCCGTGAGCCATGGCCGCTGAGCCTGCGCGTCCGGAGCCTGTGCTCCGCAAGGGGAGAGGCCACGACAGTGAGAGGTCCGCGTATCGAAAAAAAAAAAAAAAAAAAAAAACAAGAACCCTGCTTAAGTACAGACACTTCCTCATATCTCCTTTCAGGTCTTCCCTAATAGTCCCCTCCCCAAGACTCTCTGACAGTACTTCTCACCTCCTGCTTAACTCCTTACAGGGCACCTGTCATCGACCTGCATAGCCTCTCATATCCACCGATGTGTCCCCTCCTTCACTGTCCCACCCATTCTGAACCACCACACCTTCTCACAGCGCTACTACAGCAACTGTTGATTTGTTTCTCTCCTTCCTCTAGACCCTTTTAATCCACTCTTCACTTGGCAGCCAGAATAACTCTTACCAATGGTCTTTATCAATTCACTGCTCAAAACTCTTTAATAATTTCTCATTGCTGGCCATCATCAAAAAGTCTATAAACAATCAATGCTGGAAAGGGTGTGGAGAAAAAGGAACCTTCCTACACTGTTGGTGGGAATGTAAATTGGTGCAGCCACTGTGGGAAACAGTATGGAGGTTCCTTAAAGAACTAAAAATAGAACTACCATATGTTCCAGCAATATCACTCCTGGGCATATACTGGAGAAAACTCTAATTCAAAAAAGATACATACACCCCTATGTTCATAGCAGCACTATTTACAATAGCCAAGACATGGAAGCAACTTAAATGTCCATCAACAGATGAATAGATAAAGAAGATGTGGTACATATATACAACAGAATACTACTCAGCCATAAAAAAGAATGAAATAATGCCATTTGCAGCAACAAGGATGGACCTAGAGATTACCATTCTAACTGAAGTAAGACAGACACAGAAAGACAAATATCATATGATACCATTTATATGTGGAATCTTAAAAAATGATACAAATGAACTTACTTACAAAACAGGAGTAGACCTGCAGACATAGAAAACAAACTTATGGTTACCAAACGGCAAGGTGAGGGAGGGATCAATGAAGAGTTTGGGATTAACATATATACACTATTATATATAAAATAGATAACCAACAAGGACCTACAGTATAGCACAGGGAACTATACTCAATATTTTGTAATAACCTATAAGGGAAAAGAATCTGAAAAAGAATACATGTGTGTGTGTGTGTGTGTGTGTGTGTGTGTGTGTATATGTATATATATATATATATATGTATATATATATATATATATCTGAATCACTTTGCTGTACACCAGAGACTAACACAACATTGTAAATCAACTATACTTCAATAAAAAAAAAAAAAATCCCATTGCCCATAGATTAAACTCCTAACTCCTTACCATGCCCTACAAAGTCCTTCATGACCTGGACCCTCCTCAACTCTCCACCCTTTTTCACAGCATTCTCCCCACCCTGCCTTTGTTCACCATGCTTCAGACATACTGGCCTTCTTTCTACTCCTAGAATCTGCCAAGCTCTCCCCCACCTCCAAGCCTTTGTGTTGGTTGTTTCCCTGTCGGGAATGCTCTCCTGATAACTCCTTATATGGCTGGCTCATTCTCATCCTTCAACTTTCAGTGCAAATGTGTATCTTCAAAAGGGGCTCATTGACCACCCTGTTCAACATGGCCTCACTGGTAACCCTCTCACTCATTGGTCTATTCCTTTCATGTGACTTCTGTTGAGTTATTTATTTGTGGAGTTTTTGTGTATCTTCCTTATTAGAATGCCTCCATGAGGCATAAATTTTGTAGGTTTTTTTCATCGTAGGTTTTTTCAACACTACATATGGCACTCAGCACCTGTAGGTACTCAATAAACATGAAATATATACTAAATAAATGAATTATTGGTCCAAGCTTTGGTAAATGGTATAAGACAAGTTTCCAAACCTTATCTACTATAGTATCATGAAAGGAAAGTGACACTGACTCCACCGAAGCCTGAGGGTAAAATGTGTAATCTCATTGTCAGGGGATTCCACTGGGAATTTCTACAGCTCACACTCAAGAATCTTTTTCAAGTGCAAACTAGTTCTTGATACCCTCCTCCAGTCTTTCCCAGCTGATTCTCTGCCAGTAGCTACCACTAACTCCTCCATCCACCCTCTGTTTAATTCCTTGCTGGTCCCCCAGCTTTTCCTACTAGAAAAAACAAAAACCCAAAAGCCTTTCTCCATAAGGATGACTTCTAATTGCTATGTGGACACAGGAATTAACAAAACTTGTAAGAACTCCAGAATCATAAAACATTTATGATCATGGTCCTTGGTTCATAACTTCTGACTCCCTCTTGAGAGGGAGCTTCATGGGGTTTCTGTCTGCTGTAAGAATTGGACTCACCAAACTTCTTTCCAAAACAACCTCACATCTTCCTGACAAGATCATCCTTGTCTCAAATTGACACCTTGTATTTCAAAGGCTTTTTGTACAGTGGAGTCCCCAGCTCTCTGGGTTCTGCCATTCTCTCTTCCACTGCCTGCCACGCATGGCTGGTAGGCAAGGATGGCTCTTACAACCAGTAGGAAGGCGACCACTGATGTATCAGCAACCAGCTAACATATCAAAACAATCATCCGCCGTGCCCTTTTTGGCCTGAATGTCAGTGTGTGCTCTCTCCTAGGCACTACACAAATCCTTGCCAGTGAATTGACTGAATTGTGGAGAGCTATGCTCAGGTGGTCTTTATGGTTATAATACTTTCAAAGCTAGTAAATATGCTTGAGATTACAGTACAGTGGGTAATGTTATATGCACGCACTCTGGGAGAAACAGCTTCTAGCCGTTTAAAATGTTTAGCACATCCTAAAGAAATCCCATTCCGCCTCCTCTTGCCATGCAAGTGCCAGGGCACTGGAAGGTGGGAGAGAATCATCTACCCATGTCCACTAGCAGTACCCCATCTTGAACTTCTTTATTGTCATTGTTTGGCTGTGAGCTATTTGGCAAGCTGTTTTGAAAGGCCCCAGTTTGTTAAATTCAAGAAACTCATGTAAGAAGCAGCGAGAAAAACAATCAAAGCAGCAATAAAACACAGGCTTACCCTGGCACATTACAGAAATGTTCCCTCTCCTTTTCCACCTCTCTCCCCAAGACATTACCCCCTGCCTCGAGCAAGTGGGAGATCTGGACTTCGTTGATGGAACCTGGTAGGCTGTGTCAACAGGGCCCCTGTTAGTATTGCTCAGGGACTGTCTGGGCCAGGCCAAGAGAGCTGAACCAGATGCTTACGGAGCAGAAAGACGGTGATCTGCCCACACGTGGGAACTGGCAGCACAGGAAGCCTTAGGGTTTTTCAGGGTCCTTCTATATTCACTGTATTAACTAATTCTTATAGGAGCCCTGCAAGGATATCTCTCCTTAAAAGAGCAGGAAGCCAACTCAGAAAGGTTCAGTGATTTGCCCAAGATCACAGAGCAAACAGATATAAAGCACCAGTTCTCAAGCCTAAGGATGCTGACTTCCTATGCAAGCCTTTCACATTAATAATAATCATCCCTGTTTGCAACATATATGACAGCCAAAGGTTAATATACCTTGTTAGACACTTAGACGCCTGTCCAATATCCATACCTAAATTTCATGTTACAAACGGAATCTCAGTTCTGTTCAGGGCAACAAGAAGCCCAATCATGGATGATAAGTAATTGATCTGAGCCAGTGGTTCTCAAAACTGAGCATATCAGAATTACCCAGAGAGTTTGTTAAAATACAAATCGCTTATTGGACATACCCTTTGCAAATATTTTCTCCCATTCAGTGGGCTTTCTTTTCACCTTGTTAATGGTTTCCTTTGCTGTGCAAAAGCTTTTAATTAGGTCCAATTCATTTATTTTTTAGTTTGTTTCCTTTATCTGAGGAGACAAATCCCAAAAACTATTGCTATGACTTAAGTCAAAGACTGTTCTGCCTACGTTCTCTCCTAGGAGTTTTATGGTTTCCAGTTTTACATTTAGGTCTTTAATCCATTTTGAGTTTATTTTTGTATATGGTGTGAGAAAATGTTCTAACAAGGGGTTAATATCCAAAATATATAATCAGCTCATAAAACTCAATATCAAAAAAACAAAGCGCCCAATTTAAAACTGGGCAGAAGACCTAACAGACATTTTTCCAAAGAAGATATACTGTTGGCTAACATGAACATGAAAACATGTTCAATATTGCTAACCATCAAAACCACAATAAGATATCATCTCATACCTTTAAGAAGATGTGGCACATACATACAGTGGAATATTACTCAACCATAAAAAGAAACGAAACAGAGTTATTTGTAGTGAGGTGGATGGACCTAGAGTCTGTCATACAGAGTGAAGTCAGAAAGAGAAAAACAAATACCGCATGCTAACGCATATATATGGAATCCAAAGAAAAACAAAAGAAATGGTACTGATGAACTTAGTTGCAGGGCAGGAATAAAGAGGTAGACATAGAAAATGGACTTGAGGACATGGGGTGGGAGGGTAAAGCTGGGGCGAAGTGAGAATAACATCGACATATATACACCAGCGAATGTAAAATAGTTAGCTGGTTGGAAGCAACAGCATAGCAACAGGGAGATCAGCTCGGTGCTTTGCGATGACCTAGAGGGGTGGGATAGGGGCGAGGGGAGAGAGGTTCAAGAGGGAGGGGATATGGGGACATATGTATACATATAGCTGATTCATTTTGGTGTACAACAGAAACTAACACAGTATTGTGAAGCAATTATATGCCAATAAAGATCTATTAAAAAATAATAATAATAATAAAAGAATGGCTATAAAGACACCACAAATAACAAATGCTGGAGAGGGTGTGGAGAAAAGGAAACCCTCCTACATTGTTGGTGGGAATGTAAATTGGTGCAGCCACTATGTAAAACAGTATGGAGGTTCCTCAAAAACCTAAAAATAGGACTACCATACGATCCAGCAATCCTACTCCAGGGCATATATCTGAAGAAAATGAAAATGCTAATTCAAAGACGTGTATCCTAATGTTCTTTATGGAACTATTTAAAATAGCCAAGACGTGAAAGCAATCTAAATGTCCATCAATAGATGAATGGATAAAGAAGATGTGGTAGAAATACACGCACAATGGAATATTACTCAGTCACAAAAGAGAGTGAAATTTTGCCATTTGCAACAATATAAGTAGACCTAGAGGGTCTACTAACCTATGCTTAGTGCAATAACTCAGACACAGAAAGACGAATACTCTTACGTTATCACTTACATGTGGAATCCAAAAACTCAAACAAATGACTGAATATAACAAAACAGAAACAGTCTCACAGATATAGAGAACAAAGTACTGATTATTAGTGGGGAGGGGGATGGAGGAGGGGCAATACAGGGGTACAGGATTAAGAGATACAAACCACTATATAAAGTAAATAAGCAACAAGGATATATTGTATATCACAGGGAAATATAGCCAATATTTTATAATAACTTTATTTTATTTTTTTTGCAGTACGCGGGCCTCTCACTGTTTTGGCCTCTCCCATTGCGGAGCACAGGCTCCAGACGCGCAGGCTCAGCGGCCATGGTTCACGGACGTGGGATCTTCCCGGACTGGGGCACGAACCCGTGTCCCCTGCATCGGCAGGCGGACTCTCAACCACTGCACCACCAGGGAAGCCCTATAATAACTTTAAATGGAGTATAATCTATAAAAATATTGAATCACTATGCAGTACACCTGAAACTAATATAGTACTGTAAATCAACTATACTTCAATAACACACACAAACGTCAGTGTCCCTACTCCAAGCGGTTTGGATTCAGTAGGTCTGGGGTGAGGCCTAAGAATTAGCATGTGTAGCAAGTTCCCAGGTGATGGTGATGCTATTGGTCCAAAGACCTCTCTTGGAGAATCACTTGGCCAAAACTAATCATGACAGTCCTGGTCTACAGCTTCCTTGCAGCCAGGTATGGTCATGGATATCAGCAGTTCTGCCAGTAAGATATTAGGAGCCAGCTGCTGGGGACTTCCAGGAACATTTTGCTTTCTTAATAAAAAGGAAAAGTATGGTTAGTGCCACCCTAGCCCTTTTTCTGCTTTGGACAGAGAGGTGATGCCTGGGACTGCAGCACACATCCTATGTCCATGAGGCAACAAGACAGCACTGTGGGGTTGCAGGGGGTAGGGGATGCAAAGAAGAAAAGTCTAGGTCACTCGTGACATGTCTGAACCCTGGACCAGCTACCTCTGAACTTCTTCCTCTTTTAGGAATCTAATCAACCAAATATCTTTATTGCTTAAACATCATTAGATTAAGCATCAGGTAGATGCTATTGTTATTTATAACTAAAAGCGACTGTAACGTAACCTATACAAAAAGTTTCTGCAAAACATTTTTCTTTTAATCAAACAATGGAAATTGGTGCCTCTCACTCCGCAAAGGGGACCTTTACATTCATCAGTACATTCAGGCAGGCCCAGAGTAAGCATGATGTTGACTTAAAACAAGTTTCTGTTTTCTGGTGGGGATGCCTTATTTTAAAAGTTTGGAGTCCATTGCCATAAATAACCAATGCTTTGAAAAACACTACGCTAGGTATTTAAAACATGTTTCTTAAATTAATATTGAGTGAAAGATGTGGACCAGATGTGAGGAAAACTGCCTAGAGATGTCAGCTTAGTTTCAAACTTGTCATTATAGACCCACCATGCCTGATATACAGTAATTGCCGCCAAAGACTAGATTCACTAAGCAAAACAAAACTTGAACTTCTGTACACATTTGTTGCTAGATTAGAGACATGACCTACCACTAAGTACTCCAAAATGTGTCCCAAAGGACAGAGGTTCCATAAAATGCTCCACCACCAAAAATAAGTTTGGGAAATGACGCATATTCTATCTCCCTCCAGTAGAAGTACAAAACACATGTTGATATTAAAGTCCTTGAAATAGTCCTACAGTAGAAAAATCTATTTAATGCAGCCTTTCCCAAACACACTTGGCCCACATTTTCCACCATTATATCCACTACTCTTTCAAAACATTTTGAGGAATGCTGACTTAGTAAAACAGTAGTCAAAAATTATTACTCTACCCAGACTTCCCTGGCGGTTCAGTGGTTAAGACTCCACGCTTCATTAAGATGCTGCATGCCTCACGGCACAGACCAAAAAAAAAGACAAGACTCTGCCTGCGGCATGAGTAACATGGTAGAAAAGCTATTAAATACTGTAGTTGATCTGCTGGGCTTCAAACCCCAGCTCTGTCACATAAAGCCGTTGATTCTAAGATGTATTTTTTCACATTTATCATTTCCTAAAGTCATTTCTTAGTTTAACTGGCAGGATTTTTTTCCTTAGTGTAAATAAAATAATGGTGAATCTTACAATTAATGCCACCATTAATTACTTACCAAATTGGTAAAGCATTGTATATGACTTTGTACTAGTCACTTAACCAGGGTGTGCCTCAGTTTCCTCATTGGTAAAACTGGCATATTAAATGCTTCATAGAGTAAATGTGAAGATAAAATACTTCCTGGCACAATGTAAGTGCTCAGTAAATGCTAATTATCCTGATAACTATTTCAGGAACACTGAAAAGGCTTCCTATTCCCCAAATCCCTTCCTCATCTATCAATTCTTTAACAACGAATATTTTCCCCAAAAGATGTGAATCTGAAAATGCAAATCCCTCAGGGAGAAAGAACCACAGGCTGGTAGTCATGCTCAAGAATAAAGACTAAGAAAAGATGCTCTTCTGCAGACAGATTTTGACAGAGAGAAGAGGAAGTGGTCCCAAGGCACAAAAGGCAGGGAAAGAAACTGGGCCACATCTAGTGGGGGAAGCAGAGCAGTGAGGCTGGAGGCATGTTCTGTATGGTTTTTCTCAAGGTTAAATCAAGGCTTGTTTCCCCGGAGAGCCTCATATTACTCTTTGCTTAGAAACTGAGCATCCCCAGGAGGCTTCAGCCCATGAGAGAGCATCAGGTGCTCATCAACAGCCTCTTGAAACTAGACACAGGGGAGGCATCAGAAGGGAGATGGACTCAGAGACAGAAGACGGAGGAGGCCAGAGGCCAGCTTTTGTCTCTTCATTCTGCTGAGTATTTAGGCTAAGACGACCAGAGGCAGGGAATCACCTGAACAGTGCAGGGCCACTGAAGATTCTTAAAACTCAAAAACTACTCTTGAAAACCCAAAACCAAACTTTGAGGAAACCTCCTCTCTCTCTCCTTTGACAAATGTCTAATTATACGCCAATATCTTCTTCATCAGCAGCATCCTTCTCTTTAAATAAATGGGAGGCTTCCCTGGTGGCGCAGTGGTTGGGAGTCCGCCTGCCAATGCAGGGGACATGGGTTCGTGCCCCAGTCCGGGAGGATCCCACATGCCGCGGAGCGGCTAGGCCCGTGAGCCATGGCCGCTGAGCCTGCGCGTCCGGAGCCTGTGCTTCGCAACGGGAGAGGCCGCAACAGTGAGAGGCCCGCGTAGCGCAAAAAAAAAAAAAAAAAAAAAAAATGGGGCCATCCTTCTGATGGAGCCTCCTTTCCTTTTCCTAGGGAATCTTCAAAAATATAACCAAGGAGGGGTAGCGAAGAAATATTTAATGGATCAAGCACAAGTCTCAGAGACAGAAGAGCTCTAAGACAGTCTCAGCCATTTGCTGGCTATGTGACCTTGGACAAGTCACTTAATCTCACTGAGGCTCACCTGCAAGGTAAAAACAATGCCCTTCACCTTGCCTACTGCATGAAGGTGCCATAAACATCAAGTTAAATAATACAGGTGAAAGCACTCAACAAAAAGTAAGTAACTAAAGGAGGCAAGACAAGTTATTGAAGATTAAAGTTTAATGTTTCCTTTGTCCTAATAATCCCATATTTTGGGACTCTATCCTATAAAAATATAAGCATCTGTATGAAAGGAGTTATGTATGAGGATGTTTATTACAGATCAGCTGGTACAGGAAGGGAGAGAGGAAAGGAAAAGGAGAACGAATTTGAAAATTATTTGAATGCTCTTCAACAGGGGACTGGCCAAATAATTTTATGGTGTATCCATATGATGAAATACTATGAAGCTATTATTTATTTTTATGATTCTATTCATAAAGTGTTTACACTTCTTTTCCTTTGAGTAGCCTCATGTGGCTTACTCATTTTGATAGTCATCAATGGTGCTTAAATGAAGCTATTATTATTTGAGTGAGATTTATATCCTGACCTAGAGCATTTTCTGATATGCCTTTTAAGTCAAAAGAGCAAATAATATATAGAGTTTGGGTTCTATTATTTTATTTTAAAAAAGAAAAAGGGGAAGAAATTTGTATACTTGTAGCAGGATTTTTAAAATGTGTGGAAAAATACAGACCGAACTATTAGCATTGGTTATCTGGAAAGGATGGGATTAAAGAGGAAGGTTATTAATGTTACCCTCATGCACCTCTGAATTGTTTAATATGATAAAAATAAATATGCATTACTTTTATAATGTGAAAAATCCAGTAATGCTAAGGGAAGGGAGGGAGGGAGGAAGGGAGTAGACAGAGGGAGGGAGAAAAGGGGAGAAGAAAGGGGAAAAGAAAAAAAAGATAAAGAAAGATCTGTGATCTTTGACCAAAGTAGATGGAAGCCTTATATGTCTACACAGCTTCCAGGATCATGCCTGGTTCTGTATGGATACTAGGAATTTTAGGCATGGCATTGACCTAATAGATCATGACTCTGAATTACCTGTTCCCTCCTCCTTCAGAGTCTGCCAGGTTCCCAGGGGTCCAGAGAGAAGACTCTCTTTGTTGTTACAATTTAGGATGAACTTTTAATTTCCAAATTGAATGTCTATGGCATCTCCCTTGAATAACAAATGTAAAACTCATTTGCCTACCATATTTACCTTTCTCTCTCTGATATGTGAGCTTCTCATGCCCCTAGAGCTCTTTGGAGTTTTCCCCTAGAGGAACAGACACAGGGAGGATCCTGTATTCTGCATCCTTGGCCAGCATGACACCAGAGATGTGCCTACACACATTGCTTCCTGGATCCCACCCTGTCCTCAGCTCAGCTCTCAGATTCCATGCCAGCAAAGTATACAAATATCTTAGTAGCTGCCACAAGCAGCTCTTGAGTTTTTATCCGCTGGAGATCTACGATGCATCAGCACAAAGCTTCAAAGGTCCTTCGAGGTAGAATGATGCAGTAGAAAACACTCAAGACTCAAACACTTTTTAAAATGATAAAACACTGTGCTGGTGAAAGTGCAGAGAGAAGGGCACACTCACATCCTATTGGTTTGAGGATAAACAGCTACCCTATCTCTGAAAAGCAGCTTGGTAATACAGCTGAAGGATCTTAAAAATGTTTCTATATTTTAAAGAAATTTGCTTTCCTAAGGAAATAATCAAGAAATAGCAAAAATGTTTATGTATGTATCTCAAATGGTTGTTGTGGCAATTAGTAAGTTAATTTATGTAAAGTGCTTAGAATAGTTCCAGGTACCTAGAAAGCCCTGTATAACTATTAGCTAATAATAATAACTGTTATCCTTTCCCTCTTTAAATTTCCCTTGCTTTTTAACCTTCTAAGATACCTTTGTATTATATTTATAACCAAGAAAAAATATTTTAAAATATAGATGTCAATCTTAAGGAAATAACCTAAAATTTTTAAATGCTTTATGCCCAACCATGTTCATATTATCATTTATAATCATGACAAGCTAGAAATAACTTCCATGTTCAAAAACAAGGGATTGATTAAGTAAATGACAATGCCTCCTTATGAGGCACCACTTGGCAGAAATTAAAAATGATAATCCTGAGGAATTTTAATAACTTTTGGAAATGCTAATGTTCTTAAATTAGGAAGGGGAACAGGACACAAGATCATATACGTATACTTTCAACTGTGGTCCAAAAAAAATGAGGGATGGGGGAGTGAGGAGGGGCCTAGAAGAAATTCTTACAAAATGTTAGCTAATACCTTCTTCCTACACCTAAATCCCAACTCCTTAATGGGGTTCAATAAATTCCAAGGTATATGAACTTTCAGGGAATAAGCAGATGACAGTTTCTTAAAACAGGGGGCCCAGAATAGCCCTCTGCCCACAGAACTCATGGAACATTAAAGCAGGAAGAGGCCTTGGAGGGGACGGTGGTACATGGCATGGGGGAAGGTGCAAGAGTTGTGGAGTAAGACCAACCAGCCTTCAAATCCTACCTGCACTCTACACCCTCTGGTGGCCGGGCAGGTGATTTAACCTCTCTCAAGCTCTATTTCTTCCTCAGTAAATTGGCAGTAAGCAGAGTACCTACACTATACATAAATAAAGCCATGAATGATGAATAAAGCTACAAACTATACGTAACATGAATAAAGCTACAAACTATACCTAACATGTTCTCAGCACCTATGAACTGGAGAGGCAGTGATGGTGGCCTTTCCAAGAGCCTCTGTCTCACCATGAGTAAATTGTGGCCTTAAGAGGTAAAGTGACTTGTCCAAGTCACTCACCAAAACTCAATCAAAACAGACCCCAAGGGGCTTCCCTGGCGGCGCAGTGGTTGAAAGTCCGCCTGCCGATGCAGGGGACACGGGTTCGTGCCCCGGTCCGGGAAGATCCCACATGCCGCGGAGCGGCTGGGCCCGTGAGCCATGGCCGCTGGGCCTGCGCGTCCAGAGCCTGTGCTCCGCAACGGGAGAGGCCACAACAGTGAGACACCCGCATACCGCAAAAAAAAAAAAAAAAAACAGACCCCAAGCCTCCCATTTCCTGTTCTCTGGGCAAGAACTTCCTCCCTTGAGTCCCTCTTTTCTTGCTTTGCCCCCTCCGGCTCCATTTTCCCTTTTGGAAACAGCTGAAATTATCACTTTGATATTTAAAAACGCAAGTTACTAATATGTGCCCAAAGTAATAAATGTTTTAGAGTTTCAATTAAATTAAATGCAGGAAAGCTGGATCCCTTTTCTATATCTAATGACTCACACAGACCCATTGCCCCACTACCCATTAATTCTAACAAGGTCAGCTCATTACCAGAGTCTCCTCATTACTGCGTAATGAACCTGGGCAGGGTATGCCGTGAGCAGACCCACAGACAGACCAGAAGCCTGAGCCTCTGGAGTTTCTGTGCCATCCTCTCGCCCATTGAAACTCAGGCCTCAGAGCTGAGGGCAGTTCATACACACAAAGGCCAGAGGTGCCAGGGAAATGTATCTGAGACTTACACGTCTAGCCTAGACATCAGGTAGCCCCAGCTCCCATTTCTCCTGATGCTACAGCACAGCAATCTTCCATAGTGTGTTTCCCATCTGTTGTTTCTTTCTCCCAAGCTAGAATCTCTACTTCTTCTTTTTTTTCTTTTTTTAAGCCACACCACGCGGCACATGGGATCTTAGTTCCCCGACCAGGGATCAAACCCGTGCCCCCAGCAGTGGAAGCACAGAGCCCTAACAACTGGTCCGCCAGGGAAGTCCCTAGAATCTCTACATCTTAAGGGATTACTCCTTAATACTTATTGACCATCTACCCTGTGTCAAGCACAGTGCCAGACACCATTATTATCACCATCTTGCAGATGAGGAAAACGAATCCCAACCTCAGAGTGGTTAAGTAGTTTGCCCAAGGACACACAGTTAATAAGTAGCAGGGATGGAATTTGAGCCCTGATTCCAAGCCCCATAGTCTTAACTGCCAAGTTTTTCCTCTCTCGTCTGAGAGGCATTCCAAATGGATTGGAGACAGGGACCACCCATCTTATTCCCTGTTGCATCTCCAGTGTACCCCATACGGCTGATGTGAGGATCAACGAGATAATGGAAGAAAAGCGCCTTGACAAAGTGTAGAGATTATTGGTGCTAACACATAAGCAAATATGATTATAGTGCTGGGCACTCAGTAGATGATCATTAACTATTTAGAATGAGAGAACTTTATATCTTAACTTCAGAAAACACCTGTCACAACTGTCTCATTTTTAAGGAGAGGAAAAATAATTTGTTTAAGATGATGAAAGTAATTAAAAACAGAAGAGGGGTTGAGTTCAAGTCTGTTCTCCCTTCTCCTCCCCAGTGGCTTTAAAAGCCAGTTCCCTGTGGTGCTGGAGCTTTGCAGAGTTTGGGGGGAACCCCTACAGAATGAGGAAG
Organism: Aethalodelphis obliquidens; assembly: GCF_003676395.1. Lineage (NCBI taxonomy): Eukaryota > Metazoa > Chordata > Mammalia > Artiodactyla > Delphinidae > Aethalodelphis > Aethalodelphis obliquidens. The sequence goes on from NW_020837989.1 coordinate 6,648,829, forward strand.
ATGATAAGTACTGACTATAGTCCCCCACAATGTCACTCCTCCAACCCGGGTGCCTCTGCTTTTATGCATCTTTAAACTGGGCTTCTGTACAGGAGTTCACGCAACAAAGGGCTCTAGTGGTTTAAAGAAAAATGTTCAAAAAGTGGACTTTATATTTCACTGTTGGATCATGCAGAACTACATAGAGAAATATGAGAGATTTTACACACCCCTCTCAAAACTGACAGATCAAGTAAACGAAAAATAAACAAAGATATAGAAGATATTCTTGATGCAATGAATAACCTAGACCTAGTAAAATATATGAAACTTGGCACCCATCAAATGAGGAACATGAACGCTTTCTAGCACTTACTGTAACTTTTACAAAAATAAGGGACACAAAGGAAGGTCCCAAATATCCCAAAGAATCAACATCATGTGGAATCTGTTCTCTGATCACAGCAGAATAAAATTAACAATTTTAATGACAGCTTAAAAATTCAATGTATCTACAAACTAAAACAAAAATATTGCTGCTGAATAATCCGTGGGTTAAAGACAAATCCAAGAATGAAATTATAAAACACTTCTACTCAAAAAAACAAGGAAATCGGGCTTCCCTGGTGGTGCAGAGGTTGAGAGTCCGTCTGCCGATGCAGGGGACACGGGTTCATGCCCCGGTCCGGGAAGATCCCACATGACGCGGAGCGGCTGGGCCAGTGAGCCATGGCCGCTGAGCCTGCGCGTCCGGAGCCTGTGCTCCGCGACGGGAGAGGCCACAACAGTGAGAGGCCCGCGTACCACAAAAACAAACAAAAACAAAAACAAGGAAATCAATGCATATCAAAACTTGTAGAAAATGGCAAAGCAGTACTAAAAGAAAAATTCTAGTTTTAAATATAATTAACAGAAACAATAAAAAAATCGAAGGAGCAAGCTAAGTGTTCAACTCAACAAAATAAAAGAGTATAAGATACACCAAAAGATACAGTGAATTACAGAAAAATGGAGAAGAGTGTGGAGATTCCTTAAAAAACTAAAAACAGAACTACCATATGACCCAGCAATCCTGCTGCTGGGCATATACCCTGAGAAAACCATAATTCAAAAAGACACATGCACCCCAGTGTTCATTGTAGCACTATTTACAATAGCCAGGACATAGAACAACCTAAATGTTCATTGACAGATGAATGGATAAAGAAGATGCAGTACATATATACAATGGAATATTACTCAGCCATAAAAAGGAATGAAATTGGGTCACTTGTAGAGATGTGGATGGACCTAGAATCTGTCAGAGTGAAGTAAGTCAGAAAGAGAAAAACAAGTATCATATATTAACGCATATATGTGGAATCTAGAAAAATGTTACAGATGAACCTATTTGCAGGGCAGGAACAGAGATGCAGATGTAGAGAATGGACATGCAGACACGGAGGAGGGCAGAGGGGATGTGATGAATTGAGAGATTGGGATTGACATATATACACTACCCTGTGTAAAACAGATAGCCAGTGGGAACCTGCTGTATAGCGCAGGGAGCTCTGGGGTGACCTAGATGGGTGGGATGGGGGGAATAGGAGGGAGGTGATATATGTATACATATAGCTGATTCACTTCGTAGTACAGCAGAAACTAACACAATATTGTGAAGCAACTATACCCCAATTAAAAAAAATTTTAATGTAAAAAAAGAAAAATATAGAAACGAATATAAAAATAAAAAATAATAACAAAAATGAAAAAAATCAAAAATGGGGCTTGAAAAATAGTAATAATGTAGGCAAACTCTGGAATGACTGATTTAAAAGTTTAAAAGATACCATGCAGTTTTAAAACCACAGATATTAAATATAAATTTTTTTCTTTTTAAATTATAAACCATATGTGAATAAAACAAGAAAATCTAAATGAAATATGTAAATTTCTTAAACTATATATAATTAACAAAATTGGTGCAAAAATAAGTATAAAACTTAAGTAATCTAATTAATCATTAAAGAAATTAAGAAGATAATAAAAGTCCTTCCTTCTTTCCAAAAAAAGGCACCAGGATTAGATGATTTGATAGAAGACTTCTAACAAACTTTCGAGGAAGACATAACAATCCCTCTTTTATGCAAATTGTTTTTTAAAAAGAAAGAGAGAGAGAGAGAAAGAGAGAGATTTTCAATCTATTTTTATGAGGCTTATAAAACTTTACCAAAAGCTAGGAAAGAAAATTATAAGAAAAATTATATGACTATTCATTTAATCATATACATGAAAATTTTGAGTAAAATGTTACCTTTTAATTTTTTGGAAAAAGTCTCTCATGACCAACCAGGATTTATTCAAGAAAAGCAAATATGGTTAAACATAAGAAAAAAATCATCCATATCATTTTCTACAATCATGCACAAAAGGAGAAAAAGTCACATTCTCATCTCAATAGTTATAGAAAAGGCATTTTATAAATTTCAATACTTATTTATGAAAAACTCTCAGAAAACTAGGAGTTGAAAGAACTTTCCTTAAATTGATAAAAGCTATATTCCATAGACCTACATCAAATATTCAATTTAATGAAAACCCTTTAGATATATTCTTCTAAAATCTTCAAATCTTCTTTAAATCGAGAATAAGCTAAGGTTTCAACTATCACCAGTACCATTCAAAATAATACTGGAAACCTTGCCCAATTCAATAAGACAAGAGAGATAGGGGTTTCCCTGGTGGCACAGTGGTTAAGAATCTGCCTGCCAATGAAAGGGACAAAGGTTCGAGCCCTGGTCGGGGAAGATCCCACGTGCTGCTGGGCAACTAAGCCCGTGTACCACAACTACTAAGCCTGCACTCTAGAGCCCGTGAGCCACAACTACTGAGCCTACGTGCCACAACTATTGAAGCCCGCGTGCCTAGAGCCCGTGCTCCGCAACAAGAGAAGCCACCGCAATGAGGAGCCCACACACCGCAATGAAGAGTAGCCCCCGCTCGCTGCAGCTAGAGAAAGCCACACACAGCAACGAAGAACCAAAAGCAGCCAAAAATAAAATAGCAGATGATATAATTATCTGTATTTTAAAAACCGACATAATCAAGAAACAAACTAGAAGAACTAATAACAGAATTTGGTAAAATTGCCAGATTTAAGATAAATTTATAAAATGCAATAAGTAGCATGTGTCTACACCAGCAATAACCAATAGAAAACAGAAATTTATTTACAACAGGAACAAAAATGATAAAATAGTTAAGAGCAATAAAGGAAGAATGTATACCACTATTATTTCAAAATATATTTAATGGCATAAAAGAAGAATTGAAGAAAGAGAGGGTTATGTTCATGGATGCAATTACTTCACATTTGTAATGATGTTAATTTTCCCCTTATTTATCTATTAACTCTGTGTAATTCTAATTTAAATTTCAGGAGAATTTTCTAAGAAATGTGACAAATCATATCCTTCAAATGAATCCTCCTCCCTTTATAAAAACAAGCAAGTTGGTTTCTGTTTCCTATAGCTAAGGGTAAAATAACTCTAACATGAATTACATTACTAGAATTTAAGAAAGGAGACCTAGAGGCCAGGACAATGACTATGATGCTCTTGTAAGACTTCTGGCAATTTTCATCGTGTCCATATCTGTCATTGTTGTGACACCCCCATTCTCTATAGCCTCAGGTTCTCAATCTGCAAAGCAATCTCTGGCAATGTTTTACAATGTCTGTTTCAAAACACCAACCGGGGTTAGTGTTTGGAAATCAGAACCCTGCCCTGCCCAGATCTCCTGTGGTGAATATCTGCTGCATTCAGTCTTCCTGACTTCTGTATTTCTTCTTCATGGACACTTTCCTTCCCCACCCGCCAAGTGATGCTGGTGATGCTCATCACTCGAGTGACCTTGCTTTCTCTACTACTCAGATGGCCAACTTGTGTACCCCTTCTCTTTGGACACCTCTTGTGAGCATGTGACCCAAGCAAGGCTAATCAGAGTCCATTCAGGAGTTGACATGAAACTGAAAGAGAAGCTCTGGGACTCTTTCCTCTGGGATCAATGTTTGTGATCAATATCTTGTATCAATGATACAAGGCTAGAGTTCCTAGACCTATTTTTACCACCATGTGGAGAAAGCCTCCCTACAGATTAAGCCAATATATACATAAGAAGAACTTTAAAAAAGAGAGAGGGAGCTTTACTGACATAGTTTAACTGCTAGATCCAGCCATGCCTGAAGCCAACACACCCCTTTGATTTCCCAAGTAGGAAAGCCATTAACAGTTGTTTAGTTTCTACTTAAGTTGGTTTGAGTTAGCTTTCTATTACTTGTAACAGAATGAGCCCTAATTAGTCTGCATATTACAACAGAAGCTCAAAGCAAGTGTTTCAGTTTTATAAGCTCCCTGGGAGAGTCTGTTACACACTCAAGTTTAAGAATTAATCTATGGCTTCTTCAGGATCTAAATGACAGGAAGTAGAGCAGAATACTGGGTTTAAGCAAAATGAACATACAACCCATGATCTAGCCCCTGCCTGCCCCTCTAACTTAGATTCATGCCATTTTCTACCTCTCCCACAGGGGGCTTCTTTTAGTTCCTCCAACAGGACATTGCTTACCTCAGGACACTTGCATGTGCTTATCCCCTCATTCTTCAAACACAGCTTGCTGGTTCTCCATTTTTAGGTCCCAGATTAACTCTCAGAGAGTCCTTTCCTAACCACCTCATGGAAAGGAGGTCACCTCCCTCACTATCCACTATCTTTTTCACCTTGGTTTTCATTCACAGCTTTTACCAAGTTTATAACTACTTATTAGTCAACCTGTGTTTGTCTGCTTCCCCTATTAGAATGTAAGCACCAAGAGAGTGAGCACCGAGCCTGTCTTGATCACCATTATCTTCCCCATGCCTGGCACACAGCCTGATGCCTAGCAGGGTTTCCAGTAAATATATTTGAGTAAACGAATGAATCACCACTTACCCATCAGCCCTCCTCGGGAAAAGCAAGGAAGGGAAGCCAGCATTCACTCATCACCTCCCTCAGCTGAGTCAAGCAACAAAGAGAAAAGAAAAGGGGGTAGGAGAAGAAATGGGCAACATGCTTCCACGGGAATCTGCAGATCTGTATGATGTGCCGACCCTGTACCTGCTTCTGAGAGGAACACAGAATCATCAGGTAACCCACAGCAAGACGTGGTCCCTGTCTTCAAAAAGCTTCTCATCCGGCTAGAGAAACCTTTAAAATAAGGAGCTACTAGGGCAGAGGGAGAAACGCACAAGAACAGCAACTCCAAAATTACACTTCATCTTTGCAGACACTATTAACATCTCACGGCAAAATAATTTGTGAACCTAACAGAGAACACAGAGAGGGGAAGAACAGATGCATCTCGACCATACCAAGGGGGAAAAGCTGCAATTAAACACACATCCCTTATTCAACAGCCCGCAGGCTCTACGGCTAGGCTTGGGGCTGGTGCCGCGTTTCTTTCTTCCTCGGTAACTTAGTCTCATTTTCCCCTTTTGGCGCCTTATTTCAGTAATGGGTTTGTTATTATAGCTCCGAAGTCAGAGCGACACATGAGAACAGGGGAAATGAGAGGAAGAAAAAGAGCTGAACGTGAGCAGAAGGCTCTTGCCTGAGAGCTCTTGCTACATTAAGATACAGAGGGAGGACGGTGTCCTCTCACTCATATTTGCCTTTCTCCTTCTGTGGCGCTCTCTGAAATGAGCTGCAGGGTAACAGAAGAGGCTGTCTTTGGGAGTGTGTCTGTTCAGATCCCTGAAAGCATTAAATTACGTTCAAGAAGCACATACTTAGGTCCCTATTAGGTGAAGGAAAGGAGGAGGGACCTTATAGGTAGTAAATGTCGCTTCCCTGCCAGGCTCTACTCTGGGTGCTGAGAAAACACTGGTAAGAAGAAAGCCGATGCCCCTCACCCCATGGTACTTATACACTAGTGAGGAGAGAGACAGATAAACAAATAAGACAGATAAGACAGAAAAAAACCAAAAATACAAGATCACAGGATAGATGCAGGCGAATCTGAAATTCCATCCTGCCTAGAAGATGTTTCACCTGGGAAAGTGAGCTTACAGGAAACACTGAGTCCGCAGATCAGTAAACAGGAGTCTGGAGAGTGACAGGAACCTAAGAATGGATGAGTCGGAGCTCCCTGAGGACAGAGGGGATCCTCACCTCAACCAGCTGACACACCAGCCACAGGGACTTGAAGGGCTGTGACTTCTAACAAAAAACCACTGCTCCCTCCCCAGCTTTGTGTAGCTGTCTTCACGCACTGAAACTCTTACGTCTTTTAATTATATTAAAGAAACGTGCGTCCTTTGCCCAGGTGTGTTAGTATCTCTTATCAGTCACAGTCACCCTTGAGACAACCATACAAAGGTAATTTCAGAGAGTGACAGAAGTCTAAGGAGGAAACGAAACCGAGGAATGTGACACTGAGGGCCTGGGAAGGGGAAAACAACATTCACTTGGGTGTTGGAGCAAGGCCTCCCTGAGAAGGGCATGAAAGGAGGCCGCCAGGGCCAAGACCAGATGGAGGGCACAGCAAAGGCAAGCACCTGGGGGTGGAAGCAAGACTGAGCATTCGAGGGGCAGAGTGAAGGTCATGTGGCTAAAGTGGTGCTTCAGGTGTGATGCCCCCAGACCAGCAACATCAGCATCCCGTGGGAACTTCTGAGAAGGGAACATTCTTGGGTCTCACGCAAGAGTCAGAAACTCCGGGAGTGCAGCCCAGCCATGTGTATTTAACAAGCCCTCCAGGTGATTCTGAGGCACATGCAGTGTGAGAGCCACGAGGCTGGAGGATGGTAAGAGAAGAGTGGACTTGGAGGAAGTGCTGAGCCAAAGCCTCCTTTAGAAGTGAATTCCCAAATCAGGACAGTAAGCCATCCGGTTCATCTGAGATTTTCATCATCGGATCCTCAGCATCTACCATGGTGCCTACTACAGAGTAAATGCTTCATACCTGTTTATTGAACAAATAAATTAATATAAATATTGAGCCTCTACTTTGGTCGGATACTAGTTACTGGGCAAAGTTAGGTAAGATCAACAGTAGCTTATGATCTACAAGTGGAAAGAGACAAATGCAAAGGAAGAAATGAGACCACTAGAATCAGATGCACTGATATTGACAAGAAATGAGAGGCGAAGATATCTTGAAGCAAGGAGGGTCAGAAAAACGAAAAAGCAGACAGAAGAGCTCAGTAAGCACAAAGGCGGCAGCATTTAGTTTTGGGGCAAACGGTGTAGTTCATTAACCCCCTAGGGAATGACTATATTAATGGCAAGGAACAACTATCATTCACTTGTTGTCTCCAAGTAAACCAGAAATGGTATATTGACTCAATCGATTAAAACACACACACACACACAAATAAGAGTCTCTACTTATACAGAAAAATCCTCAGCTTTAAGGAAAATTCCACTACCCAAAATGCTTCATTTCCTGAGTCATTTTAGATAGCCAAGATTTTTACGTATTGTTATTATTTCTATTACCAAAGCGCTCTCACAGCCCATAGTAGGGGATATTGGTGCTAACCAGGTCCACCTGGAAGCTGTCCAGAGGCCCCCTCTGAGAGTCTCCTGAGCCAATGCGAGCAGGGAAGCCCAAGCCAGCTAAGCCCCTCTAGCTGTCAGGACGTCCAGTAGGGCATGAGTCATTCTGAGACCAGAGGCCAGCCTCTCTACTGAACCTCTCCATAACAGAGTGGATTTTAATAGACTCTTCCTCACCTCCTTCCTTCCTCCCCTTCTGGCAGTTGGCAAATTCCTGGGATGAAAGCACCTCCCAGGTTTCTTTCATTCACCTCTGTCTCCAGATCAGAGAGAGCCTGGCCCACATAAGAGAACATGGGAGCCATCAAGAGAAGCCTCACCTTCCTCTGGCCACTTCCCAGGGAAAAAGTCCTTGACTGTCTAATCCAAATCCTTCCTGCTGCATGGAGCTCTTTTTCTCCGACTGAATTTGGAAGATCCCTCAGCTAAGGAGAAAAAAAAAAAAGAAGTACTTCATTATGGATGTAGCTGTTCACAACTGATTTTCCTTCCTCATCTACATTTCCATATCTTGAATATTTGTCTTACTATTTTTTTTCTATCACTATTCTCCTGTCAACAGTCTATGTTTCATTAAGGACTCACTTCCTATATTAGTGAAAATACCAATGAAATAGCCCTGGAAGTTATTGTCGGTGCGTCTAGCGTGTGCGCGTGCATGCACACACACCACACACGCACGCACACACACAAAGAAGATATTAATAAACAGACCTAGACTCCAAATCATCAAAGGTATCTACACATGAACTGGGCTGTCTAGAGAGTCTGGGCTGTCTACAGCATTCCCTGTAATCAGGAGGTAAGGTTACTTCTGGTCAGTAGTTCAAGGAACAGTTGAAATATTGGATTAGATGTCCCCAGAAGTCCTTCCTTGCTGAACTGCTGTGACATTCCGTGATGCAGTGAGCCTCCAAGCTTGAACATGAATTTGAGCAGGAGCTAAGAGGAGAACGGGGAGGGAGTAGCACAGGTTTGCTGGGTTTATCTGGTGCCAAAAGATATGCTAGGCGTATTCGGAGAGCCCGGCATTGGCAGTGCAGTGGCATCTGTGATGGCATCATCATCACAACTGCAAACATTCCACCAGCACCTATACCGTGAATTATTTCAGTCCACCTTACAACAGACCTATCAGACGTGACAGTTATTAGGCCCATGTCACTACGAAGAAGAATGAGGAATGGAGAAGTTGGACTCTCCATCATCACAAAGCTGGTAACAGATCCAAGACTCAAACCCAGGCTGTCTGGCTACATCACGCTGCCTCCCAAAAGGGTTGTAATGACCCCTTGCAATTTAAGCATTTTTAGCATTTTATATGCTAAAAAAAAATGAACAAGACCTGTTTTTATCCTTACAGAAGTCTCCTGAGGCCAGGAAGTTATCCCTAAATGACACATTGGAGACAGAAGGTAAAGGAGGAGGATGACTTGTCCACGGTCACCTAGCAATCAGAGGCAGAGCCTCTTGGTACTCTGCCCACATGTCCTCTTCCTGTCCCCACACTGCCTGGCTCTCCTGCAGCTCCTAGCCTAGTTACCTAGGCAGCAAAGTAGCACTTGGTTAATCCCCTGCCTGCAAATTGGCCACTCAGCCATGCACCCTGAGGTCTCAGATACATTCTACTCACAGCCACCAACTCCCTAGGGAAATAAAGGGCCAGAGAGAGAAGGGAATTAAGAAAGAAAGATGATGCTCAGGGTGCAAAACTAACAGACATCTCTGATGCACCCTTTCCTTCAATTTCCTATGCCTACCAGTCCTCAAACCCTAGAGACAATAATAATAGATTCCCATTTTGCTGATGAGGTTGAGTGGTCTCCTCGCTGTCCTGCCTCCCCTATCACACCTATCCTTTTCTCTCCTGACTATTAGGATAACCTCCTTACCGGCATCTTTTCTTCCCCTCCTCTTGCTGCTCCAATTCTGTCCGCATGGGATGCAGGGCTATGCCTCCTGGATCACTTCTGATCATGGCCCCCTCCTCCTCAAAGACTTCCAATAGCTCCCAGCTACTTACAAAGACAAATCCCAACCTGCTCTTCAGTCCCTCCATGATTTGGCCACAAACCACATTTTCAGCCTTATCTTTACTACTTATATATGAGCTCCAGTCACACTAGTACTCCAGAAAAAGAACCCAAGAAAGTTCTATGTACACACTTCTCATGATGACTTCTCTGCTGGAACCCTTTGCCTATTTAAGGCTGTACTCAGATGCCACCCATCATGGAAATTTCTCCCCCTCCCCTCTTGGTCTCAATCTCTATGCTACCCCCATCACCCACTAGTATTGTATTCTGTATCCTAAATATGTTTCACAATGTCTGCCCCATGGTCTCCGGCAAAAGTCAACCTGCTCTTACCATACGATCAAGCAATTCCACTCCTTGGTATTGACCCAAAGGAGTTGAAAAGTGATGTCCACACAAAAATCTTCACACCCATGTTTATAGCAGCTTTATTTATAATTGCCAAAAGTTGGAAGCAACCAAGATGTCCCTCAGTAGGTGATGAATAAATAAACTGTGGAACGGCCAGACAGTGGAATATTATTCAATGCTAAAAAGAAATGAGCTACCAAGCCGTGAAAATACATGGAGGAACCTAAGGAAAAGAAGCCAATATTAAAAGGCTACGTACCGTATGAGCTCAACTACATGACACTGTGGAAAAGGTAAAACTATGGAGACAGTAAAAAGATCAGCGGTTGGCAGGGGTTAGTGGGGAGGGATGAACAGGCAGAGCACAGAGGATTTTTAGGGCCGTGAAGCTACTCTTCGTGATATTTATAATGGTGGATATGTGGCATTACACATTTGTCCAAAACTGCAGACCGTACAACACCAAGCGTGAACCCCATTGTAAACTATGGACTTTGGGTGATGCTGACGTGTCCGTGCAGGTTCATCAGTTGTAACAAACGTACCCCTCTGGTGGATGATGGTGATAGTGAGGGAGGCTGTGCACATGTGGGGAAGGGGAGATATGGGAACTCTCTGTACCTCCCCTCAATTTTGCTGTGAACCTAACTCCTCTAAAAAATAAAGTCTATTTTTTTTAAATGTCTGCTCGTGCATGATAAGCCCCTTAAGAGAATGAGGCATGCCTTCTGCTCCTGTACACCCTTCATGGCCTAGCCCTCCCACCATCACAGCAGGTGCTGATAAATGTTTGTTGAATTGAATTAAATTGAGAGGTCATCTGGGGGGAAAGAGCTAGAACTTTACCATGATTTGGACTCTGAGACGACAGGGAAGTTGGAGGACCAGTGACCTCTCTCTTCAGAACTCAATTATCTGCATAAGAACAAACATCTCTGATATCTAGCTATTAATTTGCTCACAATCATCTCGGCCTCCAAAGTTCACAAATGTCCCTTTCAATTTCTCAGCCACATCGTTCATAGGAAATGAGATTCTCCCCTCATTCACCGCATCACAGTAACCCTTGTACCATCTCCCTTGCCCACCCTACCCCCCAAATCTCCTCCCACATTCTTATTCTTTTCTGTTTGCCACAATGAACCCCCTGGGCATCAAAATGCCCGTCATCACAGCTTTCTTGGGGCCTGTTAGGGGACCCATCATTTCCTGCTCAGCTTCCTAAATCAACAGCTGAGGACCACAGGTCTTATTGGCAGCCTGAGTCAAAGGAATCTATTCTAATTAATCCTCCACACGAAAATGATGGCCTTCAGCCATCTTGCAGGCAGAAGCCAACAAACCTGGAGTGAAAGGAAAATAAAATGCAGGCCTGGCTTCCTATGAAATCAATACAACCTGACTCTGAGCTCTGTTCTGGGTCACACAGAAGGGGCAGCAAGTGTGGCCGAGATCACTGGAGAGGTCCCTGACCATGAATCTGACAGCTGGGGTGCAGGAGCTAAGGACCCCCATTGTATCACAGACCCCAGAGGATGAAGGCCCTCTGATACACATTCATTCATGATTAACAGTGATTTACAAAATTCAAATGCTTCCATGTGCTTGATATGACAGTATCTTGAATTCGCAGGAAATGGGCAAATCTGAGAGTGAATGAGACAAGAGAAGAGAAAATTCACATCGTTATTGAGGTTATTCTGCAACAAGGCAGTTGGACAGTCCAATGTTCAGTGACCAGCACATCACACAATTTCAGGGATGGCTCAGCCAGTCCCTGATGGGGAGTGATGTGGGCCACCTAGCAGGTCATGGCCAAGGAAAGCTTGGGAGGGTGGCAGTGCCCACAGTCAGGGAGAAGCGATGCTCTTCTTCCAGATGACCCACTGCAAAGTAGAAAGACTGTGACATGAGTTGGAGCCCACGCCTGGCTTTAAGTCCACTTCTTTCTACCTGCATGACTTTAAGCAAGTTACTCAGCTTCTCTGAGTTTATTTCCTCATCTGGAAAATGGGATAAACAGTAACAGTACTTAGTTAACCAGCTTGTTGTGAAACTGTCTTCATGGTGGGATGGTGTGTGAAATACTAAATGATGTGATTTTTCCCCTTCATCCTTCTAAGTCCAAGATCCTCCCTTACCCACTGAGTGGGTCGGAACAATTAGGTCAAGACTATCCCAAGAATGAGAAGTTTCACAAAAGAACTCAAGGACAAAGAGAGCAAAATTTCTCACTTTGGACTTTGTTTCAAGTATAATACAGGAAAGGCTAGGAAGAAAGTCAACACACACACACACACACACGCACGCATGCATGCACGCACACCCATTCTTCCACTCTACCACTATGCTTATAGAATTTTCCACCCTTAGGGGGAAGAGAACAGTTGAAGGAAAAATGAGAAATCTCAGACACTAATAATAGGCCCTGTGCCCCATCATGGCCATCCTCATCCCACTTTCCAATTTCTTCTGGGGTTCTGGGAGTATGGCAACCCATCCTATCAAACCCTATGCCATTCTGCGAGTAGAGAAACAAGAGGGCCCCATAGGGTCAAGGACAGAGAGGACCAAGTGATGGCCCAGTGCAGTGCCACCAGCCAAGCAACACTGGTGCTGGGGACCAAAGCCCAGGTCAGGACAAGTGTCCCTCTCTGAGCCACCTCTCAGCCTCAACTCCAAGGGAAAGGAAGGAGAGGGGGAGAATCCTGAGGTTTCCTGAGTTTACCCCCATGATACCCAAATAACTAAAATGACTGAGTTCTGCTGGAAGTGAAAAGAATATATAATCTGCCTTCCGATGGAATGGAGCTCTAGAAGGAAAGTAGATTCAGTTTTGGGAAAATAAAGTTATGTTTTGATAACCTGAGTCCATAACATATATACCTATATATTTACAGACATACATATATATTAAAAGTAATAATAATAACTGACATAATGTAACAACTACATTTATTGAGTGCTTCCGTGTGCCAGGACTGTTCTCATGGCTTTATAGAGATTACATCTTTTATCTCTCACAATAATAGCCATATGGGTTCAATATTATTGTCCTCTTTGGATGGGTAAACTAAGCACAGAGAGGTTAGGTAACTTGATACCTAGCCCAAGGTTACAACACAGGAGTGGAGGAGCCAGAACTTAAACTCAGGCCATCTGACAGCAGAGCCCATGTTCCTGATCACTGTTGCTCTCTTGCTTCTACCTTGAGCATTCAACACCTTACAGCACGTTTACTTACAACTTATTGAGTGCTGACTATGACTTGGGCACTATGCTAAAAACTTTACTCTGATATTTATACTCTTTATAATAATCCCAGGAGAGACGTGTTGTTATTTTCACCTTTCTAAAGTTGAGGAAACTGGGCCTCTGAACCTGACTCTGTCTGGCTCCAAATGTGTGCTCTCAACACTTTCCTATACAACCTCTGTGGAAACACAAATACAGGGCTTGGTTCACTGCCAGCTTTAGAGCAAGGGCTTCACATGTGTAGCTGCCAATATTTGGGTCATGATGGTGAGGATGAGATATGGGTTCCTAACAGCCCCAAGTCCAAAAGTGGGGACCAGAGGAAAGGGCTCTGTAAGAATTGGGGTCCAATCTCACCAAGGAAAGGCCTGGAAAATACTAGATGGGTATCCAATCATGCATAGATTCCCAAGGAAAGACTGAGGTCCTGGCAGATGGGGTGAGTCCTGGGTGAAGAGGGAATATTGGATTCAGAGGCAACACAAGGGTCTATTGCCAACGAGGAATCATGGCATCGTGGGCCCAAGGTTTCTGGCTACAGTGCAACCCCGACAATTCAGGATGGTGGTTATTCTGAGTCTGAAAGCAGAGGACATCACTGAGCTTCACTCTACAGACAGGGAATTTGAGGTTCAGGGAATATGAGTCATGAACACAGTCACACAGCTGATAAGTGGCAGAACCAAGGACGCAAACTTGGTGTGCGCTGTCTCCAAATTCTATGCTTTTCCTCACCACTGCATTTATCCCAAGCAAGGTAAACGCCACTTGGGGTTTGACTCCCAGGAAAGAAGGGGGAGCAAAGATACACTTTGCCAATCTCCTGTTGTTCAAAAGGCCCAGTCCTATAATCAGCAAATATTTTCAATTGTCTAGGCTTGCCCGCCCCTCTCCCAGTCCAGAGCAAACTGACATCAGACCACAGACCTCTCCCCGGCAAGGGATTAGTTAAAGAAATAAAGTCCCATTTCACAAGCTGCTAAATCCTATTTGAACAGCCTTGCCAGGGATTTCCTGGGCTTAATCACCTGCTAGCACTGGACAGGGGGGAAGTTGCTGGGCTATGACTTTGTTTTTCCCTGTCCTTCTCCCTTAGTGCGATTCCACTCCTAGGTACACCCCCCAGGATTTACACAAGAATACTCACTGCAGTAGGGCTCATAGTGGCAAAAAAAAACAAAGCAAAAAGTAAAATCTGTCAATAGGCGATAGAGAAATAAAACAGTATATACCACAGTTAAAACAAATGTACTAGAACTATGTATACCAACGTGAATAAATCTCAAAAATACATTCAGTGAAAAAAGCAAACTGCAAGAGAATATGCACGGTACGAATATTTCTATACAATTCTAAAACATAGAAAGTAATGCCAGACACTTTACAGAGACTCGAACATGTAGAAAATTCATAAAGTCGTGCTTGAAAATGACAGTCACTCTATTTAAGATGGTGGTAAACTTCAGAAAAGAGAAAGGGGAAATAAGATTAAGAAGAGGTTCCTTCTCTATATTGGGAGGGGGAAGGGTAAGCTGTGACAAAGTGAGAGAGTGAAATGGACATATATACACTACCAAACGTAAACTAGATAGCTAGTGGGAAGCAGCCGCATAGCACAGGGAGATCAGCTCCATGCTTTGTATCCACCTAGAGGGGTGGGATAAGGGAGGGTGGGAGGCAGATGCAAGAGGGAAGAGATATGGGAACATATGTATATGTATAACTGATTCACTTTGTTATACAGCAGAAACTAACACACCATTGTAAAGTAATTATGCTCCAATAAAGATGTTAAAAAAAATCATAATGGAAAAGAATATGAAAAATAATATATATATATAGGTGTTACTTTGCTGTACAGCAGAAATTAAATACAAAATTGTAAATCAACTATACTTCAATTAAAAAAATTTAAAAAAAAAGAACAGGTTCCTGGAGTAGTTTAAATCTATTTGTAACTTTTTACTCCTTTTTTTAAAAAATCTGAAGAAGGCAAAATATTAAAATCTGTTCAAGTTGGATTATGGGTACATAAGTGTTCATAATACATGATCATATTTACATTTGAAATCTATCATTACAAAAAAGTTTTTTAAAAGAATAATTGAATCTTTAAGTATTATAGTATGAAGTTGGACTCTAGTCTGAAAGCAATGAAAGTTTCTATGCTGAGAAAGATGTGATCAGACAGCCTGGTGGAGGAAAGGAAATAATCCTAGCATGGAGTTATGAAGGCCTGGTCTAGTGCAATAGCACAGTGAGGACAGAAAGAGCCAAGGAGTCAGAACCCAAATCTCCCAGTAGTGCTGGAAGGTGAAAGCATTACCTAGACTAGTCCTTCTCATCCCCTGTCCCTGCCTCTGAGAAATCCACCCTCCTCCTCACACCATTCCAACCATTCACTCCCACTGAGAGCTGCCAATCATGGTTTTCTTCCCAAGGGTGGGCATGGGAGTCAAGCTGGCCAAGTAATGGTACCCCACCACCAAGGCCTATCATGATTGGTCCAAGAATGGACAATGACCCAAAGCTCAGCCAATCCTTTTCCTGGAATGCCTTCTTCATTGGGAACCAAAAGAAGATGGTAGAGCTTGAAAGAGATGGGTGGGTGTAGAGCTCTTTGTGGCCACGATCCCTGACCAAGAGAAAAGCTAGTCAGGGCTTGGAGAGAATGAAGCCATGCTGCAGGGAGCTGCAGTGATAAGAGATTTCGAAGCCGTAGTGAGCTCCTGGCTCCAGGTGCCGCATTCTATAGCCCTGCCCTATGTGTGTGTGAGCAGCGGTGGCTTCCACAGTGTCCTTCTGGATCAGTTCTGCTGGGTGACTTTGGACATTGATCCTGGCTGCACAGCCTCCTGGTCTTCTGGTGCTCTGAACACTCTGAGCTACCCCAAAACCATTTAATAACTCCCTTCACTGTCTAAACGAGCAAGGGTTGGTTTCTGTTGTTGGCAACCAAGAACCCTGATGCCGACACGTAGTGTAACCACTGTTCTCCCAGGAGACGCCAGGAAGAGAACATCTCAAAATGGTGCCACATGTAAGGACTAAACCAACTGGGGCTTGGAATAATCAGGATCTCACTGTTTCCATGCTGGACTCTTATTCCCGGAGAGCAAGCCGCCCCTTCCAAGAAATGATCTTAACACAGTCGACCTGTCACAGAACGTCTAGCATCCTGTCGCCATTCAAGCAGGCAAAATGTTAACATTCACAAAAGCCATTCATGCCCATTATGTCATTTCATCCTCTGAGTAATCCCAGGCAGAGACTATGAGTCTCATTTAATTGAGGAGGAAGCTGAATTTTGGAGAAATGACACACCCAACTCACACAGCAACTTAGCAACTGTGCCTGGAACAGAATTAGGCTCCTTAACGCCAGCCTGACACACCAAAAAGGAAATAAAACTAAAGAGCTAGGAAACAACATTAACTAACATTTCCACGGTGCTAGCTATATGCCAGACAATATCCTCAGTGCTTTTCACACACTTAATCCTTCTTGCAATCCTGTGAGGTTACTACTAGTGTGGCCCCCATTTTACAGATGAGGGAACAGAAGCACAGAGAGGTTAAGGTACTTGTCTGAGGTCACAGAGCAGGTAAGTGGCAGAGCTAGGGTTCAAACCAGGAGTCTGGTTCCAGAGTCCAGGCTCTTAATCACTACATGAAATAGGATGGGAGGAGTGGTCTTTCTGGGGTCCAGGTACCTTAGCCTCTACTCCTTAAAGTGAAGGGAAGGTCTAGAAGACCTGGCTGTGAAGGCACCCACACCACCCCACAGCTTAGGCTGATCTAAATGCAGGTACCTCACCCTAAAAACCTGGAAGGGAGGTGCACTAACAGAGCAGGTGCTGAATTGCAGAAAAGTTAAATATGGAACAGGAACATGGGAGGCTGCAATAAGAGCGAGGAGGGTAAAAACCAACTTCAAAACAGAGCCCCAGACAATGATTTGAAGAGACAAACCAATATATGTGCTATCACATAATAATTATAGCAACGCCTTCCATCTACCTCACCCTTTCCTTTCAAGGAGGCCAAAGAAGTTCACAATTGTTATTACAATTCTTCCTTCTTGAGGCCTGGGACCAGCTGAGGATGGCTGAGGGCTTTCTCGTTATACGCAGGGCAAAGGGAAGCACTGAGAGGTCAATGCAGAAATCACAGAGTAGCGAAGTAGCTATCAAAGCCAACCGTCTGGGCTTGAGAGCAGATAGGCAAAAGCCAATACAATGAAAATCAATTCAGCAAAGGACTGATTCACACAAAGCTGTCAGACAAAGACTGAAGCTCACACTAAGAGAATTAGCCACTGCCATTTTACCTCCAGGGTGTGGGCACAAGGAGCAGATAGATATAGGGGGACAAGCAGGAACCAAGACATGCGCAGAGGACAGGGCGCAGGACTGGGGAGTAAGTGACAAGTGAAAGAGTCAGTGAAGTGCTCACCAGAGCAAGTCTACCCATTCACAGAAAAAGCCCCAAGCAAGCCAAGATACAATATCCTCAGCTCGACAATGAATTCTCCATCTGGTAAATTGATCGTTCAACAAAATGGTTTTCATCCAACTGGTCTGGGGGTCTTGCGGGGGTCCCTCCTGCAGTACAGTGAGCAGCCAAGAATTGTGTCTCTAACCAACCCTTCTCTCTCCCCTCTACCTTCACCTTAGACAATAGGTACCCAGTCCCCTCCCCCCACCAAACTAGCTGTCTGGAAGTGACCTGATCGTTGCCATCACCTCTTTCTAATGTTTTTTCCTCTTTTTATTCATTTTACACCCAGCCAGATGGGGTTATCCATTCCTCCCCAAACTATCTCTACAACCTCCCTCTAAACCTTTGCTTAAGTTGTTCCTTGGACTGGAATGACCCCTCCTATCCTCTTGGATAACTGATCCATTTCAGTGTGCAAACTACAAGTCACCAGGGAATTAGGCTGTGGTGATGGCTGTACAACTTTGTAAATATCCTAATAATTGTTGAATTGTTCATTAAAAATGGGTGAGTTTTACAATATGTAAATTATAGCTCAATAAAGCTTTTTTTAAGTCACCCAAGGGACATGTATTAGAAATGCATTTTTCCATTTCCTACCCCTAGAAATTCTGATTCAGTAAAAGTATAAGAAAAAATATGCTTTTTTAAAAATAATCAGGCCATGGGATTCCAACATCTGGGGAACTCACTCTCGGAAACACTGATCTGCATGGAGATTCAGATCAAATGGCCCCTCCTCCCTGAAGCCCTGCCAGCCATAAGTAAGCACTTCCTTCTCTAAACCTCATGGTAACTCTCTAAATAAACTTAGTCTGCCTTGTAGTACAGGTTTCTGTAGACAGATATTATCTTCTACTAACATCTGGAAAGTCAGGAACGTGTCTTCCCTTGACATCCTTTGTTTATGTGGTTCATTCCACAGATTACAGGTCAGACTATGCATGTTGTTATAAACTATGAGAACAGTGGGTAAGGATGCTTAGAGGGATCAACAGTTGGTTTGATGGAGGATGAGTGAAAGGATGATAGATAGATGGACAGATGAATCAGATGGATGACTGAGTAATGGGAGATGAAGTACCATGAATGATGGTTAGAGAAATGAATGGGTGGCTAAACAAATGCATAAAAGAAAAAAAGGATGGAGTCATTTACTCTGAAATGTGAATGTGAGTCCCACTGTTTCCTCTGCAAGACTAATGGGGTCAGGGGAATACAATTTCATTGCACACACCTAGGGGGGCATCACTGATTACACGAGAGAGCACTGGACTGGCGATCCGATGACCTGGTCAAGGGCCCACTTTCTCCACTATCTCCAAGTGTGCCCTCATCCAAGTCATTTTCATTCTCTGAGTTTCAATTGTCTCAGCAATAAACGGGCACTCTTCCCCCTATTCTGCTGCCCCACCACGTAATTTTGAAGATCACACTGGCTAATGAAGGTGAAAGCTGTATGATAGCACTGTCTTATGAGAATTTCTAAGGGACACAGGGAAATAAAAGAATTTTTAAACATATTCAGATGATACTTGATATTTCTACAGGCGGCCAAAAGAAACAGCTTCATACAAATTTTGTTGCACAGTTAGAGCTCCTCATACCTTGCTTCTGAAATGGAAGTAAGACCCACATTCCACTTGGGTGTAAATTTTTAAAATAAAATAGGTTTGAGTCAGAAAGAATTGGTTTCAATCCAGGCCCCAAAATTTATTAGCTATGTAACTTTGAACAAATTAATTAATTTTTTTTTTTTTTGGCCATGCCACGTGGCTTGTGGGATCTTAGTTCCCCAACCAGGGATTGAACCTGGGCCCTCAGGAGTGGGAGTGCACAGTCCTAACCACTGGATTGCCAGGGAATTTCCTAATTATTTTTTCCTAGCCTATAAAGTGGGCATAATAACATCTACCTCACTGAATTGAGAAAATTAGGTAAGCGATATTTATAAAGCGTTTAACACTACGCCTTACACAAAGCCCAAAAGCACCACAGAAAGTGTTCTGTGTTTGCTCTCTTGTCCCCTTCGATGGAAACGGGAGTCTTAATGAGCATGTCGTCAAGGAACAGGTAGAAGCAGCCCCCAGTTTTGCCACTTCACATTTCTCCCTGATCTGCATCTTCAACCCTGTTTAGAGAGACTCTCAGCTCTCTCCACCTTTCTTGAACCAGCTTTCTCATTCCAAGATTCTACTTGTATCCAAAACAGACAAAAGCAACAAATGCATGGATTGCTCATTTATCAAACATTTGTTACACATCAAATTCACCAAATACCTATGATTGAGCATCTATTCTCATGTGTCCAGAGTGGTGCTGGGATCCAGGCTAAGGTCATTTTAGCACATGGGACTTCGACGCATAGCAATTCCTTTAAGACTAGATCTCATGGAAGGCATCTTAACTAGAAAGCAAAGAATCACCAACTCTACACACACAGCTGGCTTACCCTTTGGCTAAGGATTCACAGAAACAAGCCATGAAACTAGATTATGTAAGCCTCTTCCACGGAAGAAGAAAAATATTGACTTTAATGCTTCATTCAAATATATAACAGAAAGCACTGGACTGGCAGTCTGGAATCCTGGGTTCTCATCTTGGACCAATTATTAATAGCCATGTGACTTGCAGCAAGTCCCTTCTCCTCTCTGGACCTCAGGTTTCTCATCTACAAAATAGGAAGATAGACTCCTTAACGCTCTGGATAGCATTAAGTCTTGAAGTGGGTAGATTAGTGCCTCTCCACAAAAAATTCATGTTCACTTGGAACCTGTGAGTGTGACCTTATTTGGAAATGGGATTTTTGTAGATATAATCAGGTTAAGATCATCTTGATAGTCAATCGAGATGAGAGTGGGCCCTAATCCAGCGGCTGGTATCCTTATAAAAAGAGGCAGACAGAGCTTCCCTGGTGGCGCAGTGGTTGAGAGTCCAGCCTGCCGATGCAGGGGACACAGGTTCGTGCCCCAGTCCAGGAAGAGCCCACATGCCACAGAGCGGCTGGGCCCGTGAGCCATGGCCACTGAGCCTGCACGTCCGGAGCCTGTGCTCCACAACGGGAGAGGCCACAACAGTGAGAGGCCCGCATGCCGCAAAAAAAAAAAAAAAAAAAAAGAGGCAGACACACAGGGAAGAAGCCATGTGAAGAGAGAGACACAGATCAGATGATTCATCTGCAAGCCAAAGAACACCAAGGATGGCCAGAAACCAAAAGAAACAGGAAGAGGCAAGGAAGGATTCTTCGCTATAGGGCTGTCAGAGAGAACATAGCTCTACTGACACCTTGGTGCTGAACTTCCAGTCTCCAGAACTGTGAAAAGAAAAACTTTTATTGTTTTAAGCCAGCTGGTTTGTGGTGCTTTGTAATGGCAGCCAATACACATCTCCTCAAACTGCATGCTAACTCCAACTTATTGGCAGTATCTTCTTGGAGGGGTGTGTTGAGGGGGCTTCTGAGGCTGCACAGGATACAGGGATTAACTCCTGATGTCTTTCCTACAGAGAGAAGGGTGTAGTGACCTTGGTTTTGCCATCTTTCAGCTAGATAATCATTATGATACCTTTATGCTCAGATAACATACGATTCTATAACCCTAAATCCGTACACCCTACCAGGTGTAAAAGCACTGTGAAAGGGGGAAATGTCTTCCCCCAAACCATGGCCTCCAAATCCCCCTGGATAGCACCAGCCCCCCTCTGCTCCAGAGACAGCCTAGAGTCTGTCACCCTCTTAGCTTTGCCTTCACCGGGTCTGATCTAAGATCAAACTGTCAAAGACCTGAATGGGTTTCCCAACTGGCACTACCTGAGCATTATGACTGGAAGTGACCTTGATTTACAGCAGTGTAATGGTTGAGAAAGAAAAAACCCTGAGTGGAGTGGAAGCCACAGAAGTGCTGAGGCTTCCCTGAGAAGGGTTCAGAGAATCCAGTCTCCTGGAGCTGTTTTGTTTTTTGAAACTATGACAACATTGGTTTATTTTTGTTTTTTTATTTTATTTTATTTTATTTTATTTATTTATTTTTGGCTGCATTGGGTCTTCGTTGCTGTGCGCAGGCTTCCTCTAGTTGTGGCGAGCGGGGGCTACTCTTCACTACAGTGCGCGGGCGTCTCATTGCTGTGGCTTCTCTTGTTGTGGAGCACAGGCTCTAGGCGCGTGGGCTTCAGCATTTGTGGCATGTGGGCTCCGTAGTTGTGGCTCGTGGGCTCTAGAGCACAGGCTCAGTAGTTGCGGCGCACAGACTTAGTTGCTCCGCGGCACGCGGGATCTTCCTGGACCAGGGCTTGAACCCGTGTCCTCTGAAATGGCAGGCGGATTCTTAACTACTGTGCCACCAGGGAAGTCCCTCCTGGAACCTTTTATGGGCATGCAGATCAGACCAGCGAAGCTCACTCAGGTACACACACCATTCATGCCTCTCCTCTGCCCTACTGCTCCTGACACCATGGTTAGAACATGCTAGACAGCACCCGCGATGCAAAGATAAGGGTCTCAGTGATAGTGCTTTGCAGTCAAGGTTTGAGTCGAGTGCCTCCTTCACCCAAAGCAACTCAGTCTTTGGAACCTGGTCTTCCTCGAGCACAGCCCAGTCTGCTGAGTGTTCCACTCACCCACATGCCCTAGGAAGCTGGAAGTTCGTTAATACCCAGAAATAAACTCAAAATGGTTTAAAGACCGAAGTGTAAACCAGACACCATAAAACTCTTAGAAGAAAACATAGGCAGAATGCTCTATGACATAAATCACAGCAAGATCCTTTTTGACCAACCTCCTAGAGAAATGGAAATAAAAACAAAAATAAACAAATGGGACCTAATGAAACCTCAAAGCTTTTGCACAGCAAAGGAAACCATAAACAAGACCAAAAGACAACCCTCAGAATGGGAGAAAATATTTGCAAGTGAAGCAACGGACAAAGGATTAATTTCCAAAATTTACAAGCAGCTCATGCAGCTCAATAACCAAAAAACAAACAACCCAATCCAAAAATGGGCAGAAGACCTAAATAGACATTTCTCCAAAGAAGATATACAGACTGCCAACAAACACATGAAAGAATGCTCAACCTCATTAATCATTAGAGAAATGCAAATCAAAGCTACAATGAGATATCATCTCACACCAGTCAGAATGGCCATCATCAAAAAATCTAGAAACAATAAATGCTGGAGAGGGTGTGGAGAAAAGGGAACCCTCTTGCACTGTTGGTGGGAATGTAAATTGATACAGCCACTGTGGAGCACAGTATGGAGGTTCCTCAAAAAACTACAAATAGAACTACCATATGACCCAGCAATCCCACTACTGGGCATATACCCTGAGAAAACCATAATTCAAAAAGAGTCACGTACCAAAATGTTCATTGTAGCCCTATTTACAATAGCAGGACATGGAAGCAACCTAAGTGTTCATCGATAGAAGAATGGATAAAGAAGATGTGGCACATATATACAATGGAATATTACTCAGCCATAAAAAGAAACGAAATTGAGCTATTTGTAATGAGGTGGATAGACCTAGAGTCTGTCATACAAAGTGAAGTAAGTCAGAAAGAGAAAGACAAATACCGTATGCTAACACATATATATGGAATTTAAGAAAAAAAATGTCATGAAGAACCTAGGAGTAAGACAGGAATAAAGACACAGACCTACTAGAGAATGGACTTGAGGATATGGGGAGGGGGAAGGATGAGCTGTGATAAAGTGAGAGAGAGGCATGGACATATATACACTACCAAACGTAAGGTAGATAGCTAGTGGGAAGCAGCCGCATAGCACAAGGAGATCAGCTCCGTGCTTTGTGACCGCCTGGAGGGGTGGGATAGGGAGGGTGGGAGGGAGGGAGGGAGACGCAGGAGGGAAGAGATATGGGAACATATGTATATATATAAATGATTCACTTTGTTATAAAGCAGAAACTAACACACCATTGTAAAGCAATTATACTCCAATAAAGATGTAAAAAAAAAAAAGAAAAGAAATGAAGCTGCAGGGTTGTGGAGAGCTCGTGAGCACTGTCAAGGGTCACCCCCTCCCTGGTGCCTGTCTCTGGCCCAGCACACAGCCAGACGGGCCCAAGGGAGGCAGCCCACGCACAGCTGGCGGCCGCTTGCTCACGTAAGTTCTCTCAGCCCCCGGGGTCAGGTCGGGAACTAGGGCCTTTCTTCCTGGGGAACTTAGGTCCCTCTGCACTCCCAGCAATGATACTTCCTGCCACCGAAGCACCAAACTCTCTCCAAACAAAGCCCTCTTCCCTGTTCTCTTTTGTCTACCTTGACAAAAAGCCCTGCCAACAAATTTGCCTTGGCTTCAAGTCCTGCTCAGTCCCACAACCATCCTCACAGCCAGTCTCCTGAGCCCCTGGGGCAGCGCCCTCACTGCCTCCCAGCCTCCTCCTGTGCCGCTCTCCACTCCAAGCTCCCGTGGCTGCCAGAGCTATCTTTGCAAAACTTAGCTCTGATTTTGTCACACGCCTAGTCAAAATCGTTCAGTGGCTTTCGGATAAAGACCACAATGCCACCGTGAACAAGGATGGCTCCCCCATACCATCCCATTGAAAAACCTGAATAGTATAAAAATGAATTGCTTGAAAAGTGAATAAACAGACATTTAAAATACAAGATTTAACAGACATAAAATCACTAGAAGATTGCAAGGAAAGCTCACTCTCCATTCTGTGCCTGTCTTGTCACAGATCTGTAAATAAGAGTTTCGCTGCAGTCCTGGTACACAGACCACGCTGAGTAGCACTGGGCACCTAGACTCAGCCACATCTACCCTCCCTCCTCCCCTGACCCCTGACACCTCCAGCCTCATCCCACAGGAGTCAGCTCCTCTCTCCCTTTACAGCTGTCGTACTCACCGACCTCTGGTACCTGCTACCCGCTTTCTGATGCCTCGTGGCTTGTTAACACACCATTCCCTCCAGCTGGAACGCTCCCTTTTCCTCATGCCCCATCCATTTAGTTTCAACTCATCCTTCAGGTTTGAGCTCACATTTATGTCTTCAGGAAAGCCTGCTCTGACCACCACCCCCTATGCGCGCGCACACACACGCGCACACACACACACACACACACACACCACTCCATCTCCCCCAACCCAGTCTGGGTAAGTCCCTATCACTTGCTCTCACAGATCCCATTCCTTCACACAGTTACCTCGGTTTCTATTTATTCATCCAGTAGAATGATCATTTGCTTAAGATCTGCCTTGCTCTCTACTCCACAAGCACCAAGAGGAAGGGCCATCCCTCTCGGCTCTCCCCACACTCCTGGCACGTTGCACAGGGCTTGGGCCCCTCAGAAGAGTCAACAACAGTTTGAAGAATGTAAACATGACATGACTGCATGGCCTCTGAATCGTCAGCACCCTTCTTTTCCTCCAAACGGTGCAGCTCCTTCAACTTGAAGCGGCCCACATTCATGCCAAGGTTTCATTTCTACGAACATCTTCCTTTGGTTCTTCGTGTGTGTTTGGCGCCCCCCTGCATCCCACTGAGTTCACGTACCCTGAGCCTCCTCCCTGCCCATCAGTTATCACTTCTGTACGCTGCTCTATTTACAGTGTTCGCATTCTTGAAAAAAAACATTCACATTACTATTAATTCTGCATTCCAAGCAGCAAATCACTTAGATACATGTTTTGCCAGATGAGGCTCTGGCCACATCTCCCAATCACACATGCCTTCTCAGACAGGCACTTGTAGAGGGCACAACTGCACGCAATGTGATGAATCCTTAATGGCAGTGTTCCAAGCAGCAAAAGCAGTGGAGAGCCCTCTGGTGGAGAGGGCTATCCAAGGTAGCTTCTCTGTTTGCTTTGAGTCCTAATACAGAGGCAAAGACCTATACCTCAAGAGACACTGCTTCTAGGGACTTCCCTGGTGGCACAGTGGTTAAGAATCTGCCTGCCAACGCAGGGGACATGGGTTAGATCCCTGGTCTGGGAAGATCCCACATGCTGTGGAGCAACTAAGCCCGTGCACCACAACTACTGAGCCTGCACTCTAGAGCCCACGAGCCACAGCTACTGAGCCCGCGTGCCACAACTACTGAAGTCCATGCCCCTAGAGCCCGTGCTCCACAACAAGAGAAGCCACCGCAATGAGAATCCCGCGCGCCACAACAAAGAGTAGCCCCGGCTTGCCACAACTAAAGAGAGCCTGGGCACAGCAAAAAAGACCCAATGCAGCCAAAAATAAACAAATAAAATGAATTAATTTTTTAAAAAAATGAGACACTGCTTCTAAGAGCTTATCTTGCTTCACCTGAAACAGCCATAGCTACAGGAATAAGAACCCAAACCAAGAGAACCACAACCTGGACGCAACTAGTAATTTGCTATGAGTCTCGGCTAAGGTCACTTCCCCTCTCTGGGCCTTGTTTTCCCATCCATAAGATGAGATTGGTCTAACGGTCTCTAAACCCCTAATTAAGACGTTTCACAAATCTGCAGAATACTATGATTTTCACATACTAGAGCTCAGCGTCATCTCTAATCATTTTATTGATTTATTCAGTATATATTCATTGAGCCTCTACTCAGATATATTTAGGGCTGGGGTTTGACAGATGAAGACTGACACGATGCCTGTCCTTCTGGGCTAGGAGAGGAAGCAGATGCTAAGTAAATAATTAATTATTGCAATTAAGGCTATAAAGGAAGAGAGGGATTTCATGAGAGCCAATGGTGGGAGGTTCCATTAGACTGTAGAGGATGAGGGACAGCTGTCAGAGGAGATGATCTTGAGCTGAGAAACAGTTTTTACATGTGTGTGAAGCCAAAGAGTTACCAAACCATCTCATTTAGCCACATGATTCCTGGAAGGTGAGAAGGGCAAGTATCAAAGAACTCTGTTCCTTGGCCTCCAGGGTCTGCTTTGCCCCACGCCCCAGACCAGCCCCTGCCACACCACACCTCCCCCAGGGCAGCAAAACCTTCCTTCACTGCTTCTGTCATGGGTTCCATTTTCACATCTTCATCTGCATCTTCCTCCCTCTCCCCGAAGGAAGCCCTGTGAGGGGAGGGAACATGTCTGTTTTGCATACCACAGTGCTTCCAGCCCGACCACAGTGCCTGGTGTGTATCAGGTGTTCAGAGCTCGGCTGGATGAGTGAATGAATCCCCACGTCACAGATGAGGAACCTGAAGTCCAGTGATGGGGAATGTTTGCCCCAGCTCCTAAGTTAGCATATAACAAAGATGGGTCTCAAATCCAGCCTAAGGTTGGGAAGGGAGGTGTATTCCAAGCATCCCAGTCCGCCCTCCTTCAATCAGAACAGAGTCCTTTTACCTGTTGTATAGTTTGACTCACTAACCAAGAGTTCATTATAAAGAAAGGGTTATGCTCTTCAGTAAGACTTCAATACTGCGGCCCTACCCGCAAGCTGGTTCTCACGCAGAATCCATCACCCCCTACCCTACGGATATCCAAGTCAGGGGATACGGGTGCTGCCCCAAAAGGAAGATTCAGGCCTATCTGCTCCGCTCAGAGTTAGCTCTCATCCGTGGCTGACCAGGAGACCCAGGGACATGAGCGGGGCGCCTGAGCTGGAGACAGCAGAACAGTTTGTGTGTTTTGCCTAATGAAGAAGCCAGCACTGGTAACATCCACCTGGTGGCTCCGGACCTGGGGAATGAAGCTACAAAGTCAACAGGAGCTGCTTCCCCCAGGCACCAGAGGGATCCTTCGAGAAGGGAATAGTGGCTAAGAACAGATGTCAGTCTTGGTTCTCAGCACAACCAGTGAACCAGCCTTTCCTGGACACCTTCTATGATCCCAGATATTGCGGCAGAGGAGGGGACAGATATGAGGAGGTGCCAGGAAGCAAAAGGCTGCTGCCAGGCCTGGGAGAAACCTGGAAGGGACCCAGGCACAGGGCATCAGGCAGAGTGTCAGTTTTCACAACCAAACTCTAGAGCAGGTGGGGGACTAGGTGCTGAGTCACACCACTTTGGGCCCCGGGCTGCCCTTCCACCCAAACCTGAGAGTGAGCTTAGCCCTGAGGAGGGGGGTGGAGCAGAGATCAAAGGGGATTTTTCAGGGTTGAGGGTAGGGCCGTCTTAATTACTGATGTATCCCTCATACCTGGCACAATACTTGGCTAATATTTATAGAATGACTGAAAGGAAAAGAGAGGAAGAAATGGGTACTGGCCACCAACTCACAAGTCAAACATTATAATAACCTGGGCCATCATTAACTGAGCATTTGGTAAGGGCCAGCACTGGGCTAAGCACTTCATACCCAGAATAATCCTGAGAGGAACGCACTGTAATCCTCATCTGACAGCTGAGCAAATATGACACAAAGTGAATAATTTGCATATAAATAATGGAGCTGGGAGGTGACTTCAGCTCTGTGTGACTGAAGCATCTGAGCTCTTAACTACCCTGTTTTTCAGCCAACTCACCTAACAAGTTGCTCTAAAGGAATGGAGAACTTTTGGGTAGAGAGAGGGAAGAAAGGGTATTTTTCCTAGGGGGAAGAAAAACACAGAACTAGGTATAAAAGATTAAACAGTACCATTTCTCCCAAAGAAACCTTCCCTGATTCTCCTTCCTAAATGAGGGTCTCTTCTAACACACTTTTAGCACCTCTTCCTTCTTTGCAGCACTTGTTACTATCCTGATGAAACAAGCAATGGTGAATGGAGTTATTTAAATGTCTGTCTCTTCATATGGAACCATGAAGAAAGGCAAGGTGCCATGACTGGTATCTCACTACTGCTTTACCCCAACGTGTGATACAGTGCCTAGCACACAGTAGGAGCTCAGTTAAGCGTTTTTTTTTAAATATGTGAGTTAAGTAATAATAG
This sequence comes from Aethalodelphis obliquidens, assembly GCF_003676395.1. Lineage (NCBI taxonomy): Eukaryota > Metazoa > Chordata > Mammalia > Artiodactyla > Delphinidae > Aethalodelphis > Aethalodelphis obliquidens. Next base: position 6,677,350 of record NW_020837989.1, read on the forward strand.
GCAATGGGGAAAAAAAACATCCTCATGGCACGTGACAAGGAGAAATAGGAGAGAAGACAATGGAATCATATTAAGAAGTCCCTGAAGACCAAGGAGAAGAGCTCCGTGGTGCTGTTGCAGGTCACAGGGTGCCACTGTAGGTTCTTGAGCTTATCTGCGTAAGAAATATTAATCCGCTTAAGGTAGGAAATAGATCAGCTGAGAGAGAACCTGATGCTTGAGCCCCAACATTATCAACGTTCAAACCAGGACCAGTGCTTGAGGTGACGAGGACCTTGTGAGGGTGGCAGTAAGAATGCAGCAGAAGAGAGAAATCAGAGAAGCAAATGGATGCAGCTTCTACCCAGAACATTGCTCATGGAAAGTGAGTAAGCAGTTAGGGACATAAATCTGGGTCAGTAGATAGGACAAGAGAAGATATGACTTTGCCCTGGCTCTATGAATTCTACTTCCTCCCTTTACAGAAGAGCAGATTTTACCGAAACTCAGTTGATGACAAACAAAGGTAGAAAACATATTCCATTATCATTCCATTTGTTCCTAAGTCCTATACATGACCAGCCAGAAGTAAAAAGAACGTTTCCTAAGGTCGTCAGAAGGCTCTGAGTCATTTCCCAATGAACCATTTACATCTTCAAACCTCCAGTTCTAGATCACTGACTTTGGAGCAGAACTGCTCCCAGGGCAAGGCCTCAGCCCACCCTATCCCTTCTTCTCTTGGTCGGAATTCAAGAGGGAGCAGTAAGACTTCATGTTAGACTCTTAAGATGCTTGCTTTTCATACAGAAGACCTGCTTTCAAATACCAGCTGTGACACTTACTAGCAGTGAAGCACTGGGCATATTAGCTAATGATATACAAACTGCTGCTTAGAGGTCCATGAACCAGAACAATGGTTCTGGATTCATGGTTCAGAAACAGAAATCCTCCTTGGGGATTCTCATTCATGGGACAAATAGTCATTGACCACCCATGCCAGACACCACACTGGGTACTGGAAAACGGTGATGAGCAAGATTGGTGAAGACTCTAATCTAGTCTGGGCAGACGGATAGGAAACAAAAATCATACAATCAAGAGGAAAATTGCAACTCTGCTAAGTGCTACGAAAGAGAGATTCAGGATAACAGAGAAGCCTAGAAAAGGGGGGGTTTGAACTAGTTACAAGGGTCTGAGAACTAAATTAGGAACGGATACAGTTTAGGTGAAAATAGGATAGAAATACACTCCAGGAAGGACAACCATGGCAAAGCACTTGTTTTAGAAACACAGTAAGTGGGAAGCATGGCCAGGCAGCAGATCAGTCTAAGCAGAGAAAACACAACGATAACATGATGGAAAATGAACCCAAAAGATAGCCAGAGTGCAGATCATGACAGACCTTAGAGGCCAGGTCTTTGAGCATGTTTTACCCTAAAATCAATGTGAAACCACAAAAGAGGTGTTTGGGGTATGGTGGGATGGGGGAGGACATGGGATCGTTGCTGTCCCCAAAATCACTCTGGCTGGCCTGGAAGAGGCTAGAGTGGATGCAGGGCAAACAACTGGGAGGCTTTTGTAGGGGTCCACACGAGAGATGATGGTACATTCGACCAGGATGGTACTGGGCACAGCAAGAAATAGATTCAGGGCTTCGCTGGTGGCGCAGTGGTTAAGAATCTGCCTGCCAATGCAGGGGACACGGGTTCGAGCCCTGGTCTGGAAAGATCCCACATGCTGCGGAGCAACTAAGCCCGTGAGCCACAACTACTGAGCCTGCACGTCTGGAGCCTGTGCTCTGCAAAGGGAGAGGCCCACGCACCGCGATGAAGAGGGGCCCCTGCTCAACGCAACTGGAGAAAGCCCTCACACAGAAACGAAGACCCAACACAGCCAAAAATAAATATTAATTAATTAATTAATTTTTAAATAAATGGTCCACATCAAAAAAATCTTTTAAAAAAATTTTAAAAAAAAGAAATAGATTCAATGTTTATGGAGGAAGCAGAATAGACAGGACTTTCTGATGCTTGGATTGGGAAGGGTGTTTCAAGGACAGCCTGGGGCTTCTGGCCTGCAAAACCAGCCAAAGAGGCCACTCACCAAGAAAGGAAAACCTAAAGAAGATCAGGTTTGGGAGCAGATTACAAGTTCTGTTTTAGACACATATTGAATTTGCAGTGGATTTGAAGCATTGAGGAAGAAACGTTAATCAGGTAGCTGTATATGCATATCTGGGGCTCAAAATATACATTTAGACATTATTAGTGTAAAGTGAGTAATTGAATCTGAGAGCAATGACAAGATCACATGAGAAGTGAGATGCAAGGGCCTATGATTGGGCTTGCAGCACTTAACATTTCCCTGTTCAGCTCTCATGCTTCAAGGGCTCTCCTTTTTAAAATACTAAAATAAAATATTAAAGGCAGTGATGATGGTCAGCTGAACTTATTCAGACTTACTATTTCCCGGGGAACTTTACATAAATCAGATAATTTAACTTACTCTTCCCTATAACATAGAAAGTATGCCCAAGCATTCTTGTTTTCACTTTGCAGATGGGGAAATTGAGGCTTAGAAAATATTTACTCTGCCCAATGTCACATAGCTGGTACATGGCTGGTTTCAAGCCTAGATATATCTGATTTCAAAAACACTCCTCATGATTTGTCCTCACTTTACCCACCACAGCTGTGACACAGAGGTACAATTAGTACTAAACCTGATGAATACAAGGCGGTGAGTTTAGCCAGTGGAAGGACCCTTGAGGGTAACAGTAAAAGATGCCAACTAAACTCCTACAGCTAATGGTCCAGCCCACTTGCTCAGCCTCTGGTGAATGTCAGTGTCTCTGAGATGCCCTGTTTTCTCCCCCACGTTAGTCCCTAGGCCAATATGAAGAATGGATGCAATGACTTCACCCCCATGCTGACAACTTACACCAAACCCCATGAGGGCCCCCTGTGATGTGGCAGAACAAATTTTGATCCAAAAAGATTAAACATTTACTTCTCTTTGGCACTGAACAAGTTACTTAATTCCTCCCTGACACCATTCTATAACAGGAACAGCAATATGCTTACACCCTGGGTTATTCTGAGGATTAAATGATAAGATATTTGACAAAGTGCCCTGAAAACTGACGATGATGAAGAAATCAAACTTGTATGTGGGAAATCTTGCCTTTCTAATGGGTGACTTTTGGCCTCTAAGATCTGTTTCAAGCACCAAACCAGATTAGTGAAGAGGAAATGACTGGGAACAATAGGTAATGAACGGGATCTATGATAGAGGTGTTTTTTTTTTTAATTGACATTAACTAACCTTAAAAAGAGGGATGAGAAGAAGTTGATCTAATAAATTATTTCTCCTGCCAGAAAAAAAAAAAATAATAGGGTGATGAATGTGAACCAGGCGTAGCGTTTTCAAAAAGACAAGAAGTGCGTCCTGGTGGCCCCAGGTATCCCTCATTGTCATTCTCACTCTCATTGCTATCCCTGTGCCTGGTGTTGACAATCATTCCAGGAGTTGTCAGAAGAGTAATATTGGTAGCTAACATTTAATCATTAGTTACCATGTGCCAACCACATGGGCTAAGTGTTTTACCTGTATTATTTCACTGAGTCCTTGTGGAGTGAGAGGTATTGAGCCAAGGAAGAATCTATTGAATTGAAGGAGAGGAAGGTATCAGAATTAGTCAGTGAATTCAGGGGATCATGTACAAGTCACCAAGACTATGTGACAAAATAAAGGGGTGTTCTGGCAGAAACTGTAGAATGTCTACATTTAGGGACTCCAAAGAGAGATGGACAGTGTGGGCACTGGACCAAGTAGAGCTAATCTTCCAATAAATCCACACTACACATACTTTACTCTGAACCACCACTGATCTTGAATGAGTTATACAGTATTTCAAACTCTCCCCCAATGTTACTTGGAAGAAGAATAATAATAATGGCAGCAACAACAACCCCAGCTCACATACACACTGAGTGCTTAGAATCTCCCAGGCAGTGTGCTGAGTGCTTTTATCCATTAGCTTCATTTCACCCTCTCAACAGCCTAAAGAGGTAGGCTTGTATGAATCTGTTCATTTTAAATGTAAAGAAACTGAGGCTCAGCAAAGTTTAGTAATTTGGTCAAGCTCACACAAGGTATAAATGTTAGAGCCTGGATTCATATGCAAGGCTATTTGGGTCTAGCATTCAAGATTTTAATAAGGACACCTATTCCCATTCCTCATCCAGCCCAGCAAGTCCTCATTCAGCAGCAGATGCTCCATCATGAGCCCTACGTGTGGGACGCTTCATAAGAAGACATTTTCAGAGGTTCAGATGTAAATGAGTTCTGGGTGCCCAAGGAGTCAAGAAGGGATGGAGTTTGTCACTGAACCAAGAGGGCTGTCCATGATCTTAACGTTCTTTGGGCTCAAAGTGTCTCACAAGTGATTTATGTCACTCACCCATCATCTTCCAAAGAACCTTGGTTCTCAGAGGGATTTTTAAACTGAAGAATTAGAAAACCTAGTGAAATCCGGGCCAAGATTATTTCCCATGGGAAACAAAACAGACTCTCTATAGGAAAAAAGAGAAAAGATACACGATATGTGCAAATTCACCAAGGGAAGCAATAAGAAATTCAATACGCTATTCACAGGAATAAAACCGCAAAGCCTGGATTCACAATCTTTCTCTAGATTCAATGCTTTCAGCCTCAGTTTTCTTATCTAAATAGAGACCAGTTTGGACTGAAAGATTTCTAAGTTGTCTTCCAGCTCTGACAGTCCATGATACTTTCTAAGGAAGCTGACAAGCATTTGGAAGATTTAAGAAATGCTGTCTTTGGGCTTCCCTGGTGGCGCAGGGGACATGGGTTCGTGCCCCGGTCCGGGAAGATCCCACATGCTGCGGAGCGGCTGGGCCCGTGAGCCATGGCCGCTGAGCCTGCATGTCCGGAGCCTGTGCTCCGCAACGGGAGAGGCCACGACAGTGAGAGGCCCGCGTACCCAAAAAAAAAAAAAGAAAGAAATGCTGTCTTTGGAGGAGAGCTGAGTAAAATTGCCTCAGTGCCATTCACCATGGCATTCTCCCACACACCAAAAAATGCTGAGCTACCCAACTCTTGATTCCAAAGGTTCCTGTACCGGGCTTGATGTCCAAAGTATCCCCCTACCTTTCCTGCAGGTTTGGAACCATGGGTAACATGAAAATAACATGCTTCTGCCTTCTGTGAGTTGTGACTGTATGCTTCCCCCTTCTGACCACCTCCAAGGATATCAGTAGGTGGATGGAGACATGAGGGTTGGGCAGGTGAGATGCTTACTTGGATTTCATGGGGACTCTTACTGTTCTGTCGTTTTTGCCTTTCCAGCGTGGATGACATCTTCCAGCAACAGGAGCCCAGTTTCTCTTTGGGAATCATCCACTTTCTGTCCAAACAGTTCAGATGAGGGTGACCCCACTCACAAGCCAGACCTTGGCCCATCTACATACTATGCCTTCTGCCCACTGAGATTGTTTCAGGGACAAACATGTAATCCAAGCCAGGTCAAAGAGTACATACACCCAGACTGTGTTCTAACTACTGGGAACCAGGTGCTTACTTCCTGTTGGAGCTGCTAAGATACAAACCTGGAAGTAGGGGTTGACAGCTTTTCTACTCCTTTAGGAAACTTGCCCGAGAAAGATGCCAACACAAAAGAAGGAAGATCCTGCCCTCAGAGAAAAGCAGATGACTGATAACAGTACATGAACACCTAGATTGCACCAGGCCTGAAGTTCCGCTCCATCCCCTTGTCTTCTCATTATGTTGGCCATCAAATTTTCTTTTTGCTTTGATGAGCTCAAGTGCATTCCTTTCATGTGTAATCCAAAAAGTTGAATAATACATATGTTAGTCAGAAAACAAGTCTTTATTAATTTCTATTAACTAGGTATTGTAGGTATAAGCAGAAGCAATATATGTTATAGTCATTTTCCTTGAGTAACTGATGCTATTGGCATTTTGAGGTTTCTTCAGGTAGCGCCATTTTATGATTATTAGTGAAGGGAGTTATCCAGTCCACCACTCCACAGATAATCACACCATTCCCGGTCTTTCCTTCACTGCCACCTGGGCTTATCTCACCTAGGCCTTCAGTCTCTGCCCAGGGTCTCATGCCATGCCCAGCCAATCCTCAGGCTCAGAGAAGATGAGAATCTTTCCCCAAAGCATACAACTAATAAACTGCCCATGCCAGACGTCAGGGAGACAGCCTTAATTCTCTTTCCCTTGCTCCCACTTCTTAATTTATCTTGAACCTTTCCATCTCTCCATTTCCAGTTGACCATCTTAGGCCAGGCCACCATCGTCTCTTACCCGGACCACTGTGACAGCCTCCCTTATTTCAATTCTACTCCCCTTAAATTGTCTCATAGAATGAACTTCCTAAAATGCAATCATTACTCCCTTAAACTTGCCTTGGTTTCCCAACTATACTGAGAATAAAGTCCAAACTCCTTTGTTCGCCCTAAAGACCCCAGATGATGCGACCTGCTTCCTTTACATGCTCACATCCCATCACTCTCCCCACCACCACCTCTGCTCTTCGGACTCCATGTCCCCTGATTTTCCTCCAGTTTTTCAAACGTACCAAGCCATTTCCAACCTCAGAGCCTCTGCATGTGCTCTAGTGCTCTCACTCCAGTCCTCACCTGGCTGGTTTCTTCTTTTCCTTTGAGACTCAAGTGTCATTTCCTCAAGAAAGCTGTGACCCTCATCACCATCATCACCAATTTAGTCTTATTCCCGCAACCTTGGCCTTTTATTTCACTGTCCCTATCACAGTTTCAAGTTACCATGTTTATTTATTTACTTTTTTATAGTAGTCAACCCAACTAAAATATAAGCTCCATGAAAGCTGAGACTTGATCTGTTTTATATATTCTCAGCATCTAGTAAGATGCCAGGCTTATGGAAGATGTTCGTAAATATGTGTTGGATGAATGGATGGATAACAGTGGAGATGCTGGGATTCTCACTCAGGTCTGTCTACGTTTCAGAAGAATAAATATCACCTGTGAGAAGATTCCCCAACTTAAGAGTCGGCAGTTCTTTTCTTAGTTGTGTTATATGAGAAACATCACCTCACTTGTTTCACTGCGTAAAATGGGACTACTGTGCTGTACTATGAAGCTGAATTAGAAAATTGGTGTCCCACAACTGAAACACCCAGAGAGAAAATAAAAAGCTCCATGACATTTACCAGGCATTATAACTGATTACATGTAGATGTAGGGAACCCCCGTCCAGTTGCAATCCTCAACAAACTTTGACTGAAATGCAAACAAAATGGACTTTCTAACCTTTAGTTTTTAATTTAAAAAATTGAAGAAAGGTGATGAATGTTAAGGCAATCACAGAAGAAGATATATTACCTTCCATTGTTTTCTGCTCAGATCTATAGCTATTTCAGAAAGAGAGACTTGGTTACAAGGTAAATTTCATTTGTCCTGGATAAAGAACAATGCGACATTTTTGACAATGTACTGTAAAACGTGCCACATTTTTTAAACAAAGTGAGATGTCATAAAATTGAAATATAAAATTTCAGGGAAAGGCTATGAAAAAGAGTTCATAGGCTAAAGAAAAGAGTTCAAAGAGTTCAAAGGTTAAAGAAAAGAGTTCATAGTTCTTTTTGGACTACCCATAATAATTAGGAAAACAATCTCCATACCCTTGAATGCTCATATAAGGTAAATAATGACAAGTGTAAGTAAATAACTATTTTGTGGCTTATTTAACATCTTTCCCGCACTGGACTATAAGCTCCGTGAAGGGAGGGACTGTGTCTACCTATGACTCCAGGAGCCGGAAGAGACATGACCAGCCTCAAGCAGAGATACAAAGTCTAGGAGAGAACAGCAACTCATACCCCTATCCTCTACCACAGCAATTAAAAGATGGAGTCTAAAGCCAGACAACCTGGGTTCATATCCCATGATCGCTATTTACCAACTCTATGACCTTGAGAACAACTTTAATTTCTTCATCAGTAAAGCAGGGATAAACAGAGGTGGCTTCATCATACTTATGTCATGACGATCCCATGCCTAGCACATAATAAGCACTCAGTAAATGTCTGCAGGCACCATCATTGCCACCCTCACCAGATCATAGCTTCCTCCTCTTCCTCCCTCCCACAGCCAACCCTGAAACTTCCTCTACTTCATTCTCAGTTGCACAAGAGCTGCGGCAGCCAGAGCATTCATGCCTCTGATGTAAATCAAAGGCAGATGATCTCCTTTCACTGGCTCCTCTCGGTAACTCAGCACAGCTCCCTGAACAGACACTAATTTACATTCCAAATGTGTTCCCCGGTCTCCCTCTACCTGGTGAAAGATGACTTCTCAAACCAGAGTTTGGAGCAGGAAAGAACTTTGAGAGACGTCCCGGTCCGGCCCCCTTAATTTACAGTTAGGAAAACTGAGGCCCAAAGAGGAAATGAGAATTTCCCAGTTAGGAACTGAGAATTGCCACTTGCAGGCAGAGATCAGACTAACACCCAGAAATTCTAACTCCCAATCCCAACCCAGTGTAATTATTACTCAGTGGTGTAACAAGGGCCAGAAAGTGGGAGCAATCGGTCCCAGGTGTGGGCAGTAAGGACGTGCACTGTCTGGAGAGAATTTAAAACAATAATTCTTAAAGTGACCAGAAATCAGTTCACTTTTTATCATTGTCATGTGCTTCAAACTCTGAACAATGCCAGTGATAAAATACACATCTCCCCCCCAAAACATTTGGTTTGTCTAAGTTATAAACAATGCTGAGTGCATTGTCAAATTTTGTTAATATGTAAGTAATTTGAAACACATGGGCTCAGCTTTCCACACTAATTTCAAGAGTAAGTCTGTAACAATTTGAAATCACTTGAGCTTACTTCAGCCACAGACTGTCTCTAACCCCTACTGTACTATATTCCTGTGTTTAAGCAGTAGATTTGAAATAAACAATGAATGAAAAGAAGGAAAAACAAAACTTCACATCGTTCAGTTTTGTCATCCTATGTAACTGCTTGAAGTTTTTACTGGAGTTTAAAATTTAAAACAGTGAAAAATGCAAAGTGCAATATTTTTGTTTGGTAACTGAAAAGTATAGTTGAGGTGTGAAATATTTTACCGAGTTTGAGTAATACCATTAAAAATAAAATTCTTCTGTTTTGTGTGTCAGTTGTTTTAAAACGAAAGATTGAGCCAAGAAAGCAATGATTATTCCTGATCATTACATAGTTACTACTGAAAGTAATTCTGTTGTCTAACGGTGAAGGAGGTTTTAAGTGATCTTCTCCAAAGGTCAAATGTGCTCAGGACACCACGGTTATTTTTTTTAACATGGTGAAGGTTGGGGACACCCTCTTATCCACTCGTGATATTCATTCCACTTGGAGCAGCCTTCACTGTAAAAGCCCTTTCCTCACTCCTTTTTCCCCATCCCAATGCCCACCTCCAGCAGGAGGAGTGGTTTATCTGAATAGCAATTTGTGGGAAAGGTATAGGAATCTCTAACTTTCCTCTCTCCCTTTTTGAGAGCCAGGTGACCTGCAGGGAGCTCATCCCCATCCTCTGGACAGTGAATCATACCGGAGTGGGTTCCCCTAAGATGTGGGAGAGTGCTGGCCAGGATGGGGGAGTCAGGCTCTGCAATTCTGCGCACATCCTCCAGTGTCAGCTCTCCAGTTACAAAGGTGATGTTTTGGCTTCCCGTTGATTGACTCCTTTGTCTTATTTCATTACTGATGCAGAACAAGCAGGGAAAAGGACCACTACTTATTGGACCCCCTTGGATATACCTCAACAATCATGATGATGATAATGACGCTAACAATAGCAATATTTTTAAGCTACCCTGTTTTGAATATTTGCCGTGTCAAGTACTGTGATGAATTTAAACCAACTGTCTTACTGAATCTTCCTGACACACCTATGAGGCAGGTTTTGTTGTTATCTCTACATCACACATGAGAAAGCTGAGGTGTAGCGAATAATAAACATGCCCATTATCACAGAAGTAGCAAATGATGGCAGAGGACGTGAACCTCGGTCGACGATTCAGGACCCAAACACTTACCCACTATGCTACTTTGCTTAATGGTGGGAGAAAATCCATTTCTGGACCCTATTTATTAGATTTAAACTCAGAACTAATGCACTCTTCTCAGGATTACTTGGGCCTCCAGCTCTCGAGGATGGAAAGATGTATCCTGTTCTCTCACCTCTGCTCTGCTGATTTGCTCTCCCTCACCTCTCCCCAGGTGACAAGTCCAGGAGATTTAATTTGGAGATGGGCTTTACACGTGAACACGTAGCACAGCAGCCTAGTCGTGCCCAGCTCTGTGCCCCACCTTGGCCAGTCATCTCCTCTTGAAGTCCTGCCTTCCAACTTGGCTGGGCACCTCCCTGCTGGAGGACTGCCAGCTACACTGTCTTCAGGCTGAGAGGGGCAGGAAAGCTCGCACTGATACAAGGCGACAAACTCAGCTCTTGCCAAGCCTTCTTGGCAGTGCCAGCTACCACTTCTGTGGTGCAATTTCAGGGGCACTGGAATATCCCGATTGGTACCCAAAACATACCTCTCCTCCCACCCCCAACCGCGCCTTCGTGTAGAGTGGGGGGTATGCAAAACACCCACTTCAAAGAGTTGATGGAAGAACTAAAAGAGATAATACGTGTAGTAGACTTATCAGACTGCCCAGTGTAAAACACACACTCAATAAATATTAGCAGTTACCACATCACCATCACCTCCACTAAATCTGGATGAGTTCATCCACATGATTTCTTTGTTCAGAGGTTTAGTAATGGAACCTAGGACTGATCCCAAGAGGCAGCCGTATAGCTGGGAATCAGGAAACTTGAATTCTGGCCCTGACTTGGCGGTTAACTCCCTGTGTTCCGGAAATACCACTGACACTTTCTGGGCTTTTTTGTCTTCATTATTCTCATCATCATTATAAAAATACCTGTTACTTTTACAGCATATTTTGATTCACAAGCTTATTGGTATTCTCTATCTCATTTAAGCTTTCCAGTGAATCTAGAGTTAGGCAGGGGCAAATGTGGAATTTGAGGCTCCAGGTGTGTATGTGACTTCCCCAAGGTCATGGAGCTAGCTAGCAGAACCACTGTGACTTCCAGAAGACATCGCCCAGTCTCTGGTCCAAGAGTGGTTTGCCAGTATTAAAGTTAGAGAATGTCAGAGACAAAAGAGCCTTCTGATGTACAGTTCAGTGATGGCTAGTACCTAGCCCACAGGACCCAATTCCCCATCCCACACCTATGGCAGAAGTCACTAATTGATCATGACAAGTCCATTAATACTTCTCAACATGGTGCTCCAAGAAAATTTTAACTCAAAGCTATGCATGAAACAAACACATTGTTTTCACCAATCTATAGGCCAGAAGTTGGCAAGCTACAGCCTGTACGTACGCGGCCAACTTGTGAGTCCCTACCCTCTCCTAGTCTGTGCTTCTCAAACTTTAACATGCCTAGGAATCACCTTGGCATCTTTTTAAAATGTACATTCTCAGTCAGTACGTCCAGACTGAGGCCCAAGATGCCGCATTTCTACCAAGCTCCCAGGTGTTGCCACTGCTCAGTCCAGGGACCACACTTTGGGGAACAAGTTCCTAGGTGACGTGATGGAGATGCCTCACCTCTGAATGTGCGAGCCTCAGACCGCAGCCCGCCTCTCAGGAACAAAGATCCTGTCCCAAGGCTGCCATCAATGCTACCAAATAGTGCATTTCCTGGAACATACACGTGCCAGAGAGGAGAACAGAAGAGGGCACACAGTGTGACACTGTTCTGCCAGTCCTCCAGCAGTATCCCCTGACACACACACACCTATTCATGTACACACTCAGTGTTTCTGAGGGCTCTTGGAGCATTTGTGTGGTGCAGCGGATAGCACACTACCCTGAGAAGCCCAAGACCTGAGTTCTAGCCTTGCCTCTGTAACTTTCACTCTGTGATCTTGGTCAAACCACTCCAGGTTGTCTCCATCCTCTTAAAGGACCCTACTGAGAAGTGAGCACAGCCCAAACACCAACTCACTACCTGGCCCTGAGATTAGCTTTCTTCCCTGGGTGGGTTGGGTACACAAAGTTAGAAGGTGTGGCCTTGGGCACTTACTGATTCCCCACCAGGTTTATGCTGGGAAGTGACAGATAAGCAGTAAGATGCCCAGGATGTCAGTGCTCCAAGGACCTCAGCACCCAGCCAGCCCAACCTCTTCAGGGAACATCTTATTCCTCCTTGTTTGTTTGTTCATCTTGTTTAAAACAAACAGAGAAACCCAAACACCTTTGCCCTGAAGCTTCAAGCAGTGCTTAGCAATGAAAAGATACTTAGAAACTGCAACAAATCCTACAAACCGTAGCAGCATTGTAATGACCCTGAAGTAAAATCTGGTTTAGGAAAAAACAGAAACTGTTTCCCCTTCTAACCTGAGAGCATCCTCACCCTGATGGCACTGTCCTTGCTCTGAAGGGAGATGAATTAAGGTTGGAGCAGGCAGAGCTGGCTGGAAGTCAGGAGACATGGGCTCCCATCCAGCTCTGGCAGCCTCGGGCAAGTCACTTTCTAAACCTAATTGTCAGTTTTCTCATCCGTCAAATGGGGATAATAATAATAGCAAATATGAACTGAGTACTTAGTATATGCCAGGCACTATTACCTGTATTATGTTATTTAATCCTCACCAAACCCCCAAACTATACGTATTATTATACCTACTTTACAGTGAGAAAACCAAAAGTTAGATTTAATACCGAGGCAAGGCCCCCATAACAATTTGGTCCTCTCGACTCCAAACTTTTGCTCAGAACTCCTGCACTGGATCAACTCTTCTGGCCCTGTACCCCTCGCATTTCTATGAGGTTCAGGTAAGAAGACAGATGTGAAATATCACTTCGCATTCCTAAGTGTTGCATGTATATTGCTGTGGTTGTTAAGCTAAAGCAGTGACTGCCAAGTGGATTAATCTCTGGCACCAGAATAGGTGGGAAAGTGCAGTGAGGAATCGGGGTTCTTCTCAGGACGTCTTGGCCATAACCCATTTTTGATTCCACTTCTCTGTAAGCCGATTGTGATACCCATCTCACTTCTTCCAGCGACTCCATCACTCAAGACTACTCCACGTGTCTAATTAACCCCCTCGCTTTAGAAATTCCTTGGGGTCACTCAGGACTCATCTCCCTCCACATTTTCACCTTCAGTTTCGGTTCTTCTTCTCACAGGTGAATGTGAGAAGTGAAGGGGAGGGGGAGTTTCCCCTTGCAAAGCAAGCTGCCTTTTAACTCAATTCTCCTGTCACCCATTCTCTCATTATAGTTATGGATTTGGGCAGCCTCTTGCCATGCTTACACAATCTTCTGATTAAATTCTGCCAGCCAGCCAGCTCCAGTTTCAGAAAGTGAATGAATAAATAAACTGCTGCACTAAACCAAAGAGGAGACACAAGCCTTGGGTACAGGGAGAGTTCTCTGAATTCTGAGACATTCAGGACCACATTAAAAGAAGTATAGAGGTCTGAATAAGGGAGGAGAGAGGAATGGCTTTATTCTAGTTAGACTGCATATCAGAAATAAACACTGATAAAGTAGACTGTGCCTAGGACTTAGAAGTGGAGCAGACAATTAAGTGTGGTGCACTGGGCAAGTCCCTTTCCTTCTCTGAGACTCTCTTTCCTTAGCCATTTCAAACAGCTCTATTTCCTTCTATTTCAAGTGGCATAATCACATTAACTAGCAGTCGTTAAGCACTTACTACATGCCAGGCACTTTGCCAAGTACTTTAACAGTTACCAAGTCACTCACAGATTCGTTGAAAGAACTGAAGATGTTTAGCCCAAGGAAAGGCATCTGGGGAAGGAAAGTAAACTGAATTTAAATATTTGTTATAATTTGAAAGCAATACAAAGTTTATTGTGTGTTCCTGTGGGATTCTGAGTTGAAAGAACACAGTGTTTCCTGTCAGATTTCAGGGAAGGCACTGAATCCACCAATGCCTCACTCTTGGATGTTGGAAGATTTACTAAGCTTCTCAGTCTCAGTTTCCTGGGCTGCAAAATGGGGATAATGCCACCTACTTCATACATTACAGGGAGGGTTAAATAATATACGTAAATGGTATTAAGTACATAACACACACTAAGGGCTCAATAAATGTTTGTTCCCCTTTATCACAGAGAATTAGAAATAAAGGAAAATTACTTTGTACCATGGCCTTGACCTAAGAGAGACCCGGGTAGCCCAGGGATATCATGCCATTACTTGAGTGCAACATTCACCTGGCTAGAATCATCGCATACCCACATGCATCTATGCCGAGATAAATTTTGGATATGCTTCAAACTTAATTATCAGAATTCTCTAACCTAGCAGGGTGGGAAGAAAATCCATTCATTCTACCAAAGTAAATGATAGAATCTTCTTGTCCCTTATGGCCTGATGTTTCTTGAATTAGGAATAAGCAGACGAATTTATAGCCCGTAAGTCCCTGAAGGCAGAGATCACGTCCATTTCATTCACCCCAGGAATACCAGCACTGGGCAGAGTGCATAGTGCATTCCAGGTGTTCCATAGATAAGTCCTTCGATGACTGATTGACAGCACCATCTCTCTGTTACTTGCTTTACTTTTTACTTGGATGTACTTTCTCCCCACCCCTCTAGCCTCTCCCCCAAGCACTCTCCCAGAGTAGGGGATGACATATTCATCCCATTTCCCTTATTTTATACATGCTAACGCTTCCAAATTTATATCTCCAGCCTGGATCTCACCCATGAGCCCTAGATTCATATAGGTGTTGAATCCAAATAAATAAATAAAGGGACTTTGAATATGCCTCCAAAAGAACTCTTAATCCACCCTCAAATAAATAAATCATGAATAAAAGCCAGCCCTCCCTTCAATCTTCCTCATCTTGGATAATGGTACCACTGTCTCTCCAATTGTTCAGGTAAAAAAAGCCTAAGAGTTGTCCTTGCTTCTACATCATCAATCTACAATCAGTTCATCAGCAAATCCTACCAGCTCTTCCAAAACGTATCCCAAACCTGACCATTTCTTGGCAGCTTCCCCTGAAGCATCGTAGAATAAGCTACCATCATCATCTCGCTCCTTCACTACTTCAATAGCCACTAAGGGATGTCCCAGCTTCCTCCCACTCCCCCCTACAGTCCACTTGTCATACAACAACCAAACAATCTTTGTAAAATACATCACTTCACTCCCCTGCTCAAAATCCTCTCATTCATCCAACAGTGAGCATTCATGGTGTCCTGTCTGAGCTGTTAGGAATATACAGTAATAGTGAACAAACTGAACAGACATGCCCGCCCTTGGGAGCTCACATCCTAGTTAGGGAGGTAGAAATATACAAATAATGGGGAGGGCTGGGGGTGCAATTTTCATATGGACGGCTGGGAACAGCCTCAAGGGGAAGGTAGCATCTGAGCAAAGAACTGGGCAAGTGACAGAGTAAGCCATGTAGACATGTGGAGAAAGCTTTCCAGATGGAGGCAACAGGTCTGGAAGCAGGAGCAGGCCTGGCATGTTCCAGAAGCAGGAAAGAGAAGCAAGAATGGCTGGAGCAGAGTGAGCAGGAAGGGAGCAGTGGGAGGGGAGCTCAGGAAGGGAACGGGAGGCCCAGTCATATAGGACCATGTAGGCCATGCTGAAGACTTTGACCTTTACCCTGAGTGAGGTGGGGAGACCTCGGGGGATACTGATTAAGAGCAATATGACCTAACTTACATTTTTAAAGTACACTCTGGTTGCTATGTTGAGAATACAGTGAAGAAGGGTAAAGCAGGAAGATCAGGTAAGAGGTTAGTGCAAGAGATGGATGAAGGGGCTTGAACTAAGGGGAAGCAATGTGTGTAGTGCTGAGGAGTCAGATCCTAGATAGAATTTGAAGGCAGAACCATCAGAGCTTGCTAACAGAGTGCACGTCTGGGGACTGAGACACCAAGGATATCCAAGAAACTGGACAAGTGGATTCACCCCTCCCAGACATAGGGAAGGTGGTGGGTGAAGCAGACTACGGGACAGTAGGAGATGATCAGGAATTCAGACTTGCATGTTAAGTTTAAGTTTCCTTTTAGACATTGAAGTGGAGGCACTGAGTAGTCAATTGTATATACAAGTCTATAAAGCAGGAGACACGTCTGCTCTGCAGGTATAAAATCAGAAATAAAAAGATAATATGGGGGCTACCCTGGTGGGGGAGTGGTTGAGAGTCCACCTGCCGATGCAGGGAACATGGGTTCGTGTCCCGATCCGGGAAGATCCCACATGCGGCGGAGCGGCTGGGACCATGAGCCATGGCCGCTGAGCCTGCGCGTCCAGAGCCTGTGCTCCGCAATGGAAGAGGCCACAACAGTGAGAGGCCCGCGTACGGCTAAAAAAAAAAAAAAACAGATAATATGGATGGTACTTAAAGTTAGGGAACTGGATGAGATCTCCTGGGGAGAGAGCCAGGATAGGAAAAGGAGAGAGAGGTCCACAGACTGGGCCCTGGGATACTCCGTAGTTAAAAGATGTAAAGGAAAAGGAGAAATCAATCAGATATAACATGGGTCACTTACCACGGCACTAGAAAAAAATGGAAACACCTTGTCCAGAGGCCTTAGGTGATCTAACCCAGTCTTTCTCTCCGACTTTATCCCCTGCCTTCCCCCTACTCAGTATGCCACACTGGACATCATTTTGTCCCTAAAACAAGTGGAACTTATTCTTCCTTCAAAGCTTTGGACTTGGGACTTCCCTGGTGGTACAGTGGTTAAAAATCTGTCTGCTAATACAGGGGACAGGGGTTTGAGCCCTGGTCCAGGAAGATCCCACATGCCACGGAGCAACTAAGCCCATGCACCACAACTACTGAACCTGTGCTCTGAAGCCCGCGATCCACAACTACTGAGCCCACATGCTGCAACTACTGAAGGCCACGCACCTAGAGCCCATGCTCTGCAACAAGAGAAGCCACCACAATGAGAAGCCTGCGCACCACAACGAAGAGTAGCCCCCGCTCAACACAACTAGAGAAAGCTTGCATGCAGCAATGAAGACCCAACACAGCCAAAAATAAATTAATTAATTAAAAAAAAAAAAAGCTTTTGACTTGTCTGGGAAGATCTTCTTCCAGACTCTCTGGCTGACTTCTTCTTGTCACTTAATTCTTACAACTTTTATGTTGCTTCCATGAAGAGGCATTCCCTCTCGTACTACCTATTCAGTCCACATAATCTTTTATCTTGGTTTGCTTTTCTTTCTTTCTCTCCTTCTTTCTTTCCTTCTCTCCTTCTTTTTCTCTTTCTCTCTCCCTTCTTTCCTTCCTCTCTCCCTGCTTGCACTCCCTCCTCCTCCTTCCCTTTCTCTCTATCCATCCATCCATCGATCCATCTCTCTCTCTATCTACCAATCTATGATCTATCTATATTTTTATTCTGTAGCATTTATCACTACCTTAAATGTTCTTATTTCTTTACATTTCTACTGTCTATTCCACCCCTCCACCCAACTCTGGCCAAGTAAACTCCATGAGGGTAAAGACTGGGTTCCCCCGCCCACCACAGATGTATTTTTGTCAACCAGACTGACACACACCATCCAGTAAGGACTCAACACATATTTATGGGGTGAATATTAACCAAGATCCAGAAAGGCACAGTAAGCTTCCCAATCTCACCCTGGGAGTTAGTGACATAAAAAAGGCTAGAGCACAGATTTCTGAACCCTAAACCAAAGGCTGGTTGTTTTCTGCCCCAGCTACTGTAGGGAGAGGAAAGGACAGGCTGAAAAAAACCATCCACACTCATTTTTTAAATGTAACCTTCCTTGTACCCTGCATCTGTGTAATACCTGAATAGACAACGAATCATCCTAAAATTGAGGTGGTGGACTTTGGGAGCAACTGTAGACTTGGAGTTTGCTGTATGAGACTGACTACTTTCTGATTTATGTTTATCCTTGTTCAGTTTTTAGTGCTTGTTATCATTAGTATATTTGTTTATTGGTTTGGTTGTTCTATTCCTTTTTTTCTTTTTCCTATTTTTTTATTTTAATAATATGTTTTTAATTTTTTATTTCAATAACTTTATTTTATTTTATTTTCCTTTCTTTTTTTTCTCCCTTTTCTTCTGAGCCATGTGGCTGACAGGGTCTTGATGCTCCAGTCAGGTGTCAGGCCTGAGCCTCTGAAATAGGAGAGCCGAGTTCAAGACACTGGACCACCAGAGACCTCCTGGACCCACGTAATATCAATGAGTGGGAGCTCTCCCAGAGCTCTTTATCTCAACGCTAAGACCCAGCTCCACTCAATGACCAGCAAGCTCCAGTGCTTGACACTCCATGCCAAACAACTAGCAAGACGGGAACACAACCCCACCCATTAGCAGAGAGGCTGCCTAAAATCATACAAAGTTCACAGACACCCCAAAACACACAACTGGACACAGTCTTGCCCACCAGAAAGACAAGATCCAGCCTCCTCCACTAGAACAGAGGCACCATTCCCCTCCATACGGAAGCCTACACAACCCACTGAACAAACATTACCCACTAGGGGCAGACACCAAAAACAATGGGAACTATGAAACTGCAGCCTGCAAAAAGGAGACCCCAACACGTAACTTAAGCAAAATGAGAAGACACAGAAATATGCAGCAGATGAAGGAACAAGGTAAAAACCCAACACATCAAACAAATGAAGAGGAAATAGGCAGTCCACCTGAAAAAGAATTCACAGTAATGATAGTAAAGATAATCCAAACTTGGAAATAGAATGCAGAAAATACAAGAAACGTTTAACAAGAAACTAGAAGAACGAAAGAGCAAACAATCATGAACAACATAATAAATGAAATTAAAAATTAACTAGAAGGAATCAATAGCAAAATAATTGAGGGAGAAGAACGGATAAGCGACCTGGAAGATAAAATAGTGGAAATAATTACCACAGAGCAGAATAAAGAAAAAAGAATGAAAAGAGTTGAAGAGAGTCTCAACACCTCTGGGACAACATTAAATGCAACAACATTTGAATTATAGGGGTCCCAGAAGAACAGGAGAAAAAGAAAGGGACTGAGAAAGTATTTGAAGAGATTATAGTTGAAAACTTCCCTAATATGAGAAAGGAAATAGTCAATCAAGTCCAGGAAGCACACAGAGTCCCATACAGGATAAGTCCAAGGAGAAACATGCCAAGACACATATTAATCAAACTATCAAAAATTAAATACAAAGAAAATATATTAAAAGCAGCAAGGGAAAAGCAACAAATAACATACAAGGGAATCCCCATAAGGTTAAGAGCTGATCTTTCAGCAGAAACTCTGCAAGACAGAAGGGAGTGGCAGGACATATTTAAAGTGATGAAAGGGAAAAACCTACAACCACCATTACTCTACCCAGCAAGGATCTCATTCCGATTCAATGGAGAAATTAAAATGTTTACAGACTAGCCAAAGCTAAGAGAATTCAGCAAAACCAACCCAGCTTTACAACAAATGCCAAAGGAACTTCCCTAGGCAAGAAAAACAAGAGAAGGAAAAGACTTAAAGTAACAAACCCAAAACAATTCAGAAAATGGTGATAGGAACATACATATCGATAATTACCCTAAATGTGAATGGATTACATGCTCCAACCAAAAGACACAGGCTTGCTGAATGGATATAAAAACAAGATCCAGGGGGGACCTTGAAGATGGCAGAAGAGTAAGACGCGGAGATCACCTTCCTCCCCACAGATACACCAGAAATACATCTATACGTGGAACAACTCCTACAGAACACCTACTGAAGGCTGGCAGAAGACCTCAGACCTCCCAAAAGGCAAGAAACTCCCCACGGACCTGGGTAGGGCAAAAGAAAAAAAGAAAAAACAGAGACAAAAGAATAGGGACGGCACCTGCACCAGTGGGAGGGAGCTGTGAAGGAGGAAAAGTTTCCACACACTGGGAAGCCCCTGCGCGGGCGGAGACTGCGGGAGGCGGAGGGGGGAGCTTCGCAGCCGCGAAAGAGCGCACAGCAACAGGGGTGCGGAGGGCAAAGCGGGGAGATTTCCAAAGAGAAGCGGTGCCGACCGGCACTCACCAGCCCGAGAGGCTTGTCTGCTCACCCGCCGGGGGTTTCAGTCGGAGCACAGGGAGAGGACTGGGGTTGGCAGCTTGAACATACCCTGAAGGGGTTAGTGCACCACGGCTAGCTAGGAGGGAGTCCGGGGAAAAGTCTGCACCTGCCGAAGAGGCAAGAGACTTTCCTCCCTCTTTGTTTCCGGGCGCGCGAGAAGAGGGGTTTAAGAGCGCTGCTTAAAGGACTCCAGAGACGGGCGCGAGCCGCGGCTAAAAGCGCGGACCCCAGAGACGGACGGCAGACACTAAGGCTGCTGCTGCCGCCACCAAGGAGCCTCTGTGCGAGCACAGGTCACTATCCACACCCCTCTTCCACGGAGCCTGTGCAGCCCGCCACTGCCAGGTTCCCGGGGCCCAGGGACAACTTCCCCGGGAGAACGCACGGCGGGCCTCAGTCTGTTGCAACGTCACGCCGGCCTCTGTCGCCGTAGGCCCTCCCCGCACGCAGTGCGCCTCCCTCCCCCCAGCCAGAGTGCGCCAGAGCCCCCGAATCAGCGGCTCCTTTAACCCTGTCCTGTCTGAGCAAAAAACAGACGCCCTCCAGCGACCTACACGCAGAGGCAGGGCCAAATCCAAAGCTGAGCCCCTGTGAGCTGTGAGAACAAAGAAGAGAAAGAGAAATCTCTCCCAGCAGCCTCAGAAACAGCGCATTAAAGCTCCACAATCAACGTGATGTACCCTGCATCTGTGGAATACATGAAGAGACAACGAGTCATCCCAAATTGAGGAGCCGTGGGGATGAAAGGCTCTTGGTGCTCCAGCCAGGAGTCAGCGCTCTGCCTCTGAGGTAGGAGAGCCAACTTCAGGACACTGGTCAACAAGAAATCTCCCAGCTCCACATAATATCAAACGGCGAAAATCTGCCAGAGACCTCCATCTTAACACAAGCACCCAGCTTCACTCAACGACCAGCAAGCTACAATGCTGGACATCCTATGCCAAACAACTAGCAAAACAGGAACACAAACCCACCCATTAGCAGAGAGGCTGCCTAAAATCATAATAAGGCCACAGACACCCCAAAACACACCACCAGACATGAAACTGCCCACTAGAGAGACAAGATCCAGCCTCATCCACCAGAACACAGGCACTAGTCCCCTCCACCAGGAAGCCTACACAACGCACTGAACCACCTTAGCCATTGGAGACAGACACCAAAAACAGCAGGAACTACGAACCTGCAGTCTGCAAAAAGGAGACCCAAAACACAGTAAGATAAGCAAAATGAGAAGACAGAAAAACACACAGCAGACAAAGGAGCAAGATAAAAATGCACCAGACCCAATAAATGAAGAGGAAATAGGCAGTCTACCTGAAAAAGAATTCAGAATAATGATAGTAAGGATGATCCAAAATCTTGGAAATAGAATGGACAAAATGCAAGAAACAATTAACAAGGACCTAGAAGAAATAAAGATGAAACAAGCAACGATGAACAACACAATAAATGAAATTAACAGTATTCCAGATGGGATCAATAGCAGAATAACTGAGGCAGAAGAACGGATAAGTGACCTGGAGGATAAAATAGTGGAAATAACTACTGTAGAGCAGAATAAAGAAAAAAGAATGAAAAGAACTGAGGACAGTCTCAGAGACCTCTGAGACAACATTAAACGCACCAACATTCGAATTATAGGGGTTCCAGAAGAAGAGAAAAAGAAAGGGACTGAGAAAATATTTGAAGAGATTATAGTTGAAAACTTCCCTAATATGGGAAAGGAAATAGTTAATCAAGTCCAGGAAGCACAGAGAGTCCCATACAGGATAAATCCAAGGAGAAACACACCAAGACACATATTAATCAAACTGTCAAAAATTAAATACAAAGAAAGCATATTAAAAGCAGCAAGGGAAAAACAAGTAACACACAAGGGAATCCCCATAAGGTTAACAGCTGATCTCTCAGCAGAAACCCTACAAGCCAGAAGGGAGTGGCAGGACATACTGAAAGTGATGAAGGAGAAAAACCTGCAACCAAGACTACTCTACCCAGCAAGGATCTCATTCAGATTTGATGGAGAAATTAAAACCTTTACAGACAAGCAAAGGCTGAGAGAGTTCAGCACCACCAAATCAGCTTTACAACAAATGCTAAAGGAACTTATCTAGGCAAGAAACACAAGAGAAGGAAAAGACCTATGATAACGAACCCAAAACAATTTAGAAAATGGTAATAGGAACATACATATCGATGATTACCTTAAATGTAAATGGACTAAATGCTCCCACCAAAAGACACAGATTGGCTGAATGGATACAAAAACAATACCTTTATATATGCTGTCTACAAGAGACCCACTTCAGACCTAGAGACACATACAGACTGAAAGTAAGGGGATGGAAAAAGATATTCCATGCAAATGGAAATCAAAAGAAAGCTGGAGTAGCAATTCTCATATAAGACAAAATAGACTTTAAAAATAAGGACTATTAGAAGAGACAAAGAAGGACACTACATAATGATCAAGGGATCGATCCAAGAAGAAGATATAACAATTGTAAATATTTATGCACCCAACATAGGTGCACCTCAATACATAAGGCAAATACTAACAGCCATAAAAGGGGAAATCGGCAGTAACACATTCATAGTAGGGGACTTTAACACCCCACTTTCACCCATGCACAGATCATCCAATATGAAAATAAATAAGGAAACACAAGCTTTAAATGATACATTAAATAACATGGACTTAATTGATATTTATAGGACACTCCATCCAAAAACAACAGAATACACATTTTTCTCAAGTGCTCATGGAACATTCTCCAGGATAGATCATATCTTAGGTCACAAATCAAGCCTTGGTAAATTTAAGAAAATTGAAATTGTATCAAGTATCTTTTCCAACCACAACGCCATGAGACTAGATATCAATTACAGGAAAAGATCTGTAAAAAATACAAACACATGGAGGCTAAACAATACACTACTTAATAATGAAGTGACACTGAAGAAATCAAAGAGGAAATTAAAAAATACCTAGAAACAAATGACAATGGAGACACAACGACCCAAAACCTATGGGATGCAGCAAAAGCAGTTCTAAGGGGGAAGTTTACAGCAATACAAGCCCACCTTAAGAAGCAGGAAACATCTCGAATAAATAACCGAACCTTGCACTTCAAGCAATTAGAGAAAGAAGAACAAGAAAACCCCAAAGCTAGCAGAAGGAAAGAAATCATAAAAATCAGATCAGAAATAAATGAAAAAGAAATGAAGGAAACAATAGCAAAGATCAATAAAACTAAAAGCTGGTTCTTTGAGAAGATAAACAAAATTGATAAACCACTAGCCAGACTCATCAGGAAGAAAAGGGAGAAGACTCAAATCAATAGAATTAGAAATGAAAAAGGAGAAGTAACAACTGACACTGCAGAAATAAAAAAGATCATGAGAGATTACTACAGGCAACACTATGCCAATAAAATGGACAATCTGGAAGAAATGGACAAATTCTTAGAAATGCACAACCTACCAAGAATGAATCAGGAAGAAATAGAAAATATGAACAGACCAATCACAAGCACTGAAATTGAAACTGTGATTAAAAATCTTCCAACAAACAAAAGCCCACGACCAGATGTCTTCACAGGCGAATTCCATCAAACATTTAGAGAAGAGCTAACACCTATCCTTCTCAAACTCTTCCAAAATACAGCAGAGGGAGGAACACTCCCAAATTCCTTCTACGAGGCCACCATCACCTTGCTACCAAAACCAGACAAGGATGTCACAAAGAAAGAAAACTACAGGCCAATATCACTGATGAACATAGATGCAAAAATCCTCAACAAAATACTAGCAAACAGATTCCAACAGCACATTAAAAGGATCATACACCATGATCAAGAGGGGTTTATTCCAGGAATGAAAGGATTCTTTAATATATGCAAATCAATCAATGTGATACACCATATTAACAAAGTGAAGGAGAAAAACCATACGATCATCTCAATAGATGCAGAGAAAGCTTTTGACAAAATTCAACACCCATTTATGATAAAAACCCTGCAAAAAGTAGGCATAGAGGGAACTTTCCTCAACATAATAAAGGCCATATATGAAAAGCCCACAGCCAACATCATCCTCAATGGTGAAAAACTGAAAGCATTTCCACTGAGATCAGGAACAAGACAAGGTTGCCCACTCTCACCACTCTTATTCAACATAGTTTTGGAAGTTTTAGCCACAGCAATCAGAGAAGAAAAGGAAATAAAAGGAATCCAAATAGGAAAAGAAGAAGTAAAGCTGTCACTGTTTGCAGATGACATGATACTATACATAGAGAATCCTAAAGATGCTACCAGAAAACTACTAGAGCTAATCAATGAATTTGGTAAAGTAGCAGGATACAAAATTAATGCACAGAAATCTCTGGCATTCCTATATACTAATGATGAAAAATCTGAAAGTGAAATCAAGAACACACTCCCATTTACCATTGCAACAAAAAGAATAAAATATCTAGGAATAAACCTACCTAAGGAGACAAAAGACCTGTATGCAGAAAATTATAAGACACTGATGAAAGAAATTAAAGAGGATGCAAATAGATGGAGAGATATACCATATTCTTGGATTGGAAGAATCAATATTGTGAAAATGACTCTACTACCCACAGCAATCTATAGATTCAATGCAATCCCTGTCAAACTACCACTGGCATTTTTCACAGAACTAGAACAAAAAATTTCGCAATTTATATGGAAACGCAAAAGACCCCGAATAGCCAAAGCAATCTTGAGAACGAAAAACAGAGCTGGAGGAATCAGGCTCCCTGACTTCAGACTATACTATAAAGCTACAGTAATCAAGACAGTATGATACTGGCACAAAAACAGAAAGATAGATCAATGGAACAGGATAGAAAGCCCAGAGATAAACCCACGCACATATGGACACCTTATCTTTGATAAAGGTAGCAGGAATGTACAGTGGAGAAAGGACAGCCTCTTCAATAAGTGGGGCTGGGAGAACTGGACAGATACATGTAAAAGTATGAGATTAGATCACTCCCTAACACCATACACAAAAATAAGCTCAAAATGGATTAAAGACCTAAATGTAAGGCCAGAAACTATCAAACTCTTAGAGGAAAACATAGGCAGAACTCTATGACATAAATCTCAGCAAGATCCTTTCTGACCCAACTCCTAGAGTAATGGAAATAAAAACAAAAATAAACAAATGGGACCTAATGAAACTTCAAAGCTTTTGCACAGCAAAGGAAACCATAAACAAGACCAAAAGACAACCCTCAGAATGGGAGAAAATATTTGCAAATGAAGCAAACTGACAAAGGATTAATGTCCAAAATTTATAAGCAGCTCATGCAGCTCAATAACAAAAAAACAAACAACCCAATCCAAAAATGGGCAGAAGACCTAAATAGACATTTCTCCAAAGAAGATATACAGACTGCCAACAAACACATGAAAGAATGCTCAACATCATTAATCATTAGAGAAATGCAAATCAAAACTACAATGAGATCATCTCACACCAGTTAGAATGGCCATCATCAAAAAATCTAGAAACAATAAATGCTGGAGAGGGTGTGGAGAAAAGGGAACCCTCTTGCACCGTTGGTGGAAATGTAAATTGATACAGCCACTATAGAGAACAGTATGGAGGTTTCTTAGAAAACTAAAAATAGAACTGCCATATGACCCAGCAATTCCACTACTGGGCATATACCCTGAGAAAAGCATAATTCAAAGAGTCATGTACCACAATGTTCACTGCAGCACTATTTACAATAGGCAGGACATGGAAGCAACCCAAGTGTCCACTGACAGATGAATGGATAAAGAAGATGTGGCACATATATACAATGGAATATTACTCAGCCATAAAAAGAAACGAAACTGAGTTATTTGTAGTGAGATGGATGGACCTAGAGTTTGTCATACATAGTGAAATAAGTTAGAAAGAGAAAAACAAATACCATATGCTAACACATATATATGGAATCTAAAAAAAAAAAAAAACAACAAGGTTCTGAAGAACCTAGGGGCAGGACAGGAATAATGACGCAGATGTAGAGAATGGACATGAGGACAAAGTGAAGGGGAAGGGAAAGCTGTGATAACGTGACACAGTGGCATTGACATATATACACTACCAAATGTAAAATAGATAGCTAGTGGGAAGCAGCCACATAGCACAGGGAGATCACCTCAGTGCTTGTGACCACCTAGAGGGGTAGGATAGGGAGGGTGGGAGGGAGATGCAAGATGGAGGAGATATGGGGATATCTGTATATGTATAGCTCATTCACTTTGTTATACAGCAGCAACTAACACAACAATGTAAAAGAATTATACTGCAATAAACATGTTAAAAACAATAAAATACAACCTTCTTTTCCCTGGTTACTCTCTATTAATTCCATAAACTTGTAAATTTAAGCATATAAAATCATTCACTAGCACTAGAAGGGAGTTTTTAGAAGATAAATCATAGTGTATTGAAGCTTAGATCAGAGAGGGACTATAGCAATTTTTATCCAAACTTTTCGTTTCCCCTATAATCTCATGATCTTTAAAGGTGTTTGGTCAGTGGCCAAGAAAAAGAACAAAACTAATCTACATCTCTACCAGTTGCCTGGTGTCTTTCAGATGTCCCCTAGAGAAAAGATTGAACCAACTATTCTAGAAGCTGATGATCCAACAGGGAACAAAACAGATAAGGTTCGTGCTCTGAAATGCTTATATTCTGGTCAGAGAGACAGACAGTAAATAAGCAAATGAATAAATGGACAAAATAATGTCAGGTGATGTTAGGTGATGTGAAGACAATAACATAGGACAACATGATACAGAGTATACAGCTGGTTGACACAGCAGCAGACTTTTGGGAGAATTTTAGATGCCTGGTTCCCACTCTGGTTTCTGACTTAGTATCAAATCTAGACAGATGTTTTACAGTTCTCCCCGTGGAATAGTGTTCAGGGTCTCCTCATGGGAAATTCCTGTGACCCTGGTACCCAACCTGATTCATTTCGTAGATGAGAAACAAAGATTGAGTTCCAGCTCCTACTTGTGACCCAGCATGCCCCCAACTCCATTTCACACCAAATCCCATTGCTCAGGATGTAATACATTATGAGGGCTGAGTTCACGTTTCACCTTGTTACGTTGCCCATTTATCTATTTACTTATTCTCTACACACCTAACTGAACCTGAGGTTAGTCTGCCAAATGCCTTGGCAGCACACTTGGCTGTGACCCAAACCAGCAAGGAAAACAGGAGGAAGCACTGATGTCTCTGCTGTGTTGAAAAGACTCGCACGTGCTCCCGCCCCTCCACCTGCCTTGCCCAGAAAAGAAGGGTTGAGTGTATTGGGACAGAGCAGGATATGCTCCAGGCAGAATAAACAGAAATAATAGTGTTTCACCCATGAACATCGCAGGCAACCCTGATCCAGAGTTCTTCACACCTTTGTTAGACAAATCTTTTGGAGAGACTGTATTTATAAACATGGATTTGGACATCATACAAATTGGGGTTTGAAACCCAGCACTGCCACTTATCAGCCGTGTGACCTTAGGCCATTCAATTAATTTTTTAAGCCTCAATTTGTCACCTATGCAATAGGAATAATACATATACCTGTCAAATCTATTGTGAGAATGGAATAAAATAACATATCTAAACCACTTAGAGTGTCAGGACACATGTGTCACTCAAGAGCTTAGACTTTTGAAGCTAGAAGGAAATATACACATCATTTACACCCATGTCCTCACTAAACAGGTAGGGAACCTGAGACCCAGAGGAGGGAAGGGATTAGCCAGTGGGAGAGTCATTGTTGGGCTGTACCCTGCAGGCCTACAAGGCCTGTGCTTGCCCAGCTTTAAGACCGAAGAAAGAGCCTGGAGTTAGCAACAGAGACATCAATGGTTTAATGGATAGGGAGCTTACATGTCTGCAGCAAGGTCCTAGAGCAACACCCCACCATGTGTGGCAGACAGCAAACAGGACATGGTGGCAGTCTTTGCTGGGGGTGGGGGGCGCCATTTATAGGGGGAATTGATGCCAGTTTGGCTCATCGGTTACCAGGGAAACTAGCAGAGGGGCACACCCCTCACTGCCCCTTTGATAAGAACAATCACTAGCTAGGGCCTGGGGCAAGTATGTAGGAAGGTCAGTCATGTGCGTAGGGCAGAGGTACAGCAGGCACTGGTCGGGCAGGGGGCGTACAGAGCGCAAGAGAACAGCCATCTTGAGTGGCCTGACCATATAATCAGAAAGAGAACCACCAGCTCCTGGATCCTACATGTCACATTGCCTTCCTAGGGCTTATCCACAAAGAGAGAGAGGGCCCAGTCTTGCAGGTCCTGGCTCTAGCAGCACAGATTGGACAAAGCAATCAGAGTCTGCAAAGTCAAGTTCTCTCTGTTCCATCAACTTGCTAGGTAACTTGAGTCAGGAAATGATGCTGCTCTATACCCAGGTCCTCTACTTCCTGTAGAAATGGCAAGGGACCATGGTGAAACTTGCCCCAAGACTATGAGGTCTAGTTGTACATGCTCTGTAAATTCAATTCAACCACACCAATCTCTGCTGCAAGATCACTCTGACTCCTCATCATCCAAGCATTCATGTACTTGCAGGCTCAGGGCCAATGACACAGTGAGTTGAATTCCCTCTATGGAAGGAAGTTTATAAAACATCCAACACTACCAGAATTTACCTATGAATTTCTGAGACATTGAATGCCAACTTTCTCTGGCTGCTGTGTCCTTCTCAGCCTTCACATTGGCCCTCTGATTCAACTTCTAACTTTTGGTAGTTGTATATATACCTCTTCTATCCCTGTTCCCCAGGCAGAACATTCTCCAGAGAATCAGAACCCTAGAGAAAGATGCCTAAGAGATAGTGAATCACAAGGATAGATGATGATGATGATGATGGTGCTGGTGCTGGTGGTGACAGTAGCTAATACCTAGTGATATGTCTTCTGGGCCAGCACAGCACTCAGCACTAAGCACCACCTCATTTAATCCTCACCACAAGTCTAATGATAGAGGCATTGCTAAAACTCCCATTTTGCAGGTGACGAACTTGAGACCCAGAGTAGTTAAAGTAGCTCACCCAAGGTCATTAAGTGGTAAGGCTAGGATCCAAACCCATTATGCCTAAATCCAGACCCCAGTCTCTTAATTGCCACTCTACATTTCTGGAAGAGCCTCAGAGAACCTAGTTAGACCAACATCCTCATCTTACAGAAATCAAAACTGAGACCCAGAAAAAGGAAGATCACTCATTCACCCACCAAATACTTAACTGAGCACCACTGTATGCCAAGTACTACATAAGTGCCAGGGAAACATCAGTAAGGGAAAGGCCGTCCCTGCCCTCAAAGAGTCTAGAGACTGACCTAGTTCACCTAACTGGTTAATGGCAAAGTCAAGACATAACTCCAGTTTCCAGTACTCTTGTACCTTGCTAGGCAAGGGTATCAGTCAGGCTTCTCCAGATAAACGAATCAGTGGGGCCTGTGTGTGTGCATAAAAAGATTTATTTTAAGGATTTGGCTCACACAATCACTGAGACTAGTAGGTCCTACATCCATAGGGCAGGCCAGCAGGCTGGAAACTCAAGAGGAGTTGAGTTGCAGTCTTGAGACAGAGTTTCATCCTCTGTGTTTTTGCTCTGGAAATGTCTTTTGTTTTTTGTTTTTTTGCGGTACACGGGCCTCTCACTGCTGTGGCCTCTCCCGTTGCGGAGTACAGGCTCTGGACGCGCAAGCTCAGCGGCCATGGCTCACGGGCCCAGCCACTCCACGGCATGTGGGATCTTCCCAGACCAGGGCATGAACCTGTGTCCCCTGCATCGGCAGGCGGACTCTCAACCACTGTGCCACCAGGGAAGCCTTGGAAATGTGTTTTTGCTCTAAAGGCCTTCCACTTATTGGGTGAAGCCCATCCACATGACCAAAGGTAACCTCCTTTCCTTAAAGTCAACTGATAGTAGATGTTAACAACATCTATAAAATACCTTCAAATATACCTTCAAATACCTAGATTAGTATTTGACTAAATAGCTGAATATTTAGCCTAGCCAAGTTGTCACAGCAAGTCAGTCCATCATCTTCTCATAATTAATTACAGCTATCTCCAGACTACCCCCAAAATACCTCCTCCCTCTGCGGCCTTCCTCAGTTACAAAATGAGAACATTATTCCTCAGATTCCTTTTAATAAATGTAAATCTGACTTACTTCTCTCCTTCCAATCTGATGGAGGTAACCATTCTGATATATGTATATAGAATGAGTGATCTGTCCTTTTCTGGCACTCAGTTCCTTGTACAAACCTATTAATGGCACATCAATGATTTAAAACTTGATTAATAAAAAAATATGAAGTCAGACAAGGAGTAATATAATTTATATTATTGTCCTGGCTTGACTATATTTTACTGCCACATAACCCTTCTTATCCTTGGTTTCCTCCTCTTAAGAACAGGGAGAAGATTTGGAATATTAGGACCTTTCCAATTCCAAATGTCAATCATTCTACACCCCACGAGATAGATAAAAAGAAGCACAAGCTCTGCCAGTGGGCAGGCAGCAAAGATAAACCTACCCAATCTCACAACTCTGCCAGAGGCCAGCTTAACTTCTTCAATCGAGGGGCAGATTACCTAGGTTGAACAATACTTATCAAGGCTGGGTTGGTTGGCTGGTTGGTTGGTTAGAACTTAAATGCACAGAATGAGATTAATCAGAATTCCTGGTCTCATCATTGGCCCTAACATGGTCTGCTTCTATGTATTTGGTAATTTTTTCAAGCTTTACTGAAGAATGATTGACAAATGTAACTGTATATATAGTTTAAATAAAAAGATGATTTTATATACATAGTCATTGGATTATGAAATAATTACCTCAATCAAGATAATACATCCATCACACTGTATAGTTAACTGTGTGTGTGTATGTGTGTGATCCTCTCAGCAAATTTCAAGTGTACAATATCATATCATTAACTATAGTCACCATGCTGTACATTAGATCCTCAGATTTTATTTTGCTTATCACTGAAATTTTGTACCCTTGGACCTACATCTTCCCATTTTCCCCTCTCCCCAGCCCCCTAGCAACCACCATTCTACTCTCTATTTTTATGAAATCGGCTTTTTTTCCCCTAGATTCCACATATAAGTGATACAATGCAGTATTTATCTTTCTCTGTCAGACTTATTTCACTTAGGATAATGTCTTCCAGGTTCATCCATGTTGTTGCAAATGGCAGGATTTCCTTCCTTTTTATAACTGAATAATATTCCACTGTATATACATACCATGTATTTTTATCCATTTATCTATCAACAGACACTTAGGTTGTTTCCATATCTTGGCTATCGTGAATAGCGCTGCAGTGAACATGAGTACAGATATGTCTTTGATATACTGATTTTGTTTCCTTTGGATACATACACAGAAGTGGAAATTCTAGATCATATGGTAGTTCTATTTTTAATTTTTTTAGGGACCTCCATACTGTTTTTCATAGTAGCTGCACCAACTTACATTCCCCCCACCAGTGTAGAAGTGTTCCCTTTTCTCCACATTCTCACCAACACCTACTGTCTCTTATCTTTTTCATAATAGCCATTCTAATAGGTATGAAGTGGTTCACTGTGGTTTTGATTTTCCATTTCCCTAATGGTTAGTGATTTGAGTGCCTTTTCATATACCTACTGGCCACTTGTATGTCTTCTTCAGAAAAATGTTTATTCAGGTGAAGATATTTGTAAACCATATATCTGATAAGGGGTTAATATCCAAAATATATAAGGAATTCACAAACCCCATAGCAAAAAAAAACCCCACAAATAATCCAATTTAAAAAATGACCAAAGGACATGTATTTGGTTATTTGTTAGATAGATAGATAGATAGATAGATAGATAGATAGATATAGTTTTGTTTTTGTTTTTGTTTTTGTTTTGCGGTACGCGGGCCTCTCACTGTTGTGGCCTCTCCCGTTGTGGAGCACAGGCTCCGGACGCGCAGGCTCAGCGGCCATGGCTCACGGGCCCAGCTGCTCCGCGGCATGAGGGATCTTCCCGGACCGGGGCACGAACCCGTGTCCCCTGCATCGGCAGGCAGACTCTCAACCACTGCACCACCAGGGAAGCCCATGTAATATATTTTTAATGTATTTATTATCTCCAACCCATCACTCAAAATAAAAATACACATTTTATATAACTTACATCTAATCACATGAACCCCATCTCATCCTGCTTCTCTTCTCCTATCTGAGATAAGCATCACCCTAAACTTGTGTTCATAAGCTGCTTGCTTTCTTTTTTACACAGTTTTTTAATATCTACATGAATTCTTTAAAACTATTTTATTATAGTTACTTTTATTTTATAAAATGATTATCAAGTTGCATGAAAATCTGAGTACTTGCTTTTCAAATCCTTTATATTAAGTTGCTAAGATTCATCCACACTGTTTCATGTCCCTGGACTTCACTGCTTTGACTATTGTATAAGGTTCAACTCTGTGAATATAACACCATTTATTCATACACACTCCCTCAAATAGCCATTTGGTCCGTTTCCAGCTTCTTGCCATTATGAACAGTGCTGCTGTGAACACTGTTTTACATATCTTTCTGTTCTTCTTCTACAGAAGTGTCCTGGCTATTGTCAGCCCTTTACTGTTTCATATAAATTTTAGAATTATCTTAATCAAGTTTTGTGAGGGGAAAAAAAAAACCTGCTGTAATTTTCATTGGAAATCCATTGAAGCTGTAGAACAAGTTTAGGAGAATTGACTCTATGATATTAAGAATTCCTATCCATGAATGTGGTATATCTCTCCTAAATAAATATCTCATTTATTAAGGTATTCTTTAATATGTCTTTAATAAGTTTTACATTTTCTATTTATAAGCCTTTCACATATTTTGTTAGATTTGCTTCTAAGCCCTGGATATTGTCTAATACAATTATAAATGGTTTCTTCTCTTTACCTATCAGTTTTTGTATCTTGCAATTTCTTTTATTCCAAATTCATGCAAAGTATAATGACATCTTTAATACAAAGCTCCCTTCATCTACAATCAGCAGTGGAAGAGTTTTAATTTTTAGTATCAGGTGAAAGGATTTGGAACTGAGACTGTCTCAGAAGGTGGATTTCATCTTTTATGATTTTTGTTCTAATCCCGGCTCTGCCATTACTGGCTCTGTGGCTAAGCCTTTTCCTTCTCTGGGCTTAATATTACCCATGGTAGGTTGTCTTAAAATGGCTACCATTAATATCTTCCCTCCCTATACACAAGTTATTTCCCCATTGAAAGATAGAATTTATTCCCTCACCCCCTTGTATTTGGACTGTTCTATTATTTCTTTGACAAATAAAAATGGTGAAATTGATATTGTGTAATTTCCAAAGACAGGACACTAGAAACCTTGCAGCTTCTGTCTGGGTCTCTTGAAATGTTCACTCTGGGGGTCCAGTCAGCATGCCAGATGAGACCAACATGTTGTAAGGAAGACCAGTCTAGTCATATGGAGGGGCCAGGTTAAAAGAGAGCTACCTAATCAACCCTTAGCTCCTTTAGCCATCCCAGCTCAAGCCAGAGATATAAAAATGAAAAAGTCTCCCAATGACTCCAGCTACAGATGCCATCTGAATGCAACTTTATGAGAGACCTCAACAAAGAAATACTCAGCTGACCCTAGTCAACATACAAAACATGAGAAATAATAATAAATTATTCTTGAAGCCACTAAAAATTGGATCGCTTATGTATCAATCAGAAACAACAAGCAATATGTAATGGAAACTAATGTTTTTCAGACTGTGTTTCATAGAACAGTAGAATTCAAAAACAAACAAACAAAGAAACAAACAAAACAACCCTGCTGGGGAACAGATTGGCCTGTCAGGCTCTATGCTTTCCTCATCACCCACTTCAGCCAGGGAAGCTCCTTTCTTATCTCTTGCAGTCCTACAAAGAATTTCTTTTGAAAAGAGGAGAAGGATAAGGAAGGGGGTTCTGTTGCTATTAGTCTGATAAACACCAGATCAGGTGATGCCTAAGTTTCCTTCTGTCATTATCTTTCTATGATAATATCACTAGATATCATCCAGAGTAAAGGCAATAAAGACAATGTCAAATCATAAATAATAATGAGAATTAGGAATGTTTGACCTAAAGGGAAAAACAACACAACTCAGATAACTCTAACAAGGACTGGAGTTGTCTAGTACTGAAGAGATGTATGCTGTGAGGAGGTATCTCCTATCCATCCACCCCACCTCATTCTTTGCTTACTATCTTCCTACACTGAACATGCTTTTGGTCTAGATTACATTTCTCACACTTAACTCAAGACCCACTTTCTGTGTGTGTGATCTTCATCATCCAGTATGACCTTTAATTTGGGAGGAATCCCTCACTTTCTTGGTAACTATGTACGCTTGCCATATCTTTTCGGTCTGCACTCCTCCTGCTCAATTATCTTTGTAAAGAGAGGTCTCATTTTTTAATTCTGGGATCTCTGGCTGCCATTTGATTCTGAAAGAGTACAATAGAAAAAACAGATTTTTCATTCCTACCAACTTAAGTCTTCTCTAAACAGAGCATAGAGCACAGCTCCCCATCCTCAGGCCAGCGTGTATTCATATTCCCAGAGAATCCACTGGATTTCTGGATGCTGAGTCCATGCTGCCCATCTGGAGTCTCTCCATTTGCAATCTGTATGACAGTAACAGTGCTTTTCCTGCTACATTTTCATCATAGGAACTCCATCCAAACACCCTAGAGAAAGGCTCAAAGATGTTCAGGAAAATGTACAATAATTCTTGGCTGATTAATTTAATATCCTTTGGGGGCTTCCCTGGTGGCGCAGTGGTTGAGAGTCTGCCTGCCGATGCAGGGAACACGGGTTTGTGCCCCGGTCCGGGAGGATCCCACATGCCGCGGAGCGGCTGCGCCCATGAGCCATGGCCGCTGAGCCTGCGCGTCCGGAGCCTGTGCTCCGCAACAGGAGAGGCCACAGCAGTGAGAGGCCTGCATACCGCAAAAAAAAAAAAAAAAAAATTTAATATCCTTTGGAGACATTCTATACAGCACTAGGCTGCTGGAAGCCATAACCTCCACTTTTATTCTGGAAGCTATAACCTCCACTTTTAAATTTTGCCAGTACTGTTATTTACTCAATATTTCCTTTAAATTAGACTGCTTTTCCATATAAATGAATTTGGAGTTGATTTTCCCTAATACACTCCAAAGTATATACACAATCATTAAAGTGATATTCAACTGCAGACTAACTAAAATCACCACATTTCTCAAAACACTGGACTAGATGACCCTTTCAACTCTGTGGTCAAATACGTCTTCAAAATGTATTAGCTTATTCAAAACTGCATTCATTCCAGAGGTCTGAGTCCATTTTCCCCATTTATTTCAAGGTCTTCCTCATGTCCTTTTCTTCTTCCCTAAAACTTTCTCTTGCTCTCTATATTGACAAATCCCCAATGGTAAAATATTCAGTTCCCTTTAGAATAAAAAAAATTATAACCTTTATTGAACACTAACTATATAGCAGACCTTATACAGACTGCTTTATATGAAGCCTAGATATTAATTTTTTTAAAGCAAAATATAAAGGAACACTTATATTAGCCCAGCCTTGTGGGTTTCTTTAGTTCCCATGCCTGGTTCCTTTTTGCTCTTGGTCACATAATAACAAAGAATGATGCTTCATTACTTAATGCTCTAAATGAGATGGCTGTGAAGACCCTTATTTTGGAAAAATGTCAACCCTATCTTGCCAAAAGCGAGCTACATGGCAGCCTTATAATAAAAAAAGGGAAAAGTTCCCAGCTTAGCTTTTCCAGAATGAAATTAACTATGAGAATTCAACTCTTTCTAAGTCTGTGGGCACTCATGCTTTTCCCCCTGAGAGTTAGTTATAAATGACTTTGCACTTTCTGCACTGAGTAATGTGGACAAAAATTTACAGCCTGGAAAAGGGGTAGAACATTGAAATATGGCTTAAACTTCCTACTCCAGGGACTTTCTCAGGGCTACCTGGGCTGGCTCCTTCTGCTCCAACAATCATTAATATTCCCTGCGCCCATCATTTCTTACTTAGCCTTGACCACTCACTTGAGCTTCTCATTGTTATTTTTTACATGCCTGTACCACCGAGAGGCTTTTAAAGTTGCCCACGAAAGCATCTTCTCAGCCAAATGGGTCTGAAATCCTACCTGCCTCTGTCTCTGAAGCACTGCCCTCTCACAACCTAGCTAATAAGACATTCGTTTTGAGTTTGTTAATTCAACAGACATCTATCAGCTCCTACTGTGTGCTATACACTGTATGAGATTGTGTGGGGGATACATCAGTGAATAAAATACTCTAACTTCAGTAAGCTAAAACGTATAGAACCAAACAGTTAAAAAAGATGATAGGCTAAGCTCTCTCCCCAGCTTCCAATCACTGAAATGTTAGTATCATGAAGACAGAAATTATGTTTTACATATTATATTCCAAGCACCTAAAATTGTGCCCAGCCCATGACAGCAATTAATAAAATATATTTTAAATGAATAGAAAGATGATGTGACAACTCAGTGAAAAGAGAAGTTATTTTTGCGAGGGATATCAGAGAAGGTTTCTTGAAAGGAAAAGCAATTGAAGTAGACCTTGAAGAAGAGACAGAAAAAATTTGTGAAATGTCTTTTTACTTATAGAAGTAATATACATGGCAAAGGAAATCATCAACAAAATGAAAAGGCAACCTACTGAATGAGAGAAAATATTTGTAAATGATATATCTGATAAAGAGTTAATATCCAAAATATATGAAGAACTCATACAACTCAACAGCAAAAAATAAAATAAAAATAACCTGATTTAAAAATGGGAAGAAGATCTGAAAAACGTTTTTCCAAAGAAGACATACAGATAGCCAACAGATACATAAAAATATGCTCAATGTCACTAATCATTTGGGAAATGCAAATCAAAACCACGATGAGATATAACCTCACATCTGCTAGAATGTCTACTATCAAAAAGACAAGAAATAACAAGCATTGGTGAGGATGTGGAAAAAGAGAACCCTTATGTACTGCTGGTGGGAATATAAATTACTGCAGCCACTAATTGGAAAACAGTGTGAAGGTGCCTCAAAAAATTGAAAAAATTATAAATATATATATCACTTCTAAAAATTATAAAATTTTTTAAAATTATAAATAAATATATCACTTCTGGGTATTTATCAAAGAAACCAAAAACTAACTCAAAAAGATATTTGCATCCCCATGTTCTTTGTAAGCATTACTTATAATAGTCAAGATGTGGAAAAAATCTGAGCATCTATCGATGGATAAAGAAAATGTTGTACATACACACACACACACACACACACACATACACACAAAATGAAATATTATTCAGCCATAAAAAAAGGAGAAAATCTTGCCATTTGCAACATGGATGGACCTTCAGGACATAATGTTAAGTAAAACATGTCAGACGGAAAAAGACAAATACTATAGGACCTTATTAATATATGGAATCTAAAAAGGAAAAAAAAACCAAGATTATAGGTAAAGAGAAAACATCGGTGGTTGCCAGAGGCAATGGGTTAGAGTATGAATGAAATGGGTAAACGGCATCAAAAGGTACAAACTCTCAGTTATAAAATAAATAAGTCCTGGGGATGTAATTTACAGCATGGTGACTATAGTTAATAATACTGTATTGAATAGTTGACACTTGCTAAGAGAGTAGTTCTTGAAAGTCTTAAGCAAAAGAAAAAAAGTTTTTGTAGCTATATATGGTGACATGTTAACTAAATTTACTGTAGTGATCATTTTAAAATATATACAAATATTGAATTATTATGTTGTAAACCTGAAACTAATATAATGTTATATATCAATTATACTTCAATTTAAAATTAATTCATTAAAGTAATACAAGCTTATCTTGAAACACCTGGACACATACAAATTTTTTTTAATGTTTAAATTATTCATAAATAAAACAGCCAAGAAGTCTAAGTGGATATGGCAGAAAAAGTATTCCTCTAATACTTAGTAAGTACCCCAAAATTGTAAAAATCAATAAAAATGTAAAAGGTACCAGTAGCATCCAGACCTGTGAGGTGGCAGGAAGGGGAAAAAGTTCTATAAACTCCCTGCCATCCTGTGAAAGAGTTTTTCTTATTTTCCTCCTTCTGATTTAAAGAATATGGAGGGGACTGATGTAAATGATTGATGGAAAGTGAGGTTGAAAACTGAGTTAACTACCTTTTTCAGAAGAAAAGATTCAAGTTACCATGAGAAAATTGAGAAACAATTCCAGTTCCAAGAGTACATTCTTCTATCTGGCCATCATTTAAAAGTCTACAAATAAATTCTGGAGAGGGTGTGGAGAAAAGAGGACCCTTGTACACTGTTGGTGGGAATGTAAATTGATGTGGACACTGTGGAAAATAGTGTGGAGGTTCCTCAAA
The DNA here is from genome assembly GCF_003676395.1 of Aethalodelphis obliquidens. NCBI lineage: Eukaryota > Metazoa > Chordata > Mammalia > Artiodactyla > Delphinidae > Aethalodelphis > Aethalodelphis obliquidens. Next base: position 6,716,028 of record NW_020837989.1, read on the forward strand.
AAACTGAAAATACACTTACCATATGATCCAGCAATCTCACTCCTGGGCATACACCCAGACAAAACTATAATTCGAAAAGATACATGCAAACCTATCTTCACAGCAGCACTGTTTACAATAGCCAAGACAAGGAAACAACCTAAGTGTCCATCAAAAGATGAATGGATAAAGAAGATGTGGCACATATATACAATGGAATATTACTCAGCCATAAAAGGAAACGAAATTGAGTTATTTGTAGTGAGGTGGATGTACCTAGAGTTTGTCATACAGAGTGAAATAAGTCAGAAAGAGAAAAACAAATACCGTATGCTAACACATATATATATGGATTCTAAGGAAAAAAAATGGTCATGAAGAACCTAGGGGCTGGACGGGAATTAAGACGCAGACCTACTACAGAATGGACTTGAGGACATGAGCAGGGGGAAGGGTAAGCTGGGACAAAGTGAGAGAGTGGCCTGGACATATATACACTACCAAATGTAAAATAGATAGCTAGTGGGAAGAAGCTGCATAGCACGGGGAGATCAGCTTAGTGCTTGGTGACCACCTAGAGTGGTGGGATAGGGAGTGTGGGAAGGAGATGCAGAAGGGAGGAGATACGGGAATATATGTATATGTATAGCTGATTCACTTAGTTATATAGCAGCAACTAACACAACAATGTAAAGCAATTATACTCCAATAGAGATGTTTAAAAAAAAAATACTGGACCCACCACTCTTCAAAAAGGACAAACAGATTATAAGAAGTCATGGAAAATTCATTCATGTTATAACAAGCAACTAGAAGACTAACTAGAACTTCTCCCATTAAGTATAAGCAACATTTTTTAAAATAACAAAAGAGCATGGCAAATGTACAAATATGCTATAGTAAAATATTAAAAGAATGGATGGGGAGCTTCTGGGAAGATGGCGGAAGACTAAGACGCGGAGATCACCTTCCTCCCCACAGATACACCAGAAATACATCTATACGTGGAACAACTCCTACAGAACACCTACTGAAGGCTGGCGGAAAACAGACCTCCCAAAAGGCAAGAAACGCCCCACATACCTGGGTAGGGCAAAAGAAAAAAGAATAAACAGAGACAAAAGGATAGGGACGGGACCGGCACCAGAGGGAGGGAGCTGTGAAGGAGGAAATGTTTCCACACACTAGGAAGCCCCTTCGCGGGCAGAGACTGCGGGTGGCGGAGGGGGAAAGCTTTGGAGACTGCGGAGGAAAGCACAGCAACAGGGGTATGGAGGGCAAAGCGGGGAGAGATTCTCGCACAGAGGATGGGTGCCGACCAGTACTCACCAGCCCGAGAGGCCTGTCTGCTCACTCTCCGGCGGCGGGCGGAGCTGGGACTTGAGGCTCGGCTTCGGTCGGAGCGCCGGAAGAGGAGCGCCGGAAGAGGACAGGGGATGGTGCGCCACGGCTAGCCGAGAGGGAGTCCGGGGCGTGGTCTGTACCTGCCGAAGAGGCGGGAGACTTTTTCTTCTCTGTTTCCTGGTGCATGAGGGGAGGGGATTAAGAGCGCTGCTTAAAGGTGCTCCAGAGACGGGCGCGAGCTGCGGCTGGAGGCGCGGACCCCCGAGACGGGCATGGAACGTTGAGGCTGCTGCTGCCGCCACAGGGAGGTCTGTGTGCGAGCACAGATCACTGTCCGCGCCCCCCTTCCGGGGAGCCTGTACAGCCAGCCACTGCCGGGGTCCCGGGATCCAGGGATCCAGGGACAACTCCCCTGGGAGAACGCACGGCGCGCCTCAGGCTGGTGCAATGTCACGCCGGCCTCTGCCGCCGCAGGCTCGCCCCGCACGCCGTGCCCCTCCCTCCCCCCGGCCTGAGTGAGCCAGAGTCCCTGAATCAGCGGCTCCTTTAACCCCAGCCCGTCTGAGCGAAGAACAGACGCCCTCCGGCGACCTACACACAGAGGCGGGGCCAAATCCAAAGCTGAGCCCCTGGGAGCTGTGAGTACAAAGAAGAGAAAGGGAAATCTCTCCCAGCAGCCTCAGAAGCAGTGGATTAAAGCTCCACAATCAACTTGATGTACTCTGCATCTGTGGAATACATGAATAGACAACAAATTGAGGAAGTGGACTTTGAGAGCAAGATTTATGATTTTTTCCTCTTTTTGTGAGTGTGTTTGTGTATGTTTCTGTCTGAGATTTTGTATAGCTTTGCTTCCACCATTTGTCCTACGGTTCTATCTGTCCGTTTTTTTTGTTTTTTTTTCTTAATAATAAGTTTTTTATTTTAATAACTTTATTATATTTTATCTTATTTTATTTTACTTTATCTTCTTTCTTTTTTTCCTTCCTTCCCTCCTTCCTTCCTCCCTCCCTCCCTCCTCTTTCTTTCTTTCTTTCTTTCTTTCTACTTCTACTAATTCTTTCTTTCTACTTTTTCTCCCTTTTATTCTCAGCCATGTAGATGAACGGCTCTTGGTGCTGCAGCCAGGAGTCAGTGCTGTGCCTCTGACGTGGGAGAGCCAACTTCAGGACACTGGTCCACAGGAGACCTCCCAGCTCCACATAATATCAAATGGCGAAAATCTCCCAGAGATCTCCATCTCAACACCAGCACCCAGCTTCACTCAACGACCAGCAAGCTACAGTGCTGCACATCCTATGCCAAACAACTAGCAAGACAGGAACACAACCACACCCATTAGCAGAGAGGCTGCCTAAAATCATAATAAGTCCACAGACACCCCAAAACACACCACCAAACGTGGACCTGCCCAACAGAAAGACAAGATCCAGCCTCATCCACCAGAACACAGGCACTAGTCCCCTCCACCAGGAAGCCTACACAACCCACTGAACCAACCTTAGCCACTGGGGATAGACATCAAAAACAACGGGAACTACGAACCTGCAGCCTGCAAAAAGGAGACCCCAAACACAGTAAGATAAGCAAAATGAGAAGACAGAAAAACACATGACAGATGAAGGAGCAAAATAAAAACCCAACAGACCTAACAAATGAAAGGAAACAGGCAGTCTACCTGAAAAAGAATTCAGAATAATGATAGTAAAGATGATCCAAAATCTTGGAAACAGAATAGACAAAATGCAAGAAACATTTAACAAGGACCTAGAAGAACTAAAGATGAAAAAACAATGATGAACAACACAATAAATGAAATTTAAAATTCTCTAGATGGGATCAATAGCAGAATAACTGAGGCAGAAGAACAGATAAGTGACCTGGAGGATAAAATAGTAGAAATAATTACTGCAGAGCAGAATAAAGAAAAAAGAATGAAAAGAACTGAGGACAGTCTCAGAGACCTCTGGGACAACATTAAACGCACCAACATTCGAATTACAGGGGTTCCAGAAGAAGAAGAGAAAAAGAAAGGGACTGAGAAAATATTTGAAGAGATTATAGTTCAAAACTTCCCTAATATGGGAAAGGAAATAGTTAATCAAGTCCAGGAAGCACAGAGAGTCCCATAGAGGAGAAATCCAAGGAGAAATACACCAAGACACATATTAATCAAACTGTCAAAAATTAAATACAAAGGAAACATATTAAAAGCAGCAAGGGAAAAACAACAAATAACACACAAGGGAATCCCCATAAGGTTAACAGCTGATCTCTCAGCAGAAACTCTGCAAGCCAGAAGGGAGTGGCAGGACATATTTAAAGTGATGAAGGAGAAAAACCTGCAACCAAGATTACTCTACCCAGCAAGGCTCTCATTCAGATTTGATGGAGAAATTAAAACCTTTACAGACAAGCCAAAGCTGAGAGAGTTCAGCACCACCAAACCAGCTTTACAACAACTGCTAAAGGAACTTCTCTAGGCAAGAAACACAAGAGAAGGAAAAGACCTACAATAATGAATCCAAAACAATTAAGAAAATGGGAATAGGAACATACATATCTATAATTACCTTAAATGTAAACAGACTAAATGCTCCCACCAAAAGACACAGATTAGCTGAATGGATACAAAAACAAGACCCATATATGTGCTGTCTACAAGAGACCCACTTCAGACCTAGAGACACACACAGACTGAAAGAAAGGGGATGGAAAAAGATATTTCATGCAAATGGAAACCAAAAGAAAGCTGGAGTAGCAATTCTCATATCAGACAAAATAGACTTTAAAATAAAGAATATTAGAAGAGACAAAGAAGGACACTACGTAATAATCAAGGGATCGATCCAAGAAGAAGATATAACAATTGTAAATATTTATGCACCCAACATAGGAGCACCTCAATACATAAGGCAAACACTAACAGCCATAAAAGGGAAAATCGACAGTAACACATTCATAGTAGGGGAATTTAACACCCCACTTTCACCAATGGACAGATCATCCAAAATGAAAATAAATAAGGAATCACAAGCTTTAAATGATACATTAAGCAAGATGGACTTAATTCATATTTATAGGACATTCCATCCAAAAACAACAGAATACACATTTTTCTCAAGTACTCATTGAACATTCTCCAGGATAGATCATATCTTGGGTCACAAATCAAGCCATGGTAAATTTAAGAAAATTGAAATTGTATCAAGTATCTTTTGCGACCACAACGTTATGAGACTAGATATCAATTACAGGAAAAGATCTGTGAAAAACAAAAACACATGGAGGCTAAACAATACACTACTTCATAACGAAGTGATCACTGAAGATATCAAAGAGGAAATAAAAAATACCTAGAAACAAATGACAATGGAGACACGATGACCCAAAATCTATGGCATGCAGCAAAAGCAGTTCTAAGATGGAACTTTATAGCAATACAATCCTACCTTAAGAAACAAGAAACATCTCTAATGAACAACCTAACCTTGCACCTAAAGCAATTAGAGAAAGAAGAATAATAAAACCCCGAGGTTAGAAGAAGGAAAGAAATCATAAAAAATCAGATCAGAAATAAATGAAAAAGAAATGAAGGAAACGATAGCAAAGATCAATAAAACTAAAAGCTGGTTCTTTGAGAAGATAAACAAAATTGATAAACCATTAGCCAGACTCATCAAGAAAAAAAGGGAGAAGACTCAAATCAATAGAATTAGAAATGAAAAAGGAGAAGTAACAACTGACACTGCAGAAATAAAAAAGATCATGAGAGAATACAAGCAACTCTATGTCAATAAAATGGACAACCTGGAGGAAATGGACAAATTCTTAGAAGTGTACAACCTACCAAGAATGAATCAGGAAGAAACAGAAAATATGAACAGACCAATCACAAGCACTGAAATTGAAACTGTGATTAAAAATCTTCCAACAAACAAAAGCCCAGGACCAGATGGCTTCACAGGCGAATTCTATCAAACATTTAGAGAAGAGCTAACACCTGTCCTTCTCAAACTCTTCCAAAATATAGCAGAGGGCGGAACACCCCCAAACTCATTCTACATGACCATCACCCTGATGCCAATACCAGAGAAAGATGTTACAAAGGAAGAAAACTACAGGCCAATATCACTGATGAACATAGATGCAAACATCCTCAACAAAATACTAGCAAACAGAATCCAACAGCACATTAAAAGGATCAGACACCATGATCAAGTGGGGTTTATTCCAGGAATTCAAGGATTCTTTAATATACGCAAATCAATCAATGTGATAAACCATATTAACAAATTGAAGGAGAAAAACCATACGATCATCTCAATAGATGCAGAGAAAGCTTTCGACAAAATTCAACACGCACTTATCATAAAAAACCCTGCAGAAAGTAGGCATAGAGGGAACTTTCCTCAACATAATAAAGGCCATATATGAAAAACCCACAGCCAACATCATCCTCAATAGTGAAAAACTGAAAGCATTTCCACTAAGATCAGGAACAAGACAAGGTTGCCCACTCTCACCACTCTTTATTCAACATAGTTTTGGAAGTTTTAGCCACAGCAATCAGAGAAGAAAAGGAAATAAAAGGAATCCAAATAGGAAAAGAAGAAGTAAAGCTGTCAGTGTTTGCAGATGACATGATACTCTACATAGAGAATCCTAAAGATGCTACCAGAAAACTACTAGAGCTTATCAATGAACTTGGTAAAGTAGCAGGATACAAAATTAATGCACAGAAATCTCTGGCATTCCTATACTCTAATGATGAAAAATCTGAAAGTGAAATCAAGAACACACTCCCATTTACCACGGCAACAAAAAGAATAAAATATCTAGGAATAAACCTACCTAAGGAGACAAAAGACCTGTATGCAGAAAACTATAAGTCACTGGTGAAAGAAATTCAAGATGATCCAAATAGGTGGAAAGATATACCATGTTCTTGGATGGGAAGAAGCAACATTGTGAAAATGACTCTACTACCCAAAGCAATCTACAGATTCAACTATCAAACTACCACTGGCATTTTTCACAGAACTAGAACAAAAAATTTCACAATTTGTATGGAAACACAAAAGACCCCGAATAGCCAAAGCAATCTTGAGAACGAAAAATGGAGCTGGAGGAATCAGGCTCCCTGACTTCAGACTATACTATAAAGCTACAGTAATCAGGACAGTATGGTACTGGCACAAAAACAGAAAGACCATTGGAACAGGATAGAAAGCCCAGAGATAAACCTACGCACATATGGTCACCTTATCTTTGATAAAGGAGGCAGGAATGTACAATGGAGAAAGGACAGCCTCTTCAATAAGTGGTGCTGGGAAAACTGGACAGGTACATGTAAAAGTATGAGATTAGATCACTCCCAAACACCATACACAAAAATAAGCTCAAAATGGATTAAAGACCTAAATGTAAGGCCAGAAACTATCAAACTCTTAGAGGAAAACATAGGCAGAACACTCTATGACATAAATCACAGCAAGGTCCTTTTTGACCCACCTCCTAGAGGAATGGAAATAAACACAAAAATAAAGAAATGGGACCTAATGAAACTTCAAAGCTTTTGCACAGCAAAGGAAACCATAAAGAGGACCAATAGACAACCCTCAGAATGGGAGAAAATATTTGCAAATGAAGCAACTGACAAAGGATTAATGTCCAAAATTTATAAGCAGCTCATGCAGCTCAATAACAAAAAAACAAACAACCCAATCCAAAAATGGGCAGAAGACCTAAATAGACATTTCTCCAAAGAAGATATACAGATTGCCAACAAACACATGAAAGAATGCTCAACATCATTAATCACTAGAGAAATGCAAATCAAAACTACAATGAGATACCATCTCACACCAGTCAGAATGGTCATCATCAAAAAATCTAGAAACAATAAATGCTGGAGAGAGTGTGCAGAAAAGGGAACACTCTTGCACTGTTGGTGGGAATGTAAATTGATACAGCCACTGTGGAGAACAGTATGGAGGTTTCTTAAAAAACTACAAATAGAACTACCATATGACCCAGCAATCCCACTACTGGGCATATACCCTGAGAAAACCATAATTCAAAAAGAGTCATGTACCAAAATATTCATTGCAGCTTTATTTACAGTAGCCTGGAGATGGAAACAACCTAAGTGTCCATCATCGAATGAATGGATAAAGAAGATGTGGCATATATATACAATGGAATATTACTCAGCCATAAAAAGAAACGAAATTGAGCTATTTGTATTGAGGTGGATAGACCTAGAGTCTGTCATACAGAGTGAAGTAAGTCAGAAAGAGAAAGACAAATACCGTATGCTAACACATATAAATGGAATCTAAGAAAAAATAATGTCATGAAGAACCTAGGGGTAACACAGGAATAATGCCACAGACCTACTAGAGAATGGACTTGAGGATATGGGGAGGGGGAAGGGTAAGCTGTGACAAAGCGAGAGAGAGGCATGGACATATATACACTACGAAACGTAAGGTAGATAGCTAGTGGGAAGCAGCCGCACAGCACAGGGAGATCAGCTCGGTGCTTTGTGACCGCCTGGAGGGGTGGGATAGGGAGGGTGGGAGGGAGGGAGACGCAAGAGGGAAGAGATATGGGAACATATGTATATGTATAACTGATTCACTTTGTTATAAAGCAGAAAGTAACACACCATTGTAAAGCAATTATACTCCAATAAGGATGTAAAAAAAAAAAAAAAAAGAATGGATGGTGGTACACAAAAGACAGTTGAAGAGCCCCATGTGGAATAAAACATGCTCTATGAAACAGATAAATTGCCCACAAGTGCTTCATGTGATTTAAAATTTTAGTAAGACTTAAAATAGGAACTCAGATGCCAAATAATGAAAAAACAGAATGAGACTGAATGGCTGTTTATATAGCTATGGAAACAAATTAAAAGGCAAGAAGCCATTATTAAAAAACTGTTAAGTAAATTAGAAACAAAAGAAAGCAGATAAACACAGCTATAAAGTGAATTACTGACATGAAACAAAGGCTTAATGTAACCACAATGAATGAAAAAAGAATAAAATCAAAACAATTACAAGAGGGCTTCCCTGGTGGCGTAGTGGTTGAGAATCCGCCTGCTGATGCAGGGGACACGGGTTCGTGTCCCAGTCTGGGAAGATCCCACATGCCGTGGAGCGGCTAGGCCTGTGAGCCAGGGCCGCTGAGCCTGCGCGGCCGGAGCCTGTGCTCCGCAACGGGAGAGGCCACAACAGTGAGAGGCCCGAGTACGGCAAAAAAAAAAAAAAAAACAATTACAAGATAATCAACATGGAGGACAAAGGTGATCTAACTTGGGGCTAACCAGCATCCCTGAAAAGATATTCAACCTTTGAAAATACCATAAAATCAAAAAATATTCCTTAAATGATGAAGTAAGTCTGTATACTGAAAAAACACACAATAGTAAAACAAAAATTGATGCATATGTATCAAAACCCAGGTGTTAATGTATATGTGTATATGCATATATATATATATTATGTAAAATATATATTACATAAAATTACATATAATGTTATATAATACATGTAATGTACTTTCTACTTTTTTTCTTCTATGAGGCAAAAAAAAAAAAAAAAAATCAAGCTCATTTAACAGTTCTCCCCACCAACATCCATTGCCAGAAGCTAATAAATGGGTATATACAAAGTTCTAAAAAAAAACAAAATCAGGACCAAAGAATACTATATCCTACCAACTCACCCCTCAAGTATAAAGGCAATTGTTTTTAACATGGAAGAATTCAGGGAGTACAAAACCTGCACGTCCTTCTTAAAAAAAAATTAATGTAAGTTTAAATCCAGCCACCAGTGACATGAGTAGCAGCCCAATAAGACTAATGAACCATCCAAAGTCAGAAGATACTTCAGCAAGGTCCACAAAGTTCTGAGAGAGCTGAATTTAATACACAATTGTTGACTGACTGACTGTCTTCACTCAGGTTAAGAATAAATAAGCAACCTTAGACATTATCATTTGACTTGCCTTTGCAGCTGGCAAGATATTTGACTTGTCCCTCAGGAACACGTCTCCATTCTGCTACCAAAATTTCATTTCCCAAAATACACAAAATGACCTACACAATTGATTCCCATGTAAGGCCTATTCTTTTCCCCTCCCATGATATGACTTATCTAATTCATCTCTCCCCAAATGGCTCTTATCTACATTTCCAAACCCTTCCTGTAGATTACCATTATAACCAATTCAATACTATATTTCAAGGGCTTTAAATATCTTCATATATTTTGATCCAATAAATTCTCTTCCAGATAGGTGTCAAAAAAATCATCTGAGATATAGGCAAATATGTATGCTTACTATAGTATTTATAACTACATTTGCAAAATTTTACAAGCAATATAAATATCCCTAAAGAAATTATTAAATTATGATATATAAAAGTAATGTTAATATTTTGAAAATTGGCTGTGATATCAGAACATGAATATAATAGAATAATATCTGAAACAATGAGGGTACAACAAATGTGGGTATATAAATACATATGATAAGGTTCAAAATGCATAAAAATATATGTTTATGAATGTAAAAGATAATGGAAGGAAACACATCTGATTTTCCCTGGGTTGTGGTTTTAAAAAATAATTTTATTTTTAGTAATTATTATGATGAAAAATTCAAGGTGTATAGTAAAAACAAATTAGAGAAAAAATAGCTACATAAACTCCACTATTACTATATATTATCATTAACAGTAGATGAACATAATTTCAGATATTTCTATATGTATATGACTTTCTGTGTGTGTGTGTATACATAATACACATAGAACATAACTTAATAAAAATGATTATAATATAGACCTATGTTTAAAATGAAGTGTAGTAAGTATAATTATACTAGAATTATACCACCTGTCATTTAACCAGGGCTTCTCTATAGCCAATTCGCTTCTTTTGATTCATCATTTCATGGACTAGATTTTTTTTTTCCCAACCAGTACTTACAAATCTTGTTTCCTTTCATTCTTACATACTTAAGGTAATGAGATTGGCTGATGTATACCCAAATGACAACTTGACTGAATATTTATTGGCTTTAATTGAGTTGCATCACTGTGAGTTAAAGTCTAAGACTTGTTCTCCGCTCCCTAAAATTTTTGTCCACATCTAAACCTTTTCACATATGAATTTCAGAATTTATCAAGTGAGAACTTAATTCTCTGGATTTTTCCTTTAAGGCTTGGGAAGTGTCTTTGTGTTGGGGCCGGGGATGGGATTGTATTTTAGGTTCTGGGAATACAGTAGTAACAAAGATAGACAAGGACACTTCTCTCAAAGAGTATGCATGATGAATTAGAAAATGAAAAGGACAATAATAAAAAGCAAAGCATAGATTGGCAAGGCCTATGATGGGGGTGATACATGGCTATGTTGTGAAGCAGGAATTCGGAGACCTCGCTTGTAGGAAAAACTTACTGTTCATCCATGAGAAACACTTAACTTTCTCTGGGCCTTGATTTATCTCTAAATTGAACATATTAAACTAGGTTATATCTGAGATCATTTCACTATCCCCCAAATTTCCTCCCATAATGTATTCATGTGACTATCTTCTGCCCATACTGGTTTAGTCCTGCCTCTTCCTACAGGAAGGCTTGGCAAACCTCTTAAGCTCACTGATGTTCTCCACTCAGTGCAATGAATGATGTCAGTTCTGCTTATTATACACTTATCATATACTTTGTCTTCTCAACCAGATATAAGTTCCCAAAAGAAGAGACCAGGTCTTAAGCTTTATGTTCCCATAGCACTGAACATGTTGCCCAGCACTTCCAGTGAAGTACAACTTAAATTCACCGAGACACTGCCTGAGTACAAGTATAGACCAGCAAGGAACATTGGTATATTAGTCCTTGGTGAGAAAATAGCTTCTATTCCTGCCTTTTTTATAAACTATTATGTTAATACCACTCTGTGATATACAACGTGGGGCATCACAACTTCTAACAAATGTTTATATTGCAAATATTTGAAACATGATATTCTACAAATACCAAATATACATAGAAGTTTTAAAGGTCCATATCTCAACCCTAGTCCCAGCTTTTAGTGGACCTCTAAAGAGCATGGTGCAAACTCAAATGCCTAGGCAGTGTACATGGATGAGGTAACCGAGTTTTACTGCAGTAGCATCTTAACTCATAATTTATCACACAAATTAAATATTTGCTCTTTATTTCCACTAATAATCTATGTTCTCCCATTTTTCTCAAAAATTAGCCCCTCTCAATCCATCATTCACTTTCCCACTGTGATAAAGAAATACATATAATATATTCTTTTTAACCCTACTACCAAAAAAGCACATGGAAAATGATAAACGTCACTGCCACTCAACCTCAATGTTGGCAAGACCAAACTGAAGGCTGAGGCGCCAACTAACCCACTCAAAAGAGGCAGCTGCTCCTTACTTCTAATGAAATGTTTCCAGTTTTATTTGTTTTGTTTTGTTCCTGCAAGAGAGGCCAGAAGTCTGCATTTTTGTGTAGCATCTCCCAATTTAAAAATATTAACAACCAATTTAAATATTTTAAAATACTATACAAACAAAACAAAAATGTCTATGAATATGTGGCTCACAGACTTAAAGTCTAAAATTTCTTTTCTAAAATTTCTTCAACTCTGACATGTAATGAATTTCTTTACTCAAGGTAGAGGTAGAGGGTAAGCTCTATGCAGAGTTATTCTGCTATTAGTGGTGCTCAAATTTCTGTTCTTACACTGCACTGTGCAGATGACCCTATCTGATCCTTCACTGAAGAAATGTGCTGTATGCATAGAACATAACAGTGGGATTCCAAAATGGTCTGTGTGGCAAAAAGAATAAAATAACTAGGAATAAACCTCCTTAAGGAGGCAAAATACCTGTACGCAGAAAACTGTAAGACACTGATGAAAGAAATCAAAGACAATAAAAACAGATGGAAAGATGTACCATGTTCTTGGATTGGAAGAATCAACATTGTGTAAATGACTATACTACCCAGAGCAATCTAAGATTCAGTGCAATCCCTATCAAATTACCAATGGCATTTTTTACAGAACTATAACAAAAAAATTTACAATTTGTATGGGAACACAAAAGACCCTGGGTAGCAAAAGCAATCTTGAGAAATAAAATTGGAGCTGGAGGAATCAGGCTCCCAGACTTTAGACTATACTATAAAGCTACAGTAATCAAGACAGTACAGTACTGGCACAAAAACAGAAAGATCAATGGAACAGGATAGAAACCTCACAGATAAACCCACATACATATGGTCACCTTATCTATGACAAAGGAGGCAAGAATACAAAATAGAGAAAAGGCCACTTCAATAAGTGGTGCTGGGAAGACTGGACAGCTACATGTAAAAGAATGAAATTAGAACACTCCCTAATACCATACACAAAAATAAACTCAAAATGGATTAAAGACCTAAATGTAAGGCCAGACACTATCAAACTCTTAGAGGAAAACATAGGCAGAACACTTTATGACATAAATCACAGCAAGATCTTTTTTGATCCACCTCCTAGAGGAATGGAAATAAAAATAAACAAATGGGACCTAGTGAAACTTAAAAGCTTTTGCAGAGCAAAGGAAACCATAAACAAGACGAAAAGACAACCCTCAGAATGGGAGAAAATATTTGCAAATGAAGAAACAAACAAAAGATACAAGCAGCTCCTGCAGCTCAATATCAAAAAAACAAAAAACCCAATCCAAAAATGAGCAGAAGACCTAAATAGACATTTCTCCAAAGAAGACATACAGATTGCCAACAAACATGAGAAGATGCTCAACATCACTAATCATTAGAGAAATGCAAATCAAAACCACAATGAGGTATCATCTCACAATGGTCAGAATGGCCATCATCAAAAAATCTACAAACAATAAATGCTGGAGAGGGTGTGGGTAAAAGGGAACCCTCCTGCACTATTGGTGGGAATGTAAATTGATGCAGCCACTATGGAGAACAGTATGGAGGTTTCTTAAAAAACTAAAAATAGGGCTTCCCTGGTGGCACAGTAGTTGAGAATCTGCCTGCCAGTGCAGGGGAAACGGGTTTGATCCCTGGTCCAGGAACATGCCGCATGCCGTGGAGCAGCTAGGCCCATGAACCACAACCACTGAGCCTGTGCTCTGGAGTCCATGAGCCACAACTAGTGAGCCCACGTGCAACAACTACTGAAGCCCATGCGCCTAGAGCCTGTGCCCCGCAACAAGAGAAGCCACCACAATGAGAAGCCCACAAACCCCAACGAAGATTGGCCCCGACTTGCCACAACCAGAGAAAAGCCCGTGTGCAGCAATGAAGACACAATACAGCCAGAAACAATAAAATAATAAAAATAATAAAATAAATAAATTTTTAAAAAAATTAAAATAGAACTACCATATGACCCTGCAATCCCACTACTGGGCATATACCCTGAGAAAACCATAATTCAAAAAGAGACATATACCACAGTATTCAGTGCAGCACTATTTATAACTTCCGGGACATGGAAGCAACCTAAATGTCCACTGACAGATGAATGGATAAAGAAGATGTGGCACATATATATATAATGGAATATTACTCAGCCATAAAAAGAAATGAAATTGAGTTATTTGTAGTGAGGTGGATGGACCTAGAGTCTGTCATACAGAGCAAAGTAAGTCAGAAAGAGAAAAACAAATACCATATGCTAACACATATATATGGAATCTAAGAAAACAAAATGGTTCTGAAGAACCTAGGGGCAGGGCAAGAATAAAGATGCAGACGTAGAGAATAGACTTGAGGACACAGGGAGTGGGAAGGGTAAGCTGTGATGAAGAGAGTGGCATGGACATATATACACTACCAAATGTAAAATAGATAGGTAGTGGGAAGCAGCCGCATAGCACAGCGAGATCAGCTCAGTGCTTTGTGCCCACCTAGAGGGGTGGGATGGGGGGTTGGAGGAAAACACAAGAGGGAGGAGATATGGGGATATATGTATATGTATAGCTGATTCACTTTGTTATACAGCAGAAACTAACACAACATTGTAAAGCGATTATACTCCAATAAAGATGTTAAAAATAAATAAAATTGATTACATACAAAAAAAAAAGATGTGGCACATATATACAATGGAGTATTACTCAGCCATAAAAAGGAACGAAATTGAGTTATTTGTAATGAGGTGGATGGACTTAGAGTCTGTCATACAGAGTGAAGTAAGTCAGAAAGAGAAAAACAAATACCGTATGCTAATTCATATATGTGGAATCTAAAAAAACGGTACTGATGAACCTAGTGGCAGGGCAGGAATAAAGACACACAAGTAGAGAACGGACTTGAGGACACGGTGGGGAAGGGTAAGCTGGGACGAAGTGAGAGAGTAGCATTGACATATATACACTACCAAATGTAAAACGGATGGCTAATGGGAAGCTGCTGCATAGCACAGGGAGATCAGCTCAATGCTATGTGACAACCTAGAGGGGTGGGATAGGAAGGGTTGGAGGGAGGCTCAAGAGGGAGGGTATATGGGGATATATGTATACTTATAGCTGATTCACTTTGCTGTACAACAGAAACAAACACAACAATGTAAAGCAATTATACTCCAATAAAGATATAAAAAATAAAATAAATTTTAAAAAATGGTCTCTGTGGGTTGCACCCTTCTCAGCAGATTGTGACTGTGAACTTTATTATGCAAATAGAATGCACTTAGACTTCTATTTTTTTTTTCTTTTTTTTTTGCAGTATGCGGGCCTCTCACTGTCGTGGCCTCTCCCGTTGCAGAGCACAGGCTCCAGACGCGCAGGCTCAGCAGCCATGGCTCACAGGCCCAGCCGCTCCGTGGCATGTGGGATCTTCCCAGACCAGGGAACGAACCCGTGTCCCCTGCATCAGCAGGTGGACTCTCAACACTGCGCCAACAGGGAAGCCCTAGACTTCTAATTTTTAATAGCAACATATATACCCTAGTGGTCTCAGAGTTCACAGAGACATGTGAATAGAGCCATTTCTCACTAGCCAGATTGGAAAACCTCATAATTTATGGAGCATTGAGTCGATAATTCAGAGGAGTCTTGCCTCTGAATAAAAATCCCTAGAATAAAAGTTACTCTGGTCTCATTAAACAAACCTTAAAAGCAAGACCTGAAAGAATCAAACTGTTTCTAAGTAACTTAACTTTCTTCCAAAATAAAGCTCAAGGATATTTATAGGAATACAAAATATTCAGCACATAACAAAGTAAAACTTACAGCATCTGTCATCCAATCAAAAATTACCAGGCAGGCAAATGAGCAGGAAAACATGACCCATAACAAGTAGAAAAACCAACCAATCAAAACCAATCCAATAATGACATGGATGTTAGAATCAACAGACCAGAGTGTTGAAATATTATAATGATACTCCATATGAGCATAAAGCTAGAGGAAAAATTAAGGATGTTAATTGGTGATGTGAAAGAAATTTTTAAAGACTAAAATCAAACTTCTAGAAGGGAAAATTATAATATCAGAGATGAAAAAGACACTGAATGGGATTAGTGACAGATTAGGTGTTATAGAAGAAAATATTGGTAAACCAGTATATCAATAGCAACTATCCAAAATGAAACAGAGAAAAAAGATTCAAAAACAGAAAAAACCTGAAGTGGCCTAACATCCATGTACTGAGGGGTTCCTAAAAGGGGGGTGGGGGGAAGATAAAATAATTTTGAAAAAATCACCAATATGTATCTATATTTTATGAAAACTGTAAATCCATCATATTAGTCTACAAGGCTGCTATAACAAAGTACCATAAACGGAGTGGCTTAAACAACAGAAATTTATTTTCTTCCAGTTCTGAAGGCCGGAGTCTGAAATCAAGAGGTTGGTAGGGTTAGTTCCTTCAGAGGACTGCGAGGAAGAATGTGTTCCATACCTCTCCCCGGTGTTTGCTGCCAATCTTTGGCATTTCTTGGCTTATAGAGACATCACCCCAATCTCTGCCTTCACCTTCACATGATATTTTCCCTATGTGTGTGTGTCTGTGCCCAAATTTCCCTTGTTTATAAGGACACTAGTCATATTATATTAGGACCCACACAAACAACATCATCTTAACTCATTATATCTGCAATAACCTTACTTCCAAATAAGGGCATATTCTGAGGAACTGGGGGTTAGAACTTCTACATATGAATTTTAGAGGTACACAATTTAACCCATGACACCCACAGACTTCCATAGAAGCTCAACAAAACCCTAGTATAAAAATATATATATTACTAAAACGACAGTGAGGCATATCAGAATCAAATTGTTCAAAACAATGATTTAAAAAAATCTTAAAAGCAGCCAAAGAAAAAACGAAATATTATGTACACAGAAACAGAAATAGGGATGACAGCAGATTTCTCAAAAGAAGCAAGGCTACGGTGGATCAACAAGTTTAAAGTAATGGGGAAAAAATGATCAATCTAGAATTTTATGCCCACCAAATTTTTAATCTTTTAAAAATTAAGATGAAATGAAGACTTTCAGGCATACAAAACCTGAAAAAAATTTACCATCAATAGGTCTGCCTTACAAGACACGTTAAAAGAAGTCCTTCAGAGAGAAGGAAAATGAGAGCCAATAGAAATATGGATCTACACAATACAACAAAAGCACTGGAAATGGTGATAATGTGGGTAAACATATGAGATGTTTTTCTTATCATCTAAGTCTCTTTAAAAGACAACTGACTTTCAAACAAAAATAATCATGGAGCTTATAACAAGAAAAAGTAAAATATCTGACAACATTAGTACGAAGTCTGGGAGGAGAGAAATGGAAGTATACTATTTTAAGGTTCTTATACCATACGTGAAGTAACAATTTCGCTTAAAGTAGATTTTGGTAAGTTAAAGATGTATACTGTCATCCCCAAATCAACCTCAAAAATGGGTTAAAAGTAAAAGGATGGATAAAGATACATCATGCTAATATCAAAAAGAACTTGAAGTAGTTGTATTAAAATCATATAAAATATATCCTAGAGCAAAGAATATTAACAGGGATAAAGAAAATCACTTCAAAATGATAAAAGGGTAGATTCATTAAGAAAACATAACAATTCTAAATGTTTATGTGCTTAGTAACAGAGCTTCCAAATGCATGAAGCAAAAACTGATAGAACTGCAAGTAGAAATAGATAAACATACAACTATAGTTAGAGATTTTGGTACCCTTTTAAAAATTAATAATGCAAATTCTATATACTCTTTCAGAAAACTGAAGAAGAGGGAATACTTTCATTCCATTTTATAAGGCCAGTATTACTCTAATACCAAAACCAGACAGAGATAACAAGAAGGGAAACTACCAATATCCCTCATGAACATGGATGCAAAAATTCTTAACAAAATGTTAGCAAACCTAAATCAATAACATATAAAAAGGATAATACATCATGACCAAGAGAGACATATCCCAGAAATACAAACACAGGTCCATACAAAGATTTGTACACAAATATTCATGGCAGTTTTATACATGACAGCTAAAAACTGGAAATCATCCAAATGTCCAACAACAGGTGAATCAACAGATTCCACACAATGGAATACTACTTAGCATAAGAATGAATTATTGATGCACATAACAATGTGGATGAATCTCAAAACAGTTACACTGAAAGAATCCAGGGCAAAAAAAAAGTACATACTTTATAATTCTATTTGTATAAAACTCTAGAAAATGCAAAGTAATCCCTAGTGACAGAAAGCAGATCAGTAGGTGACTGGGGGTGGGGAGAGGGGGAGGCAGCACAAGAATGAGAGAAGCAAAGAAGAGAGTAAAAAGGGGCGTAAGCATATTATCCAGCAATCCTACTCCTGGGCATATACCTTAACAAAACTATAATTTGAAAAGATACATGCACCCCACTGTTCACAGCAGCACTATTCACAATAGCCAAGACATGGAAACAACCTACATGTCCATCTACAGAGGAATGGATACAGAAGATGTGGTACACTGGGCAGGACTCCACATTCCCATGCAGGGGGGCAAGTTTGATCCCTGGTTAGGGAACTAGATCCCACATGCATGCTGCAACTAAGTCCACATGCTGCAACTAAAGATCCTGCCTGCCTCAACTAAGACCCGGCACAGCCTAAATAAATAAATAAATAACACACATTTTGAGGGGAAATGGGGAAATTTAAATACAGAATGTTTATTAGAAATATTAAGGAATTCTGAAGAATTTTGTTAAAAATAATAATGGAACTACATTTATATAAGAAAGCATCTACCTTTTTCAAAGATAACACATTGAACTATTTCAAAGTGAAAGGTGTGTCTGTCTTTATTTTTCTTATATTAAAGTATAGTTGATTTATAATATTTTATTAGTTTCAGGTGTACAACACAGCAATTCAATAATTTTATAGATTATACTCCATTTAAAGTTACTGCAAACTAATGGCTATATTTTCTTATGCTGTACAATATATCTTTGTTGCTTAAAAAAAAGAAGAAGATGTGGTACATATATACAATGGAATATTACTCAGCCATAAAAAAGAATGATATAATTCCATTTGTACCGACATAGATGGACCTAGAGATTATCATACTAAGTGAAGTAAGGCAGAAAGAGAAAGACAGATATATGATATCACTTATATGTGGAATCTAAAATACAACACAAATGAACATATCTACAAAACAGACTCAGACACAGAGAACAGACTTGTGGGTGCCAAGGGGGCGGGGGAGGGAAGGATTGGGGAGTTTGGGATTAGAAGATGCAAACTATTATATATAGAATGAATAAACAACAAGATCCGACTGAATCGCACAGGAAACTATATTCAATATCCTGTGATAAACCATCATGGAAAAGAATATAAAAAAGAATGTAGGTATATGTATAACTGAATCGCTTTGTTGTACAGCAGAAACTAACAGAACATTATAAATCAACTACATTTCAATAAAATTTAAAAAATAAAAATGAAAAGGGGCGAGGAGAGGAGCTTCAAGATGGCAGAAGACTTAAGATGTGGAGATGACCTTCCTCCCCACAAATACATCAGAAATACATCTACATGTGGAACAACTCCTACAGAACTCCTACTGAATGCTGGCAGAAGACTTCAGACCTCCCAAAAGGCAAGAAACTCCCCACGTACCTGGGTAGGGCAAAAGAAAAAAGAATAAACAGAGACAAAAGGATAGGGACGGGGGCTTCCCTGGTGGCACAGTGGTTGGGAGTCCGCCTGCCGATGCAGGGGACGCCGGTCCGTGCCCCGGACCAGGAGGATCCCACGTGCCGCAGAGCAGCTGTGCCCGTGGGCCATGGCCGCTGAGTATGCGCGTCCAGAGCCTGTGCACCGCGACGGGAGAGGCCACAGCGGTGAGAGGCCCGCATACCACAAAAAAAAAAAAAAAAAAAAAAAAAGGATAGGGACGGGACCCGCACCAGTGGGAGGGAGCTATGAAGGAGGAAAGGTTTCCACACACTAGAAGTTTCATCGCGGGCGGAGACTTCGGGTGGCAGAGTGGGGAGCTTCGGGGCCGCAGAGGCGAGCACAGCAAAAGGGGTGCGGAGGGCAAAGTGGAGAGATTCCCGCACAGAGGATTGGTGCTGACCGGCACTCACCAGCCTAAGAGGTTTGTCTGCTCACCCGCTGAGGCGGGCGGGGGCTGGGAGCGAGGCTCGGGCTTCGGTCGGATCCCAGGGAGAGGATGGGTTGTCGGCGTGAACACAGCCTGAAGGGGGCTAGTGAGCCACGGCTAGCCGGGAGGGAGTCTGGGGAAAGGTCTGGAGCTGACAAGAGACAAGAGACTTTTTCCTCCCTCTTTGTTTCCTGGTGCGCGAGGAGAGGGGATTAAAAGTGCCATTTAAAGGAGCTGCAGAGATGGGCACAAGCCGCGGCTATCAGCGCAGGCCCCAAAGATGGGAACAGGACGCTAAGGCTGCTGCCACCACCAAGAAGCCTGTGTGCGAGCACAGGTCACTCTCCACACCTCCCCTCCCGGGAGCCTGTGCAGCCTGCCACTGCCAGGGTCCCGGGATCCAAGGACAACTTCCCCTGGAGAACGCACGGCGCGCCTCAGGCTGGTGTAACGTCATGCCGGCCTCTGCTGCCGCAGGCTCGCCCTGCACTCCGTGCCCCTCCCTCCCCCAGACCTGAGTGAGCCAGGGCCCCCGAATCACCGGCTCCTTTAACCCCATCCTGTCTGAGCGGAAAAACAGATGCCCTCAGGTGACCGACACGCAGAGGCGGGGCCAATTCCAAAGCTGAACCCCGGGAGCTGTATGAACAAAGAGAAAGGGAAATTTCTCCCAGCAGCCTCAGAAGCAGCGGATTAAATCTCCACAATCAACTTGATCTACCCTGAATCTGTGGAATACATGAATAGACAACGAATCATCCCAAACTAAGGAGGTGGACTTTGGGAGCAACGAGATATATATATTCTTTTTTCTTTCTTTTTTTCCCCCCTTTTTCTCTTTCTGTGAGTGTCTATGCGTATGCTTCTGTGTGTGATTTTGTCTGTATAGCTTTGCTTTTACCATTTGTCCTAGGGTTCGGTCTGTCTATTTTTGTTTGTTTGTTTTTGTTTTATTTTTAGTATAGTTTTCAGCACTTGTTATCATGTGTGGATTTGTTTTTTGGTTTGGTTGTTCTTTTCTTTCTCTTTTTTAATTACTTTAAAAATATTTTTAATAATTACTTATGTTTTTTATTTTAATAACTATTTTATTTTATCTTATTTTATCTTTTTCCTTCTTTCTTTCTTTTTTTCTCCCTTTTACTCTGAGCCATGTTAATGACAGGCTCTTGGTGCTCCAGCCAGGCATCAGGGCTGTGCCTCTGAGGTGGGAGAGCCACATTCAGGACATTGGTCCACCAGAGACCTCCCAGCTCCACGTAATACTGAATGGCAAAAATCTCCCAGAGATCTCCATCTCAATCCCAAGACGCAGGTCCACTCAATGACCAGCAAGCTACAGTGCTGGTCACCCTATGCCAAACAACTAGCAAGACAGGAACACAACCACACCCATTAGCAGAGAGGCTGCCTAAATTCATAATAAGGTCACAGACACCCCAAGACACACCACCAAACGTGGACCTGCCCACCAGAAAGACAAGATCCAGCCTCATCCACCAGAACACAGACACTCGTCCCCTCCAACAGGAAGCCTACACTACACACTGAACCAACCTTAGCCACTGGAGGCAGACACCAAAAACAACAGGAACTACAAACCTGCAGCCTGTGAAAAGGAGACCCCAAACACAGTAAGTTAAGCAAAATGAGAAGACAAAGAAACACAAAGCAGATGAAGGAGGAAGGTAAAAACCCACCAGACCTAACAAATGAAGAGGAAATAGGCAGTCTACCTGAAAAAGAATTCACAGTAATGATAGTAAACATGATCCAAAATCTTGGAAATAGAATGGAGAAAATACAAGAAATGTTTAACAAGGACCTAGAAGAACTAAAGAGCAAACAAACAATCATGAACAACACAATGAATGAAATTAAAAATTCTCTAGAAGGGATCAATAGCAGAATAACTGAGGAAGAAAAACAGATAAGTGACCTGGAAGATAAAATATTGGAAATAACTACCACAGAACAGAATAAAGAAAAAAGAATGAAAAGAATTGAGGACAGTCTCAGAGACCTCTGGGACAATATTAAATGCACCAACATTCCAATTATAGGGATCCCAGAAGAAGAAGAGAAAAAGAAAGGGACTGAGAAAATATTTGAAGAGACGATAGTTGAAAACTTCCCTAATATGGGAAAGGTAATAGTTAATCAACTCCAGGAAGCACAGAGAGTCCCATACAGGATAAATCCAAGGAAAAACACACGAAGACACATAGTAATCAAACTATCAATAATTAAATACAAAGAACAAATATTAAAAGCAGCAAGGGAAAAACAACAAGTAGCATACAAGGGAATCCCCATAAGGCTACAGCTGATCTTTCAGCAGAAACTCTGCAAGCCAGAAGCGAGTGGCAAGACATATTTAAAGTGATGAAAGGGAAAAACCTACAACCAAGATTACTCTACCCAGCAAGGATCTCATTCAGATTTGATGGAGAAATTAAAACCTTTACAGACAAGCAAAAGCTGAGAGAGTTCAGCACCACCAAACCATCTTTACAACAAATGCTAAAGGAACTTCTCCAGGCAGGAAACACAAGAGAAGGAAAAGACCTACAATAACAAACCCAAAACAATAAAGAAAATGGTAATAGGAACATACATATTGATAATTACCTTAAATGTAAATGGGTTAAATGCTCCAACCAAAAGACATAGACTGGCTGAATGGATACAAAAACAAGACCCATATGTACGCTGTCTACAAGAGGCCCACTTCAGACCTAGGGACACATTCAGACTGAAAGTGAGGGGATGGAAAAAGATATTCCATGCAAATGGAAATCAAAAGAGAGCTGGAGTAGCAATTCTCATATCAGACAAAATACACTTTAAAACAAAGACTATCACAAGAGACAAAGAAGGACACTACATAATGATCAAGGGATCAATCCAACAAGAAGATATAACAATTGTAAATATTTATGCACCCAACATAGGAGCACCTCAATACACAAGGCAAATACTAACAGCCATAAAAGGGGAAATCGACAGTAACACAATCATAGTAGGGGACTTTAACACCCCACTTTCACCAATGGACAAATCATCCAAAATGAAAATAAATAAGGAAACACAAGGTTTAAATGATACATTAAACAAGATGGACTTAATTGATAGGACATTCCATCCAAAAACAACAGAATACATTTTCTTCTAAAGTGCCCATGGAATTTTCTCCAGGATAGATCATATCTTAGGTCACAAATCAAGCCTTGGTAAATTTAAGAAAACTGAAGTCGTATCGAGTATCTTTTCTGACCACAACGCTATGAGACTAGATATCATAGGAGGAAAAAATTTGTAAAAAATACAAACACCTGGGGACTAAACAATACACTACTTAATAACCAAGAGGTCACTGAAGAAATCAAAGAGGAAATAAAAAAATACTGAGAAACAAATGACAATGAAAACACGATGGCCCAACACCTATGGGATGTAGCAAAAGCAGTTCTAAGAGGGAAGTTTATAGCAATACAATCCTACCTTAAGAAACAGGAAACATCTCGAATGAACAACCTAACCTTACACACAAAGCAATTAGAGAAATTAGAACAAAAAACCCCCAAAGTTAGCAGAAGGAAAGAAATCATAAAGATCAGATCAGAAATAAATGAAAAAGAAATGAAGGAAAGGATAGCAAAGATCAATAAAGCTAAAAGCTGGTTCTTTGAGAAGATAAATAAAATTGATAAAACATTACCCAGACTCATCAAGAAAAAAGGGAGAAGACTCAAATCAATAGAATTAGAAATGAAAAAGGAGAAGTACCAACTGACACTGCAGAAATACAAAGGATCATGAGAGATTACTACAGGCAACTATATGCCAATAAAATGGACAACCTGGAAGAAATGGACAAATTCTTAGAAATGTACAACCTGCCAAGACTGATTCAGGAAGAAATAGAAAATATGAACAGACCAATCACAAGCACTGAAATTGAAACTGTGATTAAAAATCTTCCAACAAACAAAAGCCCAGGGTCAGATGGCTTCACAGGAGAATTCTACGAAACATTTAGAGAGAATTAACACCTATCCTTCTCAAACTCTTCCAAAAAATTGCAGAGGAAGGAACACTCCCAAACTCACTCTATGAGGCCACCATCACCCTGATACCAAAACCAGACAAAGATACTACCAAAAAAGAAAAGTACAGACCAATATCACTGATGAATATAGATGCAAAAATCCTGAGCAAAATACTAGCAAACAGAATCCAACAGCACATTAAAAGGATCATACACCATGATAAAGTGGGGTTTATCCCAGGCATGCAAGGATTCTTCAATATACGCAAATCAACTAATGTGATACACCATATTAACAAACTGAAGGATAAAAACCATATGACCATCTCAATAGATGCAGAAAAAGCTTTCAAAAGAAATCACCACCCATTTATGATAAAAGCCCTCCAGCAAGTAGGCATAGAGGGAACTTACCTCAACGTAATAAAGGCCATATATGACAACACTACAGCCAACATTGTCCTCAATGGTGAAAAACTGAAACCATTTCCACTAAGTTCAGGGACAAGACAAGGTTGCCCACTGTCACCACTATTATTCAACATCGTTTTGGAAGTTTTAGCCACAGCAATCAGAGAATAAAAAGATAAAAGTAATCCAAATCAGAAAAGAAGAAGTAAAGCTGTCACTCTTTGCAGATGACATGATACTGTACACAGAGAATTCTAAAGATGCTACCAGAAAACTACTAGAGCTAATCAATGAATTTGGTAAAGCAGCAGGATACAAAATTAATGCACAGGAATCTCTGGCATTCCTATACACTAATGAAAAATCTGAACATGAAATTAAGGAAACACTCCCATTTACCATTGCAACACAAAGAATAAAATACCTAGGAATAAACCTACCTAAGGAGACAAAAGACCTGTATGCAGAAAATTATAAGACACTGATGAAAGAAATTCAAGATGATACAAATAGATGGAGAGATATACCATGTTCTTGGATTGGAAGAATGAACATTGTGAAAATGACTATAGTACCCAAAGCAATCTACAGATTTAAAGCAGTCCCCATCAAACTACCACTGGCATGTTTCACAGAACTAGAGCAAAAAACTTCACAATTTGTATGGAAACATAAAAGACCCCGAATAGCCAAAGCAATCTTGGGAAAGAAAAACGGAGCTGGAGGAATCAGGCTTCCTGACTTCAGACTATACTATAAAGCTACAGTAATCAAGACAGTATGGTACTGGCACAAAAACAGAAATATAGATCAGTGGAACAGGATAGAAATCCCAGAGATAAATGCACACACATATGGTCACCTTATCTTTGATAAAGGAGGCAAGAATATACAATGGAGAAAAGATAGCCTCTTCAATAAGTGGTGCTGGGAAAACTAGACAGCTACATGTAAAAGAATAAAATTAGAACATTCCCTAACACCATACACAAAAATAAACTCAAAATGGATTAAAGACCTAAATGTAAGGCCAGAAACTATCAAACTCTTAGAGGAAAACATAGGCAGAATACTCTATGACATAAATCTCAGCAAGATCCTTTTTGACCCACCTCCTAGAGAAATGGAAATAAAAACAAAAATAACCAAATGGGACCTAATAAAACTTAAAAGCTTTTGCACAGCAAAGGAAACCATAAACAAGACCAAAAGACAACCCTCAGAATGGGAGAAAATATTTGCAAATGAAGCAACTGACAAAGGATTAATCTCCAAAATTTACAAGCAGCTCTTGCAGCTCAATATCAAAAAAACAAACAACCCAATCGAAAAATGGGCAGAAGACCTAAATAGACATTTCTCCAAAGAAGATATACAGATTGCCAACAAACACATGAAAGAATGCTCAACATCATTAATCATTAGAGAAATGCATATCAAAACTACAATGCAATATCATCTCACACAGGTCAGGATGGCAATCATCAAAGATTCAACAAACAATAAATGCTGGAGAGGGTGTGGAGAAAAGGGAACTCTCATATACTGTTGGTGGGAATGTAAATTGATACAGCCACTATGGAGAACAATATGGAGGTTCCTTAAACAACTGAAAATAGAACTACCATATGATCCAGCAATCCCACTACTGGGCATATACCCTAAGAAAGCCATAATTCAAAAAGAGTCATGTACCACAATGTTCATTGCAGCTCTATTTACAATAGCCAGGACATGGAAGCAACCTAAGTGTCCATCGATAGATGAATGCATATAGAAGATGTGGCACATATATACAATGGAATATTACTCAGCCATAAAAAGAAATGAAACTCAGTCATTTGTAGTGAGGTGGATAGACCTAGAGTCAGTCATATAGAGTGAAGTAAGTCAGAAAGAGAAAAACAAATACCGTATGCTAACACATATATATGGAATATAAAAAAAAAATGTCATGAAGAACCTGGGGCAACAGACCTCCTAGAGAATGGACTTGAGGACACGGGGAGGGGGAGGGTAAGTTGGGACGAAGTGAGAGAGTGGCATGGACATATATACACCACCAAACGTAAAACCAATAGCTAGGGGGAAGCAGCTGCATAGCACAGGGAGATCAGCTCGGTGCTTTGTGACAACCTAGAGGGGTGGGATAGGGAGCATGGGAGGGAGGGAGATGCAAGAGGGAAGAGATATGGGGATATATGTTTATGTATAGCTGATTTCCTTTTTATAAAGCAGAAAATAACACATCCAAAAAATAAAAAAAAATAAAAAGGTGCATGAGGAAACTTTTTGGGTGAAACATATGTTCATTATCTTGACTGAGGTAATGGTTTTATAGATGTGTACATACGGCAAAATATATCAAATTATACACTTAAAATACATACATTATATATCAATTATACTTCAGGTTTTAAACAAAAGTGCTACCACAACAAATCCACTCATAACCACCACAGTCCAATAAGGGCTCATTCTAAACAGGGTAAACGCCACATATTAGGATTATTTTAAAAATGAGTTATGGCAAGTTTGCGAAAGTCGTACATCAAGTCTGCACCAATGCCAGGCTGGAAAACATCTAATCCACACTCCACTTGGAGGACTGGATTGGTTTGGATATTAGCTATTGCCAATTCTTCTTATTAACATTAACGCTTTGCAAAGTAAGGTTTGAATAAGACTAAACCTGCATGTGGTTAGTAAGTGTCATGCAAAAAAAAAAAAAAAAAAAAAAAGATCTGTAATCAAAAGGATGGGAAACGTTCAAACTGTATTCTCAGTATTCTCTACTACAGGACTTTCCCAACCTTTTCATATGCCAGGGTGGGTTTTAACTCTGTAAGGCCATCATGTGTACACAGTGGTTCCCAAGAGTATTTGATCCTGGTGTCCATGTTTTCAGAGACCTTTTTCCAGGAGTATCATCCCACTGAACATTCTAGGGGCATTCTTTGAGAGCATTTCCAGGTCCTCTTTATCCTCTAGCTCCTGACTGGATAGTGCTAAATGGAGGGAGATCAGAGGTGGACATAAAATAAGGGGCAATCATATGCATACAGGCTGTTTCCAATAGTTCAAAGCATGAGTTCTGAACCCAAAAATAAACTGCTTTTGCATTTTTCATTGTTCCATTTTTCCAGGACACCAACATGAAAGATTTCTTCTCAGCATGATGGCACTCCTCTTTATGAACACAGATAATCAATCAGCAGTTGGCTGTGCTCAAGAGTGACAGACTCAGCAGAGGAACAAAGAATGCCCATTAGGGGAGAGAGAGAAAGGAGGGGGCTTGGGAATCATCCCTGTTAAGAGAGGTGATCCCCACCGCCAACAGCTATATCTCCAGGGGCCCCATTTATTACCATAACCTCCTATTTCAAACACAAGCTCACAGTCTGGGTCCCTCCATCCGTCTTTCAGGTGACAAATGGCATCATAAATCTTCCTTTCACCTCTCAAAAGGGCCACAGCTGAGCTAGGGCACCCATCCCCCAGTCTCTCCCCACCTCCTGCCTCTTCAACCTGGGCCCCATTCTTCTGGAGCAATTAAACACAATCAAGCTTTTCCACCCAGCACTAATAGAGCCTGACCTTCTCCCGAAGGAGCCAGGGCTCAGCCCCAGGAGACAAGCCAGCTGGGAAAACAGAATAGGCCAGTGGGCAAAAGAAAGCGCATGAATATTCAAGCATGGCCAGGGGGCATTTAGAGTCACTTACCCTAAAGGGAAGCCTGACTACTCCCTCCCACCGCATAAAGGGCTAAGAGGACCAGCCAGATAACACTGAGCCCTTCTGACTTCCAGCAGTAACCAGACAGAACTCCAATGGTCAGAGATTGCTCAGATTCAAGAATGGAGAGCAAGGAGCCCTACCCATAGACTCCCCCTGCCCCAATTCCTTCTCCCAGGGCCTCTCTGAAGGCTAGGGTTTGAACTGCAGTATCCACATCATCTTGAGTCTTCCCGATTCTAAAAATAGAAAAATTCATGCTCAGAGAAGAGATTTCCTCAAAGACACAGAGTGAGTAACTGGTAAAAAACAGGGCTAGGACCTAACCGCCTAACTCTACATGCATTATACATTCCACTAGATGAACTAGAGGCTTCTAAGGGCCAAAGGACCCTCTGTATATCTAGGTAAACTTCAGAGATATGTGCATACTTCCCAGAAGAGATTCCACAATTTTCATTACGAACTCAAGGGAGTAGATAATGAAAGTGAAGAATCATTGCCTGTAACAGAGAATAATTCACTTCCTAAAGCACAAGGAATGGCAGAAAGAAGTTGGACTCAAATAACAGGTGCCAATTTCTGGGACAGCAGGAAAACCAAATAAAATAAAGTATTTGGGGGAGGAGACATTGGTAGGGCTGCCCTGAAGTAACCTATGAGATGCAGGTTATGGGTTTTGCATTCTCCCATCTCCCCTTTTAGCTTGATATCCTTAATCTAGTCTTCCATATTCTTTATCCCTTTCTTCATTTATCCTCCATAATCAGAAATATATCTGTACCATATCTCATGCCCTCAGGCTTCAAGTTCTTTTGAAAATCAGTCCATACTAGAGTATTAACGATGTCCCCAGGTTTTTCTTCACATGAGTCTTTGTTGCCTTAAACAAGGGAATAGCAATGGAATATCAGACACCAGGGTAGTCTGGCTTAGGAGCCATTTGGGCAGCAAAGAAAGTCTTTCTGGGATACTCACAGATGGAGTTAATTTCTGAAGTCAGAGAAAAGAGTGAAAACAATGATTAATCAAAATTGTCTTTGAAAACCCCATAAAGCTCTCTTTAAATATAATACAGTAAATGTGATCTTTTATATCAACACTGGATGATAATAAGTATAGACAGCAACCATGCTATATGTAAAAATTCAAATCTTTAACCACTGGCATATCACTTAGTGTGGCAAAGTTTACCCTAAGGGAAACTGTAGAAATCAAGACCAGCTGAACCCGTGTCTCTCCCATCTCCCATCTCATGAGTACTCCGGAGCATTCCATCATAGGAGGGAATGGTAGTCAGATTGCCTTGACTATTGAAATTGCTGTTTTCTCATGTATGCCTCTATTGTTGTTGTTACTGTCGTTTTGGTTATTTTGCTTTGTTTTGGCTAAGCATGTTTCTCAGTTTGCAAGATGTATCTCTGATGCAATTCCACATTGAGAGAGTGGATTGTACCAATAGGTTTCTGTCCACATAATGATTGGCTCAAAGACTCACCTGTTTTTAAAAGTCCTCTTTATTAGCTATCTCATATGTGACCTTAGAAGAGAGAATCCGTCACTTCTCTTTTGCTCTCTCGTTTCTTAGGGAGGTGAATGAGTAAGGAAGCCACTGAGTCTGGAACGATCTGGACTTGGGGAGCCTAAGTGAAAGAAAGCACTGGTGGATAGTTAGGAGACGTGAGTTCACATCCTAGTTCTACCAGTGACTCACTGGGGGATGGACCTCAGAACAGCCTTACCCTTTCTACATCCCGGTATCTTCACCTACGCAAGGAGGAAGTGAATGCTGAGGAGCCCTAAATTTCTTGCTAGCTGTGAAATTCTGTGCTTCTGACCCAGCTCTGTAACTGGCTGGATACACTTAGCCAACAGCACACCCTACCTGGGCTCAAAGTTTGTCTCTTTCACTTCTGGCTGTGTGACCTCAGATCTTACTTAACCTCTTTATGACTCAAGTCCCTCATCTGTAGAGGACAGAGTAAAGGTCCTGACTTCACAGAATTACATGAGATAATGCAAGGGAAGAACACAAGCTTCACGTGCACATAGTAAGTGATGAATACACCGAAACCAGCCTTACAATAAAATGAGAGAGCTGGGCTAGGTGACCCATAAGTCTCCTCCAACCCCCCTCTTCCCCGGGTCTATTGCCCATTTTCTGGTCAGTCATGTCTGTCAGTTGTGGATCAGCATCATGTCATTGAGAATCAGTCACTTGCTCAGACTGCTGTCCACGGCAAACAACTGACTGTGCCAGGGGCAGCAAGGAAATTTTTGCCCTGGTGCAGAAAAACTCACCATTATTCAAGAGCTTAGGATGACAATATTACCTATCGGGTAGAGCCCTATTGCCAAGGACTGGACGTTGGGATTCTGGTCACTGCCCGTCACAAAGTGGGACCTGGCCAATTCATTCTGGCTCTGTCATTACCTGTATAAGACCCCACCACCAATGCAATGCCTCATGAGGGGCACAGGTGAATCCCAAGTTGGGGAGGTGTGACATTTCTCTGATCCCAGACCTCTCTGTGAGTCACTTTACAGTTCTCCACAAAGAACAAGGTGTGGGATTTGCCACGTTCACGATGTCATACCAAATCTCTGTTTGAGATGTGCTTTGCTTGATCTTTGTGTCAACCCTGCGAGGGAAACAGCGCAGCTAATATCCCCATCGCAGATGGCTCAGGGATGTGACATGATTCACTCAGGTCACAGAGCAAATTAGTGCAGTGGCAAGAAGGCAAACCTCATTCTCTTAACTCCAGATTTAGTTCTAAAGGCACTTATTTTACTTTCCCAGCCGCTAAACATAAAGGATGCTTGCCCCTCCCCATCACCACCCTTCAATCCAAAATATCTGAGGGTCTCTATGGTGACTAGAAAATGCCCTAATAACCCAAGTCATGGAGGTCACCCATTGCTGACGTCCTCAGCTCTTGCTTGATCCTTGACCTCTGTCTCATTCTGAATCATCCCAGATCTACAGGAATAATGCTCTGTCCCACCCCCACCTGCCTCCTACCCCATAAAAGAAAATGGGATGAATGATCACACTTGCTGACCAGTTGTCCAGCTCCTGAAAGGTCACCCACCCTCTCTGTTCTGCCTGGCTCCACCCCCAGCATGAGAGCCCAGGGGACTGCCTTAGCCGCCTCTGCATTGCGACGGTCCTCTCTCGCCGTCTCCCAAACCACGCATCGCTGCGAGCAGAAGAGCCAAGCACTCTCTTCTGTCTCAAGCAAGGGCTGCAGGGCTGCCAGACGGGGCTGAGGGGACTCAGCTCTCCGCTCGACCCCAACTGCAGCCCAACGACCTCCATCTGCGACATCCCCGCTGCCACCCAACCCATGCGTTCTCTCCGGCGCGCACTTGCGCGGCTGACTCGCCTTGGAGCTGTGGCTGCTCAATAGCCCTCGGCGAGATGGATGGAGATCCAACCCCCTCCCTCTTCTCTGGATGGAAACTGGACTCTTGGCAATGAGGCTGGGTTGGAAAAGTATCTGTGCTGCAGGAAACCCAACTTTAGAGAGAGAAAATTGATTCAATGCAGAAAAGGTGTGCAGCCTTAAATGAAACGCGTTCCCAGTTAAAATTGTGCAGCCGCAGATTTGACGTCAATCCCCCGAGCCTCCGCCTTCTGTGCAAACTCTCTGCAATCCATCATGTCTTCTCCTCCCACCCAGGGACTTGATGTCTTCATGTGTCTTCCTCTCCCTTTATCAAAGACTGCTTTCAGAAAAGGCATCTCATATCTGTCCTTTCCAGCAAAGTGAGAATGTCAGTCACCATATTTTCTCTGCTATAAATATCTTCATGTCCAGCCTCATCTCTCAGTGACGAATGGAACGTGGTCATTCTTTGGGGCCATAGGATAGGTATGGACGAATGACCAGGGACTGAAGAAGGAAGTATAGAGTCCGGTGGGATCCCGAGTAAGATACTTCACTTCTCTGAGCCTCCACTCTCTCATCTGATGGGTGGCCAGGATAAGATCAGACAGGGCTAGCTCATGGGGCTGTTTCATCAGTGAAGAATTTGTTGAAAAGCTTCAGTGATTAGAAACCTGGGCTTAAAGTCACTCATCCCTGAGTTTAAATCCTAGCTCTAGCTGTGTGACCTAAAGTAAGTTACCTACTTTCTCTAAGGCCCAGCTTTTATATCTGTAATACCAGGGCAATTATATTTTAAATACTTCACAGGGTTGAGAGAACTAAAAAAGACAGTGGAGCCTATATAATGTAGTGGTTAAAAGCATGGACTCTGTCATCAGATTATACGGGTTCAAGCCCAGCTCTACTCTTTACTAGCTGTGTGACATTGGAAAAATCACTTAACCTCTCTGTGCTTCAGTTTTATCATCTGTAAAATGCTAATAATAACAGTACCTACCGCAATTGATCGTTATGAGGATTCAGTGATTAAATATATATGTAAAGTATTTACAAGAGTACCTGGCTGGCACTAGTGCATAATAAGCCTGAATAAGTATTAGCTATTATTAGTGTGGTTATTTAAGTAAAGCCCTTGGTCCCATTCCTGATACATATAAGTATTCAATAAATGATGGTCATTACTATAAAGTCCAAATATATAATAGTGTCATCCTTATAGTATTATCTTTATAATCGTGACTACCCCGACACCCCACCATGTGAGGATGACTATGGTCCTTAAAAATCAAGTGACAGGGTTGGTACTGAGGCAGACAGGATTTTCAGTGACTTGCAGGTCAATGCTTAAGAGGCAATGGGTAGAATCGGTCACTTGCCCAATGTGCTGGGGGTAGAAGGAAGGAAGGGGTTTGAAAAGAGAGAAAGTAAAAGAAGCAGCTTTGTTCTCATACATAGATTCTGCAGCTGGTGTGACCCTCTGCTTGCATCTGCTTACCAGTGTGACATAACTCTCAATAGCCCTGACAAAGTTGCTGACCAAAAACTTATTCCTATACAAGGATAGGAAATGCCTCTCCATGTCACAGAATCAGAATTTTGTGGATTCTCTATCCAATTCCCTTACTTACACATAAGGCAGTTGAGGCCCAGAGAGGGAAAGGAGCTTACCCAAGGTCACACAGCTGATGAGGGGCAGTCAGGACTATAACCAGGATTTTCAAACCCAAGTCCAAGGTCATAGCCGCCAGGCCAGATACTTATAAATGGAAATTATGGCACAGGGACGTGACCCTCAACCCTAAAACAAGTCCTCTTACTGGGAAATGCACAGGAGAATGGTGTTTGGAATAACCAGGTGTGCACTCTTGCCTTCATCTGGGTGAGAGATATTTATTTGCCCTTTATCCTCCCTCCTGTCTTTCTTCAGCTTCCGTGCCCAAGTGCTTTGCAGACATGTCCTAAAGACTGTCTAGCCCATTGAATTATATAATGTCTCCATGTCATGCTTCCCTGAGGGGCTCCAGATGTTCATGTCATTGACATAATTGCTGCAGGGCTCACCCGGAAAGGGAGGGAGTTTCAGACATGGCTAAGAGCAAAAGAAAAAGGTTACTCCGTGGCTATCATAGATGATCTATCCCCATATTTATGATGCCTGCCTTGGCCTCTTCTTATTGGCCAGATGGTTCTGCAGTTAATGTATTTCTAACCAATAAAACACAAAAAGGAAGCAGCTATAACTGCTGCTGCTGCTGGGCCACATACGGGCTTTTCTGCAGATGATGGGGAAAGCAGCTTAAAATCTTCCGCAGAGATGACAGTCAAAATGTCCACATTAGAGCTACAGGTGAGACTGCCCAGATTCTCTACAAACCCTGTCTCTAGTGCCAAATCACTAAGCTATACTTCAGCCACACTATATAGTCCAAAGAGGTATGTGGTAAATTCTCTCTGGTCCTCATGTTATGAATTCAGATAAAACCTTATCACTGAACAAGTCGTTGCCAAATATCATTACACAGGATTCCATGAGGGTTACAAAGACAGATAAAACGTAGCTCCTTCTTTCAAGGAGGGAAGAGTTTGGTAGGGGAGACCTAATATGTACTTATTAAAAAATCAAACAGAACTCTAAACTGCATCTGCTTATTAGCCCCTGATGCAGTCTTTGTCAACTGCCCGCTAAAATATCCGGACAATAGAGGAAAACACATAAAAATTCATAATTAAAAACAAAAAACCAGACTCTCGTAGGAATGTTTACTAATGGTGAGGCAGCTGATTTTGCTAGAGAAAAATTTAGCCAAGTATTGCCTCAAGATACCGGGTATACCAGGTTTCATCTCCTGAAACCCTGAAAACGTATCTCCCTACACTCTGCCCTACCCAGAGACTCGAGCAAGTCACCAAACAGCCATCTCGATAGTACATGGATGCTGCCTTTTGAGAAGGTCGTAACACAGTGCTTGATACACAGTGTGCACTAATTAGATATTTGCTAAATGAATGAAGACGCCCTTCCCTGATCCACCCATTCTCATACTGCTACTCCTAACGCCCTAATTCTATATCCTTTGAGAGACAGCACTTCTGTGGGCACGAAGCAGGGAGAGCTGGGAATGGTAAACTGCATCCCAGAACATGTCATTTGTATATATAAAGTTATTCAATCTGGAAAAGAAAAAAAAAAAGGATTTGGGGAAGCAATAGACACTGAAAATTGGATTTTACATGTGTTCTATTGATTCAGAGTATCAGAAAGAACGATAGAGGAACTAGGATGAAATGCCACCTTAGCAGAGCAGATCAGAGATCTGTCATAGATCAGAGTTTCTCGATTTTGGCACTATTAACTCTTAGGGTCACATAATTCTTTTTTTGTGGGGAGTATCTTATACATTACAGGGTGTTCAACAGCATCCCTGGCCTCCATTCACTAGATACACACTCCTCCCCAATTTGTAACAACCAAAAGTGTCTCCAGACACTATCAAATGTCCCTTGGGGGACAAAATCTCCCTCAGTTGAGGACCACTGTCATAGATGAATATTTAAGAAACTAGAAATCATATGGTGAGCTATTCACATCACATTGCCCTCTAGCTGTAAAGCTGACCCACCACCACAGAAATACACTTGGATGAGAGCCAGGGGAAGGCTATATCCTTGAATATCGACAAACTGAAGGTTCTGAGATACTTAGAGGGATAACTAGTGTGAAAAAATGTTACAGGCTTTGTGGGGGAAAAAATCCAGAAAAAAGGAAAAGGAAGATTATCCTAAAGACCCCAGAAATAATCTACTGCAAGATACAGAAGAAAATTTGAGAAAACTTTTATATTCTCAACAGAGAGCACAGAGATATAGCATTCACGAAGTAAGCAGAAAGCCATGAGAACAGATGGCCAATATGAAAAGGTAATAAATACGATATGACCCAATGAGGTAAAAGGATAGAATGAAGTAAAAATGGATGAGATTTTTAGAAAGTTTTAATAAAAACTAAAAATATAATCACAGAATCAAACTACACAGGAGAGGCAGTAAATAAGCATAATTGATAAAGTAGAAAATCATAATAGTAACGTGAGATGCTCTCCCACGACTGCAGAGAAAGAGCAAAAGATAAAAACCATGAGAAAACTGGAAGAAAGAAAATAAAAAGCTAATATGTAGATAGTTAGCATTTCTGAAAATCCCATTAGAAAAAAAGAAATAGTGGCAATAACCAAAGATAACACCAAACTGAAATGTGCTCAGATGGAAAAGACTCATGAATATACATATTGAGAAGGTCCACTGGTTTCCTGATCAATTAAAAGCCACCCTCACAAAAAAAAGTGCCATCATCTTTTTAGAAATTATATGAGTAAAGGGATGAATACTATATGTATGCAGTGATTTTAAAAAGAAAAGAATGAGATTTCTATGAAGGAACAAAAATCAGCTAGTTCTCATATTTCTGCTCTGAAATGAATTATAACCTAAGAATCACTCTCAGCCAATTAGTACTAGGTAGGCTAGGGCTCAGAAAAACACGCTGTGTTCAGTTCTTTCAAAAAACTATTTAAAGGTATACCCCAAAGAGCAAAGAAAGGAGAAAAAAAAAAAAAGGAAGACTTCAGAAATAGAGGATTGATGGTATAAAAGGATGAACAGTAAACACTAAAATCAGGTAGTGAGATGAATCTCCATAACTACAACTCTAGAACAAATAATGTGAAAATTATTATTGAAGTAGAATATAAAAATTACTAATTTAGCATGAATAATCTAGATCTAAATCCCAAGATTATATGAACAAAGAGTGAGATGTGCATGTAGGAGATCAGAAGTTTACTAAACACATAGTAAATGTTTTAAAGTAAATACAGTTTTGCTCTTGACAAAATTAGATAAATATGGATTATATATTGTTCTTACAAACATTTTAAATAATCACAAATAGGATATAACTATTCAAAAACACTAGGAAAAAAATAGCAACATATACTCCACAAAACACAGAGAATAAAACAATGAAGTATAAAGTAACATAAAATAAAAGACTGTATAATAGACATTAAAAATAAATACAAATGAGTTTACCAACTCTCTTAACTAACAACTCTCAAAGTGAGTAAACACTTGCCACACACTCAACTAAATTCCATGTTATTGAAAAGCATCTCTAAAACCTAGTAATATACATCCAGAAAAAGTTTTAAAACTAAAGAAATGGAGAGGGCTTCCCGGGCTTCCCTGGTGGCGCAGTCGTTGAGAGTCCACCTGCCGATGCAGAGGACATGGGTTCGTGCCCCGGTCCGGGAAGATCCCACATGCCGCGGAGCGGCTGGGCCCCTGAGCCACGGCCGCTGAGCCTGCGCTCCGCAAAGGGAGAGGCCACAACAGTGAGAGGCCCGCGTATCGCAAAAAAAAAAAAAACTAAAGAAATGGAGAAAGACATGACAGGCAACTTATCAAAAAAATTGGGATCACAATATTGTTACCAAAAAAGTTGAGTTCAGTGTTCAAAAAAAGAAGCCTTAAAGAAAATAAAACAAATATGTTAGAAAGAATAAAACGCATAGTGAAAAATACCAGATTTTTATGCACCAAGAAATTTCTTTGAAATAAATAACATTATATAGATATTAAGGAGAAAAAATAGTACTGAGATCATTAAATACACCTAAATCTTTGACTGGAAAAGTGAACAAAAATTAAGCCAAGGACATAAATAACGTAAATTAATTATGATTTAACAAACTGGGCTTCCCTACAATAATGGGATGCAGCTTCCTTCTAGCACTTATGAAAGAGTCATAAAAATGATTATTTATTGAGCCACAATGAATACCTCAATAAGCTGCAAAAATATATGTATAGATCACATTTCAGATCATAATGCAATAAACCTAGAAATTAGATTCAAGTTTTTAAAATAACAACTTAGAAATTATTAATACTCTCCTAAATACTAGCTGTTGGCTGAAACTGAAAATCATTATTACCAATTATTTCAAGAATAATAAAGTTTGAGACTTCTACATATCAAAGTATATGAGATGTAGGCAAAGCTATACCCGTATTAAAATTTATAACTTCACATGTGTCATTATTCAACAAGAAAAAGTGGAAATAAATGCATTAAGCATTGAAGATATTAGAAAAATAATAAACTAAGGTAAGCAAAAATAATAAATCCAACAGCAAAAAGTAATGAATTTAACTGATTGATAAGTTGACTTGAATAAATTATACAAGGGACCATCCAATTTTAATAAATACTTCTAGAAAATCTGAGAAGAAAGCTAAAGCAAATGTAAAATATTAGAAATGAGATTTTCTTTTTCAGTATAAAGAACACTAATAAATTTTTTAAATCTCATTGAAATAGATTATTTTCTAGGAAAAGATAAGTCCACAATATTCACTCAAAAAGACATTAAAAAAAAAACTTGACTATTTTAATAGCAAAGGAAGAACTTGAAATAAAAATTTGAATGGCATCTTGCATTATATGCCAAAAATAATTTGCAGTGGGTTTAAGAATGAAATTTAAAATGTAGTTCTTAAGTAGAAGAAAATGTGAGTTTTTTAAACTTGAGATTATATAAATCCTCACGCACATAAAGAAAAAAATACCTACATAAAGAAAAAACATCTACAGATTTGACTATACTGAATTAGAATTTCAGAATGAAAAACACTTAATATTAAAAGGCAAATTTTAAAATTGGAAAAAGGGATTTCACATACATGACAGAAAAAGATATAAAGCCCTTAATATAAACAAGAATAAGTAGGAAAGGGACAATCATTAACAGAGATATAAATGGCAAAAAAGAAAAAAATGTTCAACCTCTCTAGCATGCAACAATCAAATAAAAATAAAAATAAGCTGCATTTGCTTCTACTAAATTAGTTTTAAATGTTAATTCCCAGTTTTAACAGAGACATAGAGAAACTGATTCTCTGCTGTCTACAGAAGACAAACATGTAAACTGTTTAATTTTTTTAAGTCTTTGCAGAGGACAATTTGGCCATTTATAACAGAAGCCTGAATACATACATATTTATTGATCCAATGATTCTACTTGTAGGAATTTATCCTAATGAAACGGGTATATAAGATAATTTATTTAGAGAGATGTTCATTTCACCATTATTCATTATATAAAACATTGTTTACACTGTAAATGTCCAATGATAAAGAATAGCTTGTGATATATGCAAATTGTAAAATGTTACATAAGCATTAATTACACAGAATACTAAATGACATAAGAAAAACATGTTTTTGAAAGCCTACTTTTTAAGAAAAGAGCGTTGCAATGCCAGCTGTACATCATAATCTACTCAAAACATGTTATACACTCAGATTCCTGGGCCTCCCCCAGGACTACTAATGGGCCCAAGAGCAGAACCCAGGAATCTGTATTTTTACCATGTTTCATATCTAATGATCTGTATGTGATAGAGAAGTAAAGACTGAATGTATTCACATGTTTGTTTCTGGGTAGAGAGAACATAGATGATTTTTATTTGTCCTTTATGTGCATGTTTTGTACTTTCTATACTGAATACATGTATTACATTTACCAATTTAAAAATCATAAGCTATTTAATGTAAATTAACAACACAAGGTGATTTGTGGTCAGATAAATAAACCCTAAGGACCAGGGTTCTGAGTAGTTTGTAGAGTAAAAAAATTAAGAGAGAGAACATGAACCGGGGGCCCACAAGGTACATCTGAAAACTAAACATCTTTAATCTAGATGGTGTTATGGGTTTTTTTGTTAGATAGTTAGTTAGTTGTTAGTTAGTTACTTAAGGCTGCGTTTGGTCTTTGTTGCTTTGCACGGGCTTTCTCTAGTTGTAGTGAGCGGGGGCTACTCTTCTTTGCAGTGCGCAGGCTTCTCATTGCGGTGGCTTCTCTTGTTGTGGAGCACGGGCTCTAAACGTGCAGGCTTCAGTAGTTGTGGCACATGGGCTTCAGTAGTTGTGGTTCGCAGGCTCTAGAGCACAGGCTCAGTAGTTGTGGTGCATGGGCTTAGTTGCTCCGCGGCATGTGGGATCTTCCCGGATCAGGGCTTGAACCTGTGTCCCCTGCATTGGCAGGCGGATTCTTAACCACTGAGCCACCAGGGAAGTCCCAGACGGTGTTTCAATATTTTAAAAGGGATTGTCAACATTTAAAAATTGGGAGATTTCCCATAATAAATAGTGACTTTCATCTTCTCTTGAGAAAAATAAGACTTGGCCACTCTGGGCCCAGATGGCAGTAACTGATTGGAGTAGCGTGGTTCCTCCTTATGTGGGTAAGGGCTCTTAAGTTTACCACTGTCCCCACCACTCCCTAACATCCTCCCAATTGTCTTTATTATCACACTTTCACTTTGTTGTTTAAAAAAAAAAAAAAGCCTACCAACTAAACTGTTTCTACCTGCCTGATCCCTGTAGGTATCTAAGGTCCCATGAGTAAGCAAAAACCTAGTCAACCTGTGAAACGTGGGGGAGGCAAATGCCATTACAAACACCTTACAGCTGTGTCTCAACCCTGGCTGTACAAAATGGACTCACCCAGGGAGCTTTTAAAATGCCAAGGCCCAGGCCACACCCCAGACCACTTACATCAGGGTAGCTGGGGTGGGACCCAGGCATCAGTGTTTTTTAAATCTCTCCCAGTGATTCCAATGTGCAGCCAAGGTTGAGAATCACTGTTTTAAGGGCAAAGATGCTGGTAGTGGGAGCTCAGACAGATTTGAGGAGGAGAGAGGAGACAATACTTTTGACTGAGAGGCAGCAAGGAGCTTGAAGACAGCCTGGATGCAAAATCTAGCTCTTCCACAATATAGCTGTGCTGACTTATCTAGCAGGCTTACTTCTCTGGCCACCATGTTCTCATCTCTAAAAGAAGTGTCATATTCCCTTCCTTAGAAGACTGTTATGAAGATTAAATGGGATAAGGCCTGCAAGGAGCTTAGCATAGTGTCTGGCTTATAGTAAGTGCTCGATAAATGCAAGCAATTTTGAATGTTATCACTGAAATTGTACCCAGTGCAACGT
Source organism: Aethalodelphis obliquidens (assembly GCF_003676395.1). NCBI lineage: Eukaryota > Metazoa > Chordata > Mammalia > Artiodactyla > Delphinidae > Aethalodelphis > Aethalodelphis obliquidens. Next base: position 6,756,688 of record NW_020837989.1, read on the forward strand.
AGGGATGAAGGAGGAAGACAAGGTGTTTGTGATAGTTGAGCACTTCTACCACATACTTTATGACACTATCTCATTTCTTCCCTTCAACAAACCTACCAGGAAAGTACTAGAAAGGGGTTGAGTGGGAAGATGGAGATGGAAGCATTTTCTGAGCCATAAAGAACTTTGCTGACACAAAGATATTTAATGTCATTACTTCTCCTTTAACAGGCCTCGTGCAGAGGGTCTGCTAATATTTTATCAGCGATGTTCCCTGTCTCCCCTCTTCTGGCCTGACATTCCCCCCTTGATCCGTTTCCATTCCTCACTCATCTAAGAAATAAATAAGTGAAATAAAAGCCTATAGCAAATGCTTTTTGACTCTCCCATCCCACTGGCAAAGCAGAAAGCAAATAGGATGAATGAGCCCACAGGAAGGTCCCTGGGTTGGGAGATTGCCCAAAGAGATTGCAGGGAAAGGAACCGCCAGAAAGTTTCAGGCAGGTGGGCTCCCACCAGATGGATGCCTGCACCCTTCTCCTCTCCCCAGCCCTCTGCTCGCCCCTCCCTCCAGTTTCAGGTTGGGTCAGCTAACTCTGCACTTGGACTTGTCTGGAGTAGGGAGGAGGCCATTGCAGGAAGAAGGCCTCAGTCTCTAGTCTGAACTCTGCCATTAACCTTGGGCAATTCAGCTTCTTTCCGGAGCCTTCCTCCACTTCCTCATCTTTTAAATGGGAATAATAATCCCAGACCCCTCCACCCACCTCTTAATGGATTTTATGAGGACTTCAGATCAATGGGAGAAAATACATGAAAATCCATTATTTCCGGACAGAGAATTTTAGCCCAGGGAAAGAACTCAGGACCAAATCCATGCAGGCACAAACAGTGTTTTTCTGCAACGTAAATACATTTGTTACACCTTAACTTAATAGTACAGGTCCATTTGGATTTGTGTGTTAGCCAAGGTGTCAGTGATAGAATTTAGACATCTACAGGATGTGAGGGAAAGTGGTACAGGGCAGAGGGACTTCGGAGGTCTCTGAAATCCCTCCACATAACTCACCCCCAATTTGCCCATTTGGGGACCTGTTCCACGGTAGACTGGAGTCACAGAAAATCATTAATTCACTTCCCAGTTAGAATCATCCTTATGAGTGCAGCTTACATTTTTTAAAACACTATCCTAAAAGGCATCTTATTTTGGTAGTTGCCAAACCACCACCCAACCCTTCCCCCACCCCCCAGGGTCAAGGTGGCCTTTAGTGCCGTTAAGCCCCATCTCCAGGAGCACATTCACTACTTTGCTCATCCAGAGCAACTACAACAGCCCCCTGTCTAGCTGCCCTACCTTCAGACTTATCCCATGAATATGTTCTCCATACTAGCAATCTTAGCAGTACTCAAATATGGTCATACCACTCCTCAGCCTAAAACCCTTCATTAGTTCCCCATTTGCCCAGGACCAAGTCCAAACAACTGCAAGTGGCTTACTGAGTCCTGTACCATGAGGCCACTGCCTCCCCATCACCCCCAAACTCCTTCCCTCCAAGCCCCTATGTCCCAGCCACTGCTGCTCCTCTCTCAGCTCCCCCAACATTTTGTGCTCCCTCTTGCTTCCGGGCCTTTGCACATGCTATGCGCTACCTGCAACACTCCCACCACTCTGACTGCCCCCCTACCCTGGCACTGACCTCAACCTCTGACACTTCCCCTAACACTTGTTCATCTCCAGTTCTCAACTGAAATGTTGCTTCCTCCAGGAGCCTGACTCTGGACTAGGACAGATACTTCTGCTGTGTGCCCTCAGAGCAACTCGCCCTTCCCATCAGAACATATGGCACACTTAGCTACATTGCTTATTTATCTCTTTGCTCCGCTAAGATGATAAGCCATGTGTGGAGGTGAATGATACTGAATCCTAAGAACATAAGAAAGGAGAAAGAAGGATGGAGGGATGGAAAGACAGACAGCAGGAAAGAAAGAAGAAATTGCCTAAGCTCTCCAAGATTTTCCTTTTTCAGGCCTTTGCTTTGTCTTTATATTTGGGTTGATTCTACATCTGACCTCTGGGGAGAAATGAAGGATAGGGAACCACCCCCAACAAACTGAAATAGAAGAGCACTGCTTCAAAAAAAAGAGAAGGCAGGGCTTCCCTGGTGGCGCAGTGGTTGAGAGTCCCGATGCAGGGGACACGGGTTCGTGCCCCGGTCCGGGAAGATCCCACATGCCGCAGAGCGGCTGGGCCTGTGAGCCATGGCCACTGAGCCTGCGCGTCCAGAGCCTGTGCTCCGCAATGGGAGAGGCCACAACAGTGAGAGGCCCACGTACCGCAAAAAAAAAAAAAAAAAAAGAGAGAGAAGTCAGAGATTTATTCATTAAAAATCAATATTTATGCTTGAGAAATTTACCCATGGAAATTAAGAAAAATTCAGAATCAAGATTTAGAATGTCCTCTAAGCCAAGGGTTCCTTCTGAGAAAGCTCCTTGGAATAGCCAGTTCCTCACTGAGAGAGAAACAAAGCAGCTCAAAGCCTGGCTGAGATATTAACAAACCATCGCAGGGACACGATACAATCAGCCCCTTCCTCCTTTGTGTCTCATGGTAACCGATATGGGCTTCCACCTGTACCTAGGGGTTTACACGTCCATCTCCACCTACTAGACTCTGAGCAACAAAGTCAGGACCCAGACCTGAGCTATGTATGTTCCCAGGACTCCATACACTGCTTGGTACACAGTAGATGCTCAAGAAATGTTTTCTGCGTGAATGAATGAATGAGTGAATGACTTTTACTCGTACTCATCTTAGAATAAGCTACCTTTATCATTCATTCTTTGAATGCATATTTATTGTGTGCCTATACAGGTAACAAGACAGACGTAATTCCTCACCTGATGGAGTTTGTAATCTCTTGGAGAGGTGGACTTGAGCACATAATTCCAAGTGTGCTCAGTATTAGTAAAAAGACACAGTGAACTGGAAGCCTATGAGATGGCTAAATTGAAACTGACAGATCTGCTCTTGCAAGGGATTTAGCCGTGCAAAGGGAGAGGAGGCGAGAGAGAAACAAACAGCAAAGCAAACAGGAAAAGTTTATGAGAAGGTCCCAGATAGAAGAATGCAGCCACAGAGGCAGCTCTGAGAGGAGACCAGATCCTATAAGCCTGAGAGCCCACAGCGTGGTGTGGCAGTTTCACACTCACCCTAGCAGGGGAGCCCTCTCTTCCAGCAAAATCCTCTGTGGAAGCCATTGGAGTAAAACATAAAAGCAGAGTGCCTCTGGTTGGAGCTGCAGCTGTGTTTACCAAAGAAGGCAAATATTTTAGCTAAGGGCTTCTCAAACTTCAGTATGCATACAAACCACCTGGGGATCTTGTTAAAAGACAGATTCTAAAAAAAAAAAAAAAAAAAAGAAAAGACATTCTGACACAGGAGGCCTGGGGTAGCGCCTGAGAGTCTGCCTTTTTAACAGCCCCCAGGTGATGCCAGCCAATGCTGCTGGTCTACCAACATCACTTTGAGCAGCAAGATCCTAACCACTTCTCAGGCAGTTAACCAGGACACAGAAGGAAGCAGAAGATGGCCAGATGACCTCTTCAGATCTAAAGGCAGGCCTGTGTGGGATGTGCTTGCAGGGATGTGTGAGTCTGTGGGTCAAGGGGAGACACTGTGAGTTGGGAGGCTGGACGTGCTCTTGTGATCAAGGTCACTCGTGTATACGTGCTCACACCTGCTTCCGTTTGAGGACATGTAAGTGTGTGTGTCTCTTTAAGCAGTGTGTATGTGTGCGTGTGTGCACACCCCAACAAATGCTCACAAGTAGAACAAGAGTGATGGGCACTAAAAATAGTTCCTGGGAGTTATAGCAGCATAGTCCAGATTTAGAAGAAAATAAATTATTTGATCTGTCATTCTGATGTCAATGGGTCACTTACAATCCACCTACCTCTTGCCCTATTATTTTAGTTCCATTGACCTGAAAGGAGTGGGGGCATGGTACCTCATAAAAGAATTGTCTCTCCACCCAAGACTTGGTTCAAAGGCCTCACTCGACTCCATGGGCATCCCAAAATGGTGCACAGTCAAAGGCACCCATGCCTGGAGAGCAGAGGGCTCAGACCACCTCAGGATTTCAGGACTATCTGAAGATCTTCCTCGCCACCACCGGTTACAATGCCAGAACCCATATAGGTGGAGTTTCTGCTCCCGTAATCTAAAGATTTCCAACCTAAACGATTGTCACTTTTCTATATAGGATAATACTTTAAGCCTTTATCACATAATTCTTTGGGGAGTTTGAAGACTAGTAAGTGAAAGCAAGGCCTTTGTAATAAGACCCTGGATATGAGCCACTGTTTTTTTAAGACCGCCTAAAGAACAAATATGATCCTTGGTTGCGCTAATAAGAGGGTACAAATTAAAAGACATGGATTCCAAAGAATTCCATGTATTCAGAATCCATGGAGAAGCCAGAGTGATCTTTTTTTGTGTGTGTGTGTTACGCGGGCCTCTCACTGTTGTGGCCTCTCCCGTTGTGGAGCACAGGCTCCGGACGCGCAGGCTCAGCGGCCATGGCTCATGGGCCCAGCCGCTCCGCGGCATGTGGGATCTTCCCTGACCGGGGCACGAACCCGTGTCCCCTGCATCAGCAGGCAGACTCCCAACCACTGTGCCACCAGGGAAGCCCCAGGGTGATCTTAAAAAGCAAATCTTTGTCATGCTTCTCCACCACTTAAAGCCCTTTGGCTGGCCATTGCTCTTAGAATACCTAAGTCCTTCAAATGACATATGCAGTCCTGCGTTACACAGCCCTAGTCACCACTCCAGCCCCATGTCCCCCACTGTTCTTCCTCTCTCACTAACAAAGCGCCATCCACGTTGGCTTGCTTTCAGCTCCTGCCACGTGCCAAGATCTTCTCCTCAGGACCTTTGCACATGCTGTTTCCTCTGTCCGAACTGCTCTCCTCTCCCTTGACACCTAACCAGCTCTTGCCCACCTTGCAAAACCTCAGCTTAAAAGCTACTTCCTTAGTGAAGTAGCTTAGTGAATTCCTCAGTCTATACACCTCAGTGTCTTCTGCTCCATCACAGTAACCAGAGCTAACATTTTTTCAGTGTTTACAATGTGCCAAGCTTGACTCTAAGCACTTGCTTTTGCAAATTGAATTATTTTAACCTTCAATATTTAGAAACATAGGGATAGATCAAAATAGATAAGCACTTTTTATTTATTAACTACTAATAACCCTAATGAAGTAGTCGTTATTATTTCCCTCCATTCAACAGATGGGGAAACTGCGGATCTGAGAGGTTGAACAACTTGTCCAATGGCACAAAATGGTAAGTGGTAGAGCTGGAGTTCAAACCCAACCACTCTAACTTCGAATTCCTCACTCAACGGCATGTTCTTCCCACCACATCCCAGAAGCCAGGAAGCAGGTTTTAATCTCCACTCTATCACCAACACCCAGCACAATACCTAGCATATGGTAGGCACTTAGTAAATATTACTCATTTGTTGTATGATAAAAATTACTCACTTGTTGAAAGAAACTGAATAAGCAAATCAGGGTGAGGCCCAAGGAGAAAGTTTACAAATTATATCAAAAGAGAAATGGGGGGGCTTCCCTGGTGGCTCAGTGGTTGAGAGTCTGCCTGCCAATGCAGGGGACACAGGTTCGTGACCCAGTCCGGGAAGATCCCACATGCCGCAGAGCGGCTGGGCCCGTGAGCCATGGCCGCTGAGCCTGCGCGTCCGGAGCCTGTGCTCCGCAACGGGAGAGGCCACAACAGTGAGATGCCCGCATACTGCAAAAAAAAAAAAAGAGAGAAATGGGTGAGGGTGCAGGAAATGCTCAGCTACAAGAAAAGTCTACAGGTATGACATCAGAACTGAAAAGGAAACAGATTTCTCCTGAGTGGCTGCAGAGGACAGAGCCAGAAACAATTGGTAAAAAATCACAGAAAAGAGATTTCAGCTCAGTAAAAGGAACATCGCTCAGTGTTACGCCAAAATACAGAGTGCTTCTCTTTGGTAGTCAAGGGAAGGCTGGATAAGCATTTGATAGGAAGGTGACTGGAGTGACTCACACTTCAGCTGGGGATCCAAACTGGATCCTCTCTGTGTGTCTCTCCAACCCTGATATTCTAAGGACCCGTGAGTCCCACCCACCCCTTCTACCCCACATGCCCTGAGGTTCCAAAGAAAAAAATTTCAGCAAGTAAGTAAACCCACAGAGGTGGTCATAATTTGCTCCTAACTGAAAATAAAAAGAAAAGGTGAACTGGAGTCAACGAACACAGCAGAAAAGGAAGATTGCTCCTCCTAAGAGCCCTGTAGCCTAGGGACAGGAAAGTTGGGCTCTTAATGAAACAAGAAGACCCTTTCCTAACCCACGAATGGCACACTGGGTAACTCCACCACTCCACCTCCCTGCCTCTCTCAGAGCAAAGCACTGCTCTGAGGGATGGAAGGGACATCTGGGGTCCCTTGAAGCTGTGGCTGAGAGGTTTCATTTGCATGTGGTTAAATAGACAGAAGGGCACTTCTACTAGATGACCTGTAAGGGCCTTCCCCATTTATATTTTGATTTTATGAACTGAATTACATTAAACCATAGCATATGGGAACTAAAAGAAAGCTTAAAGCGTCCAACCCAATCCCTCTGCTTTATGGAGAAGGAAACTCAGGCACAGAGTGGGAAGGGGGGGTGGATTGTCCAAGGTTGCACAGTAAATTGGTAGCAGAATTGGAACTCAACCACTTCTCTCTCGACCTCTCCTGTAAAGCTTATTTTTCTCCAGTTTTCTAAGACTGTTTTCTCAGAATTGGTGCTTTCTGAGATTAGGCAGGCCCTGTGTCCAGCTTCTTATTTGTCACCCCCTCAGAGAGTGCTTAGCATGGTTCTATCCAGTGAACGCTCCATTTGTGACCAGAAACTAACTCCCAACTACTGAATAATCTTTTCATAAGGACCAGGTGATTTCTTTCTACTCATGAAGGCCAGAGGATCTGGAAACAGGAACAGAAGAGAAACCAGAAGGGCATGTGCCCAAATAACTGCCCAGGACACTGCAGATATTCTGATGTATATTTGGGGGCTGGCTTGGTGAACTGGCTCTCACTACAGCACTGGAAAAAAAAAAGATCTAGAATGAGTAAGCTAGGCATAACCTTAAAGATCTCCCAAGCCAGCCACTCCCCCAAAACTAGTGCCTCTATCTGCCATGGTGAAATGGAAAATTAAGGAAATGTTTAATAATATGTGTACATATGCATAGACATTTTGATGAAAGAAACCCCCCTTTATTCTGAGACTATGTTCTTCCGTCTTTTATAGTTATTATTTATCCCTTCTTTTATGAAATAGTGGTGGTAGCAAATGTTTGGGGTTTTGTTTTGTAAGTTGATACCAACGTTGACAACCCTGTGTTTGGGTACCCCAATTTTGGGGGAATTTTAGAAATCCACGAAGTCTGGAAACTACTAATCTAAACCAGTATTCTCTTTTTATAGTTGTGGGACCAGAGGACAGTGGGAAAAAATTAAATGTCTCCACGTTCTCATAGTCAAAAATTACAAACCAAATGCAAAGCTTAAGCATCCATAAAACTACTCCCATCTCAGCACTAAAGTTGCTATGTGATCCTGGGCAACTTGTTTAACTTTGGGCCTCAGTTTTCCAATCTGGAAAATGGGCACAATAATCCCTACCCTGACTTCCTCACGGGTAGCAAAGGTCAACACATCCTTTGAACGTAAGGAGTATAATCAGCTCTGTGCAAACAGCTGCCAATTCCAATGTCTGCAGAACCAGGTAGGCAATGGAAACAAGTAAAGCAGACCAAGTGTGAGTGAACAGATAGCAGCTGCCACTCAGTCTCAGTGTTGAGAACACACTGAGGCCTGGTGGGGAGTGGGGGAAACTAGCAAGTCCAGCGACTGAAGGGAGGAGAGAGGCTACCCCAGCCAATTTTTACCATGCAGTAATGCGGGCTGAGTATAACCAGATATTCTCATTTTCAAAGACACTGGAACTTTACATTTTTATTAGCTATCTTTTGATTTTTAAATGTTGACCACAAATTCAAATTTTAAAAATTGAGAGAGACAACAAACAACCCAATCAAAAAAATGGACAGGGGACTTCCCTGGTGGCATAGTGGTTAAGAATCTGCCTGCCAATGCAGGGGACACGGGTTCGATCCCTAGTCCAGGAAGATCCCACATGCCGCAGGGCAACTAAGCCCATGCACCACAACTACTGAGCCCGCGTGTTGTAACTACTGAAGCCCACATGCCTAGAGCCCGTGCTCCACAACAAGAGAAGCCACTGCAATGAGAAGCCCACACCCCACAACGAACAGTAGCCCCCACTCACCGCAACTAGAGAAAGCTTGTGTGCATCAATGAAGACCCAAAAGCAGCCAAAAATAAATAAATAAATAAATAAATAGTATTTTAAAAAAAAAATGGACAGAGGACCTAAATAGACATTTTTCTAAAGAAGACATACAGATGGGCAACAGCAACATGAAAAGATGCTCAACATAGCTAATCATTAGAGAAATGCAAATCAAAACTACAATGAGATATCACCTCACACAAGACAGAATGGTCATCATCAAAAAATCTACAAGCAATAAATGCTGGAGAGGGTGTGGAGAAAAGGAAACCCTCCTACTCTGTTGGTGGGAATGTAAATTGGTACAGCCACTACGGAGAACAGTATGGAGGTTCCTTAAAAAACTAAAAATAGAGCTACCATATGATCCAGCAATCCTACTCCTGGGCATATATCCAGAGAAAAACATGGTTCAAAAGGATACGTGCACCCCAACGTTCACAGCAGCACTATTCACAATAGCCAAGACATGGAAGCAACCTAAATGTCCACTGACAGATAAATGGATAAAGAAGATGTGGTATATATATACAATGGAATATTACTCAGCCATTAAAAAGGAAGGAAATAATGCTATTTGCAGCAACATGGATGGACGTGGAGATTATCATACTAAAGTGAAGTAAGTCAGACAGAGAAAGACAAGTATATGATGTCGCTTACATGCAGAATCTCAAAAAAATGATACAAATGAACTTATTTACAAAACTGACACACACTCACAGACTTAGAAAACAAACTTATGCTTACCAAAGGGGAAAGCTGGGGGGGGAGGGATATATTGGGAGTTTGGGATTGACATATACACACTACTCATATAAAATAGATAACCAACAAGGACCTACTGTATAGCACAGGGAACTCTGCTCAATATTCTGTAATAACCTAAAGGGGAAAAGAATCTGAAAAAGAATAGATACATGTATATGTATAACTGAATCACTTTGCTGTACACCTGAAACACAACAGTTAATCAACTAAACTCCAATATAAAATTTTAAAAATTTTTTTGATAAATATTAGTGTTATTTATGTACATATGAACTCTGGCAAACCAGTAACAAAATTAACAACCAACTGCAATTCCAATATCAACATATAAGCATGCAACAAACATGAAGTTCTTTTAATTAACATTTTAAGAAAAAAATTCTAAAGTAAGTTTTCAATTACAATATTAAGAGCAGCTACATTACTTTTTTTTTAAACTTCCCTCTAGTTCTGTTTCCCAAAATGAATACGTTTATTAAAAATGTTGAACTGACATCAGATTTAACAGAAGTATTAAACTAGGACCATAAAGATAGAAAGACTCAAGCAGAATCCTATTTTGTTTTCCTCAGATTTATGATTTCCCAAAGAAAACACTAAACTAAGGTCTGTCACTAAAGTGGGACTTTAAAAATGCATACCATGTTAACACATTTACAGCTTAAAAACAGCTATAAATTATTTGCTTAAATCTGACCTCTTTAGGAAATGTTTTTAAAAAGGAAAAGAGAAAATGACCAATCTCATTAGCGTATTTTAAGCAACAGCCTTGATAACAGTGGACATCCAAAACTTCTGTAAGCATAGCAGGTAGGGAAATTACTCCTTGGTAGAATTCTGTGTATCAAATAACAATATCTGCCATTAAAAATCTGTGCTACTTGGGTTACCAATTCACCAATATTATTCAAATATTTTGCTAGCTAAAATCTAAGTAAGTACATCTTGGTTCTGAAATCTAAATATGCCTATTTTCTTTTTCAGGAAAGAAATATCTGCAGAGAACAGTTAGTGAATCTATAAGATTTGGAACTTGTAATATCTATGTTTATTACAGGGGAAACATTAGAAATTCCAGATACAGTAATGGGTCTTACTTTATTAGCAGCAGGAACAAGCATACCAGGCACGATCGCAAGTGTGTTTGTTCTAAGAAAAGGTAAGAAGTAGGTCCGTCAAGCTGCAATGCCCATTCTTAAAAGCCTGGCTGAAATACACTGAGCAAAGGTACCTTTAAAATATTTATTTCCTCAGTAACATACTTTGAAGTAAAAAAAAGGAGTGACTCAAGAGGAAGGATTTACTATTTAATAGCAGATTAATTTCACTGAATCTAAACCCCCAAATAATATTCATCTGAAATGTGCAGTAAATCATAATTAACCACGTTACGATGAAAAACAACAAGTAATCTACATACCTTATTGAAAAATGGTTTAATAAATAGATAATTATTGGATAAATAAATGTTAAGACTTCAAACACTAACCCCCCCAAAATTCAAAAATAAAAACTCAGTAACTTTTGCTCTGACACAACAATTTTCCAAAACAAACAGAAGAAGTATCCAGTGTTTATTCTTATGAAGCTTATTAATAAAATACAGTATTGGTGTGCATATTTTAACAACATGCTTTTTTTGCAGGCAAAGGAGATATGGCTACGTCTACCACTGTGGGATCCAACGTGTTCGATATGCTGTGCCTAGGAGTTCCATGGTTTATTAAAACTGCATTTATAAATGCATCTGCTCCTGTAGAAGTGAACAGTAGAGGACTAACTTACATAACCATCTTTCTCAACATTTCAATTATTTTTCTTTTCTTAGCAGTTCATCTTAATGGCTGGAAACTAGACAGAAAGTTGGGAGTAATCTGCCTATTATTATACTTGGGGATTGCAACATTATCAGTTCTATATGAACTTGGAATTATTGGAAATAATGAAATAAGGGGCTGTGGCGGTTAATGTTAATAGTGTTATGTGGAAAATGTGAATGATGGGGAAGGGCAGAGAAAGAAAACTCCATTTCTTCATTTAAGTCAAATGAAAAATATTCTGAACTTTAGAATCTAAAACTTACAATAATTCTTTATCACCAACAAAAAGTAATTTAAAACCAACCAAGATCATATCCTAATTTGTCTGAGCCCTTGCTTTTCAAGGACAATTACATAAATTAAACAGAAGTTTTGAAAAAACCACCTATGTTTTACCTTACAATACGTTGATAAAAGCTGGGGACACTTGAACAAACAAATCCCACTACGTAGAACTGAAAACAACATGAAAATGGCTTATTTCATTAAAAATAGTATAACCATTCATTTAAACTGAACGACCAGATTTGCTGTCTTTAAAAATCCAAACTTGAGATTAACAAAAATCAGAGTATATTTAACACTATACTGTTAAAAGCTGGTGGGAGTTTTAAAAGTACATTTTTACAACTTTTGTAAGCATACAGTATTACTTTAAAAAAATGACTTTTACTAAGAGATTCAGCAAAACAGATGTAAGAATGTTCCAACCGTGGTTTCAAATTATGCATTATGATCCAAGAGAACATCAATTTCTCTGCCAGTGATTTTTATGCCATTCATTATTCTGCAGCCTTTTTCAGCTGATCCTGGGGAGTCAGATCTGACTGTTCCACAGCCTTTTGACCTTCCATTCTCCATTTTTATTTCTGCAAACATTACATGACATTTCTGACAAATATCTGGCTGCCTTTGGAGCCTATTCTGTCTCTCATTCCACTTCCCATTGGACCTGATAAAAATCTTCGATCCATATTGATAGTCCTTTCCAGAATAGCTCCTATACCTGGTCCCATTCTATCAAAGCTGGAACTCACCTGATCCAGTCCCATCCCCATTCCTCCAGTCACACTGTTCATGCCACCCATTCCACCACCAAGTCTACCAAAGGAATCTCCAAAGCCTCGATTTATTCCAATATCACCACGTCCAAAATCTCTCTCCATGCTATTAGTCATCGCACCACGGTATAGCTCTCCCATTTGACTAACTCCTCCAAATCCTCCCATGCTATTCATTGCTTCCAGACCACCAAACCCAATTCTTCCTCCAGTTCTATTCATTCCTTTAAAACCTGGACCATCCTTTCCCATACCACTTGGACCTAAATTTCCCATTCCACCACCTACGTTCAACTGTCTGGCACTAATACGCTGTCCACATGGACTAAGTCCCATTCCAGTGCCTCCAAGACCACGTGGTAATTGTGGTGTTTTACTATCATATGAACGGTAGCCTTCATGAGGGATAGACTTGTCATCCATTTTCACAGGCATAGGTCTATCAAACAAAACCTGCCCATTGAACATAGAAATTGCTTGAACTGCTTCAACTGCCTGTTCAGAAGTGACTGTGCCCATTCCTCTGCTCTTGCCATCTTTGTCTTCTTTAATATCTGCCCGCTTTACAGTTCCAGCTACGCTGGACACTTCCTTTGGCTCCTTCCAACCAACTTTGAAGCAACAAATTGTGGAACCAAGCAACAAAAATTGTGGAACCAAGTCTCCCAGCCTGCAAATTACTGATAACCTCAGGAGGAACGTTTGGATTATTGAGAATGGAAGGTGGTAAATTCATCAATCCTGATCCCATGTTGGGTACATGTCCTCCTGGAAATGATCCCCCTGTCAGTGGCAATGCCCTACGAGCATTTGCTCCATCAGGATCCTCTTTGATATTCAAGGGTCTTCCACTAAGATCATATTTGTTCATAGTTTCTAGTGCTCTCCTGACAAATTCTTCCTCTTTGAATTCAACCACACCACAACCCCTCGATTTTCCTCCCGCACCCTTAAAGAGCTCCACGTATGTAACCTGACCCAACTTTTCCTCTTGTTAGATCTTTAATGGTTTGCCATTTCATGTCATATGGGATGTTGCTAATAAAAACTCGGTTACGATTTGGACCCTTCGTTTCTCCAGTGCCTGAATTCTTGTCTTTTGAACGAGGATGAAATCCATTGACCCTCTTATTTCCTGTAGATTTTTCTTTTAATTCAGGTTTCTCTTCTTTGATTCATCATTCTCCATTTTAACGCCATTGGAGCTGCCGCTGTGCTGCGGTGGCTGCTTCTCCTGCTCGGGCGGGTGAGGTTTTCCCTGGCGGCTCCGCGGGCTGCGGATGCTGGCTGTCGTCGCCAGCAGCCTTAAGCACCTCGGGTTTGTTGCGTCGGCCATGCCTCCGCCGCCTGCATTGAGGGGCCCTGAATGCTACAGTAGTGGCGGCGGCGGGCTAAAAGTTTTTTTAAAAAAAGAAATTTCCGTGTCACTTAGTTTTTGAAAACAAAGAAAATTTGAAGTTGTAAATTTAAGAAAAATGGAGAGAGACAAGCAAAATAATGCCATATGTGGGCTGCCCACATGTGAGCCAGAGGTGCCCCTATCGCCTATGGTCTCAGTGATTCCACTTTGCTCTTGTTCTGGAAGACCCACGGTCAGCTCAGATCAGTAAGCGCCAAAGTGCCCTTTATTGCCTAACGACAGGAACACAGCTCACACCAACCTGAACAGTACAAACGTGCAGTAAAGATCAGCCCCTGAGGATCTGTACAGACATTTCAGAGTTGGACAAAGGATAACACTGGTTGACAAAACACTTCAAGAATTAAGATGACACTCTCTGTAAAGGCTCGCCTCTATATTTTAACACTTGGAATCATCTCTCTGAACGCTCTAACCAGCTTGCAATGCAATTTTCTCATCCTAAAAAATGGGACCAATTATACATGCCTTGCCTACTTAAGAGATTGTATATCATTTGAGTACAACAAGGATGGTAAATATATGGCAAGATTATGTCCCTGATAGTGAAGGTGATGATGATGATAACAGCGTGCCAGCGTGTTGTATATTAGGAATATTAATTTCTTTTTTTTTTATTATTTTTTTTTGCAGTACACGGGCCTCTCACTGTTGTGGCCTCTCTCGTTGCGGAGCACAGGCTCCGGATGCGCAGGCTCAGCGGCCATGGCTCACGGGCCCAGCCGCTCCGCGGCATGTGGGATCCTCCCAGACCGGGGCACGAACCCGTTTCCCCTGCATCGGCAGGCAGACTCTCAACCACTGCGCCACCAGGGAAGCCCAGGAATATTAATTTAATCCTCTGACAACCCAGTGAGGGAGATGCTATTATCACTGGCATTTTATAAATACGAAAACTAAGGCATAGAAAAGTTAAGTAACTGCCCAGTGCTACATGGATGAAAAGTGGCAGAGCTGGGAGCCTTCCTGCTGAGCCTCAGAATCCTTGTCCCTAGAGCGATCCAAGAAGCCCCTACCAACTGATCAAGTTGGCACGCAGATTAAAATCTATTTTCCCAACTCTAGCCTAATTCAATGCCTGGCACAAAAGAGGGCCCTTTACCCTTATTAAGGATCAGCTCCCTTTCATCCAGCTTCACGATGTGTTACGAAGATCAAATCACTGGATGGGTATGGGCAGTGGAGCTCAACCTTTGCCCTAGTGGCATTTGGGGCTGGATCATTCTTTGCTGTGGAGGCTGCCCTGTGCTCTTTACAGTACTTAGCAGCATCCCTTGTCTCTCCCCATGAGATACCAGTAGCACACTCATACCACCCCCTTTTGCCAGCTGTGACAACAAAAAGTCTCAGACCATTGCCAAATGTCACCTGTGGGAGGGGGGCGGAACTGTCCCCGGTTGAGACCCACTGGTGTAGGGATGATTAGTCAGATTCCTCCTCCTGGACCCAAGGTGAGTCACCCCACTTTCCTTTGCTTCTCACTGCTGCCAAGCCCCACCCTGTATTGTGAGATGCCTCCGCCCCTGACTGTGTGGAATAAGAGGCAACTCCCCAGGAGCTGCCTCTGCTGTTCTGAAACAGATCCCTAATAACTCTCCATTGTAAGGGTGTCACTGTTTAGTCCGGTAGGAATGGATGGGGGTGGAGAGCAACGAACAAGGCAGGGATGGGGAAATAACACAAGTTGCAGAGTTCTCTTGACAGTAGAGACATATTATAATACCTACCTCCCAGGGTTGTATGGAGGACTCAGCAAAGGCCTGGCATCTGGGAAGCACTCAGGTAAATAACCACTATCAACAGTAACAACCTGAACTTGTTATCCCTTCATTTAAGAAATACTCTTTCCATACCTTCTAGTTACCAGCAATGGTGTAATGGCTTTACTTAGATCATCCTACCCATAATACTTACAAGGAAGAAACTACTACCACATGGACAGTTTATAAATTTAAAAAGCTGAGCTTCAGTGAAGTTAAAATACTTGCCAAGTGCAGGCTACACAGCAGAAGAAGAGGATTCAAGCCTGCAGCCACCGCAGCAAAGGAAACGCAGCTCGGTACAGTGGGAAGAGATTCACACCCCAGCATCTCTGCTATTTACCCTTTGGTGGCCAGGAGCCCATAATTCAATCTCCCTGAGGCCCGAGTTCCTCATATAAGATGAGGGGCTAGAGGAGAGTATGTCTGGCTCTAAAATTCCAGAACCCTCATCTGTTATCCCCTCTGCAATCTTCCTCCAAGACAATTGGTGGTGATTCGTCATTAACTTAAGATTTTTTTTTTAAATGTTATTTAAGAAGAAAAAAAGAAAGGACTTCCCTGGCAGTCCAGTGGTTAAGACTCCCCGCTTCCAATGCAAGGGGTGCGGGTTGGATCCCTGGTTGGGGAACTAAGATCCCACATGCCGCGCAGCATGATCAAAAAATAAAAATTTTTAAAAAAAAAGAGAAAAAGAAGATTACCTCTCAAACTGAGTGTTTCCCATTATAAAACCCCATTTTCTCGCTAAATACCGGATTAATGTTGTTTAAATTGCATTGCTGGAATGGGGGGGGGGGGAGAAGTAATGAACTTCTAAGCAAAAAATACTCATCAGCTGGGGAAAAAGATATAAATTAATGAGGAAGAAGCGCTAATAAACAATCACATCAGGCCAGCTTTCTCTAGAATTATATTAACACAACACAGTGAAACAGCAACTGGTTGCAAGTGGAGAACAAAGGAGAACAATGAAGGAGAAAAAGCAGTGGCCTGTTTACTCATAGAATCCCAAGAATGAGGAGCGGGAAAGAAACCCGGCCAGCAGAACATCCGCCATAAGTAACCAAAATGATAGGAACAGCAACTGTTAAGGGTTTTCCGTATATTAGCTCATTTAATCCTCACAACCCAGGAATTTAGACACTATCTCCGTTTTATTGCTAAGGAAACTACATCTAGAGAGGTTTGCTTCCTTGCCCACACAGTAAATGACCGTGTCAGGATCTGAACCCAGATCTGATATCAAATCTTGTCCTCACGACCTCCACATCACCCTGCCTCACTCTGGCTGGCCTCTGGTACACGCTACCTCAGAATGTGGCCCAATTCCATGGTAGATGTCTTTTTGCTACAAGGTGTCTTTTTGCTACAAGGTATCTTTTTAAATTGAACTGAATATGCCTTCTTGAAAACTTTGTGCAAAAAGCACTGACTCTGCCTTTCCCCCACCCCCCAACCCTGTGACCCTGGTGTCCCACAGAACCAAACATCTCCCTCTTCCCCAAGGCAGCCCTTCAGGGATTTAAATGGATCACGCTGACACTTGTCTTCTCCAGGATAAAAATCTCCCATCCTTGTCCTTGTTCCCTATTTGGCAAGTTCTCCAGACCCTTCCTATCTTAATCACCTTCTTCAGGACACACTTAAGTTTGACAATGAGACTCTCAGAGAACGGAACCCAGATTTCTAAGCGTATCCCGGCCATCTCCTCCTTCACTGTAGGCTTGCTACTTCTCTTAATGCACTCCAAGAGCCTATTATATGTATTGGCAGCCCGGTCACACATTGGCTTCTGATGGGCTTGCTCCCAGAAAACTAAGACCTCTCTAAGCTTTTTTCAAAGTGGACTTCTTTAGCCAGTGTGTAACTCAGCTCCACTGGTCAACAATTGGTTGTTCCATAGCCGAATGCAACCAAACAGAACCCACAGACAAAACCCAAGGAAACTCATGTGTCCTGTCCCATTCCAAATTCTTCTTTCTTTGTGAGGTAACTAATTGTCATCAGTTGGTCCAATAGGAATAGACAGCCTGTTAGCCAATAAAATAATCATCATCTCTCATAAGCCCTTAGGTCTTTATTTCATAAAACATTCTCCTATCAATAACACAAAGTAGGACTTCCTTGGTGGTGCAGTGGTTAAGAATCCGCCTGCCATTGCAAGGGACACGGGTTCGAGCCCTGGTCTGGGAAGATCCCACATGCCGTGGAGCAACTAAGCCCATGCACCACAACTACTGAGCCTGCGCTCTAGAGCCTGCGAGCCACAACTACCAAGCCTGCGTGCCACAACTACTGAAGCCCGCGCACCTAGAACCCGTGCTCCGCAATAAGAGAAGCCACTGCAATGAGAAGCCCGTGCACCGCAACGAAGAGCAGCCCCTGCTCACCACAACTAGAGAAAGCCCGAGTGCAGCAACAAAGACCCAACACAGCCAAAAATAAACTTAATTAATTAATTTTAAAAAAATAATAATAACAAACTATTATTTTGAGCACCTATTATAAGACAGGCACCAGGCAAATTGATGATCCTAACCCTTATGATAATCCTGCAAGTTGGCATTATTATTTCCTTTTTCTAGATGAAGAAACTGAGGTACAAGGAGTTTAGTGACCAGCCCAAGGTTTCACAACTACCTCAACACTTTCTTTCCTACAAGCACCAGGTCTGAGATTCAAATCTGGGTCTGCTAGATCCAAAGCTTATACTTTTTCTACCACAGCACAATGGCTTCTGAGTCACTGGTGCATTGGTGCATCCTGGGCTGCGGAGTTTCTATCTACTTACCCAATTTCTGTTGACTGAAATAAAAACATACAATGTGAGAACTGTGAGTTTCAGTTTTCTCTGGGGACTTACTGAGGCCTATAGCCAGGGAGACAGTCTCTCAGACAGCCCTGAGAAACTGTTCCAAAGAGGCAAGGAGGGAGGTCAGCATAGATGTGATTTTGGAGAAGGGGTACGTGCACTCAAGCACACACCTTGGTAGGAGGTTCCTGCTAGTCATGATGAACAGATAGCTCAGCTGATGATTTTAGTGCCTTTCTAAGTATGGGAAGATGCAAGAAATCGGGTTCATAAAATTTTCTCTTGAAAATATCTAACTATCTGAAGACCTGTTCTGCCAGTTTTCCCAGAGCACAGAGTGCCTCATTCCTGATCTCTTCCCTGAACTCCTTTCAGGGTGTGTTAAACGGCAGAAAGTGCAGTGGCCAGTGACTCGATCCTTTTAGAGCCAGATGGTGAGTGACATTCATTGATTATCAAAAACATCCTAGGATCCCGGGGAGGGAGAGACCAAGGGACTTGTCCAAGGTCCCAAATACTGGCCTTCTTTCTGAGTCTTCAGAAGCTATTCTCTCCTGCTCCTAGATCCAGGCACAGAGGACCCCTCCTCCTGCCTTACTGATCCATGCTCTTGTTTCTGGCTGAGGCTCCCAGAGCTCAGAGGTCCTCTGCAGGTCAGAGGGTTGGAGTGGGCCAAGTCACATCCCCTGCAGAGAAGACCAATCAATCTCATGTCGACCCACCTGTTCTCCAAAAGAGCAGCTGATCAGCCACCGCCGATGAGAGGGAGGTAATTTAAAGGTCAAGCGAAGGCTGGATGTCTATCTGCCCTTCTTTCATGATAAATGTGTCTGAGATGTGAGCACAGCAAGATGGTGATATTTTAAGATGAGCAGCGTATTGGGAACACTGAATTCACCCAGCCTGTGGCAGCCCCATTTTATAAAATGCAGTGTCCAAGAGTTTCAAAAGGCAGAAACATGGAGTGAAAGCAGTGGAGCCCTGGAAGGCAGGGAACCCAGGACACAAGTTGAGTCTTGGCATCAGCTGCTGGTCTTTGGACTTTGCTGCTCGAGCCCTTTGCTTTGAGTCTCATTTTGCTCTTTTTTTTTTTTTGGTCATTTTTTTTAAATTGAATTCTAATTGATTTACAATGTTGTGTTAGTTTCAGGTGTACAGCAAAGTGACTCATTTATCTATATTTATATTAATATATATATTCACCTTCATATTCATATATATTCTTTTCAGATTCTTTTCCCTTATAGGTTATTATAAAATATTGAGTAGATTTCCCTGTGCTGCACAGTAGGTCCTTGTTGGTTCTCTGCTTTACATATAGTAGTTTGTACGTGTTAATCCCAAACTCCTAATTTAACCCTCCCCCCCTTCCCCTCACTTTACTCATCTTTAAAATGAGGACACTGTGTGAGCTGTCATTGTAATGCTGCTGTGACAAGAACACAGAATTGCCCCCTGGATTTCTAATCCCATGCTGTAAAGTGCTCGAGTTGCAAGAATCCTTAGAAAGCAACTAGCAGAGCAGGTTTTAAGTATCAGACTCTATTCTCAAAAGGAATCTTGTGTAGTACCCCAACATACCAAACTGATCAAACCCCAACTACTGTCCTGGTTGTCATAGAATCGGGGGCACAGAGCAATCACCAGAACTCTTTGAAACCTGGGTGTTCCAGGGAACAGTCCAAAGACCATCCACCTAAGAGCCCATTTTACAAATGAGGAAACTGAGGCCCAGGGGAACGAAGTAACTCCAAGTCTCAAAGTGAGTTTAGGGCAGAACCCAGACTAGCGTTCAGGACTCACAGGTTCTAGGTGAGGGCACTTTCTACTACAACACACTGGGGCGCTGAATCTTTTGTCCCTGCGTGACTATACATGCATGATATAAAATATAGTGTTCTAGAAGGTAACCTCTCATACCTTGGCTTCGATCAAAGCCAGTCTTCATGCCTGTTAATAGCATCAGCTAACATTTATTGAGCACTATCTATCAGGCACTATGCTAAGCATTTTCCTGCGTATCATGATCTCATTTAATACTCCCAATGAGCCTGTAAGGTAGCTGTTATTTTTATTCCCATTTTAGACATGAGGAAACTGGCAGTTAATCAAGTAACTTGCTCAAAGCCATACAGCCAGCAAGAAGTAGAGCCACAGTCACATCCTCAGGGACTATACTGGCAACCCCCATGTTTTCCCACCTAAGCACAATTCTTCTGGAAGAAAGGGACTCTCAGCCCACCTATCATTTCTTTTCTGTTTCTTCTTTTTTTTTTTTTTCAGTCCGGAAGGCCCCGCTCTGAGATGGAGAAGCAACACCTTGGCTTATTTTCTACCCAATCCCCTCACCTTGTGTCTTAGGTGGGTGAGTCAGCAAACGGGTCAACCTTTTCCCGGAAGTGAAGTGGATGGCCTTTGGCATGGCCCCAGGTGAGGGTCTCAGTAAAACTGTGTCCTCCACTGGCCTGACACACACTAGTGACCTGACAGGTCTCCCACTATCACTGAGGCCACCAGCAAGTCCAGTCAGGGCTCCTTAGAGCCCAAAGCACAGAGCCAACTCCATGTTTCCCTCCCTCCCCCATTTCACCTGCGGCTCTTTCGTCTGCAGCAGTTCTGCAAGGTGGACAAGACAGCTGCATCCTTGGTGTGCATACAACTTCTCTGGAGTTTCACTAGGTTATTGTCAAGCCTGAACCCCAACCTCGGCTTTGGAAGAACCTACTTTCCACCAACCAAATCCTGCAGCTTTCACTTGTCCCTGATCTTTTCTGCCTTGACCCCAAAAACGCCAGCTCTGCACAAGGCTGCTGAGATAAAGGCTATATATAAATGCCAGGGCCCTGGAATTCCTATTTCAGAAGCAGTCGATACATTCCTGCTTAAAGGTCTCACTCAACTCCCCAAGCCTGCCGGGGACCTGAGTGACTGGGTCCCATTAAAAAGGACCCAAAAAGGAAATGCAAGGCAGACACTGTCTACTCTGAAACACAAGTTAGCAGGAACAGCTGGGACCGCAGACCCCAATGCCAGCTCAGTCAGTGCTGTTCCGCACTCCTAAGGGAACTCAGGTATCAGCTGAATCATCCTACGACCACATAACAAAATACAGTCCCGAGAATGATAGTGTAGGATGATACTTAACAGCAACGAATAATGTTCATGATTGTCAAGTGGAAAAACCCTGTACTGAGAAAATAGCACATTTCATTTTTATGCTTTCAAAGCATATATATTTGTGCATCTGCAAACAGAATATACATTTAAAAATAAAAAATAAGATGCTATCGTATGAACTGTGTTCTATCATGGTCTTTTGTTTTTTACTTAAAGTAGCATGAACGTCTTTCTGCACATGTGTGCGCATGAACTCCTACGTTAGATTACTAGCGATTTTGCTCTTTCTTACTTCCATATTTTTGGTGGACAGCGGTTGACTCTGGCACACTCACATTCTACTTCTCCTTTGGGGAACAGCCATCCCACCCACACTGCTGTGGCAGGACAGCCATAGTGCTCCTGTCCCTGCCTCCCTCACTGTCACTCACCCCAGAGACTGGCACATGCCTCAGGCTAGCCAGGCAAAGTTCTCTGCTCCTCTGCGCAGAGTAGACGGCTCCGAGAGAGCCCTGGCCCAGTCTGAGCCCCTAAAACTTAATATCTGAATGTTGCCAGAGAGAGCGCCTTGCTCTTCCTCTGGAATTTCAAGCTGAAAAGATCATAATAAGCCAAGAATCATTGGGAGATTTATTATGTTGCTTCTCCTATATAGAGAAATCCTGCCTTAGAATGAAGGCGAGACAGTGTGGAAAACAGAGCCAAAAAATGGAGAAAAAGCCCAAATCATTGAGAGCCTGGATCCAGTCATGCCTGAAGCTGGAGTGATCCTAAAATTCCTCATCTTGTGATCCAACAGATCCCTTCCTAAAGTCATTGAATTGGATTTCTATAACAGACCTAACACGTGTGTTTGCTAATCAGCAACTACATGTGTGTGTGTAATACTTTTTGTGAACAATGGTAAATAACCCCAATCATTCTTGAAGCTCTCAGTGTATTGCTCAAAGCTCTCTTCTCTCACTTTATAGCACCAATTTTGTACTCCATATTCCCACATATTGTTAATTAGTTCGTTTTTCATTCAATTCAATTTAAAAACAGAGGAACTAAATAAACATTTCTCCAAAGAAGACATCCAAACGGCCAAAAAGTGCATGAAAAGATGTTCAACATCACTAATTATACGAGAAATACAAATGAAAACCACAATGTGATATCACCTCATACCTGTTGCAATGGCTATCATCAAGAAGACAAAAGATAAGTTTGGGCAAGGATGTGGAAAAAAGGGGAATTCTTGTACATGGTTAGTGGGAATGTAAATTGGTGCAGCCACTATGGAAAACGATACATAGGTGCCTCAAAAAATTTAAAATAAATCTACTCTATGATCTAGCAATTCCACTTCTGGATATATACCCAAAGGAAATGACAACAGAATATTGAAGAGATATTATGCTCCCCCATGTCTATTGCAGCATTATTACAATAGCCAAATTATGGAAACAACCTAAGTGTGTGTCAAAGGACAAATAGGTAAAGAAGATGTGGTGTATGTGTGTATATATAGATATATACATACATAAACATAATGGGACATTATTCAGCCGTAAGAGAGACAGACAACTGCCATTTGCGACAAACGGACGGACCTTGCAGACATTATGTTAAGTGAGATAAGTCAGACAGAGAAAGACAAATACTGTATGATATCACCGATACATGTAATCTAAAAAAGCCAAACTCATAAAAACAGAGAGTAAAATGATGATTACCAGGAGCTGGAGGGCAGGGGAATTGGGGAGATGTTGGTTAAGGGTACAAACTTGCAATGAGTCATAAAGGAAAAAGCCCTAGAGATTTAATGCAGAGTAGAGTGAGTATAGGCAGCAATACTGTATGATAATCATCAAACTTACTAAAAGACTAGATCCTATTTATTCCAACCATTAAAAACAAATGATCAGGGCTTCCCTTGTGGCGCAGTGGTTGAGAGTCCGCCTGCCGATGCAGGGGACACAGGTTCGTGCCCCAGTCAGGGAAGATCCCACATGCCGCGGAGCGGCTGGGCCCGTGAGCCATGGCCACTGAGCCTGCACGTCCGGAGCCTGTGCTCCGCAACGGGAGAGGCCACAGTGGTGAGAGGCCCGCGTACCGCATAAAAAAAAAAAAAAAAAAAAAGGATCATTATGTGATGTGATAAAGGTGCTAACTATCGCTACAATGGCAATCATATTACAACATATAAATGTATCAAATCAAAGTCCTGTACACCTTAAATCTTTTATATGTCTAATATATTTCAATTTTTCAAAAAAAGAACCTCCCCAAATAAAAGGTAAGTCCTTGAAAAAAAGGAGCTATGTCTGCCTGACTCCATGATGCCTAGTACCCTACATGCTGTTCAAAGTAGGAACTCAGAAAGCCTGCCTCGCCCCACCTATCAGCAGCAGCAGACGTGCATTTACTTTAGATTTCTACTAGGCGGGATAAGTGGCCTTACAGCATTCTCACCCTCTCATTAAGTTTATAAGAAGAGTGCTGCCGGGATTTGAGAGTCCCTGCTCATGTACAGAAGGATCAAACCCAGAATCACTGAACGTTAGGGTGACAAGAAACTCTAGCTATCAGTGGTTTTCAAACCAGCTCTGCAAAGACCTCAGGCTGTGTGTGGATGTCAGTGGCAGGAGTCCCAAAATCTGATGTGAGAAGCAAGTGGTTATGCCAAGTGTGCTGACTCCATATCCCTGTTTCTACCACAACAGCCCCCATTTAATCCATTTAAATATTGAGAGTGCAAAAAGAGTCTCTGCTTTAAAAAATTAGATCACAGATCCAATCAACACTGTTATTTTACACAAGGGCAAGTAAGGGCTGAGAAGGAGAAGGGTTTGCCCAGGATCCCTCAGGGGTCACTGACAGAGCTGGGTTAGAACTCAGTCTCCTAATCTCCAGGTCGGTACCTGCTCCATATTACTATCTGCTTTTCTAGATGCCTTTGAGTCTCCCATCTCCCAAGGCTTTTGAGGGCCCATTACAGTGACTCTCTAAGGTCCATGACCCTCACACACCAAAATCAGCTGGGAGCTTATTAGAAACGCTAACTGCCGGTTTCCACCCCAAACCTACTAAAACCTACTGTCGGGCGTGGGATCCCAGAATGGTATTTTTTAACAAGCATGCACTAAAGTTTAGGCAGCACAACTCTAGAATCCATCCAGAAATTGAGCCTCTTGCCATTCTTATCTGGAAATCCTATCCATCTCTACCAGCTCCCTGCCTGGCTAACCCCTGCCCTCCTAGGGAGTGGTAATTGAATGTCACATGCTGAGAATAATCCTAGAAAATCCTCTGTCATCACGCTCAAGTCCCAACAGCTCAGAGTAATTAGACCTAGACTGGGGAGAGGCACAAAGGAATCATATATTAATGCAATTTGAAGTTTCTGAGGTTCATGCGATGGAGGGAGACCAGGAGCAGCAAAGGAAAGCACAGCCACAAAGTCCAAGTGAGGGGCAGCATGGGGGAGCCACAATAACCCTGGAACGTTCCAAGTTCATTTCAGCTTCTCTCACCCTTGCTGTCCCCAATCTGGTGTCCCATCAAACAAGGACATGCATACATGGTGGCAAACTTTGTCCTTTGCAGTGTTAAGAAGTGATGGATTTTAAAGCTCCACTTCCCTGGACTGGCTACATTTTAGCAACTTGATTTAAAAACTAAGAACACTTCCGGATTCTTCTCCTGACCTCTTAAGTCTGAAACCCCAACAGTGGAACCCTGGGATCTGTATTTTTATAAAGATCCCCATTGATTTTTACATAGCCAGCCCAACTCCAAACTACTGGAGCCCCCATATATGTTCACATTTGAAGGTTGCTGGATACTATAAAAAAAAAAAATAAGATTAGGGTAGGAAAACCATAGAAAACAGGACTTGGAAAGAATGAAAGAATTAGAAAATCACCACCTTGCAACCACTAATGAGAAGGTGATTTGGACAAGATCAGTGGATGCTAAACCCATTAGGTAAAAAGTTGACGGAGAACTTTGTCATGGTGAGACCAGGCTGACATCATGAAACTTAGGACAGCCTGACATTACATGCCCAGGATGTGGTAGAAAAGGAAGAACCCACTCACCAGACCTGCCTACAATGTCATCTAGCCAAAAATACTGACACTGAATATAATCACATTCTAGACCTAATACCACTTTACAGGAAATACTGGGGATAGAAGAACAACTAAAATAACACCAGGAAGAAGTAATCAACTAAATCCGTAATGTGTGATCATCAACAAAAGAAACCAATTTCTCAAACAGGTCAGTGGTATTAAAAGGTGGGGAGAATGAAATATAGACTTAAAAGACATAATTACCAAACAAAATGTGGGAACCTTGCTTAAATTCTGCTATCAACAAATCAACTATTAAAAGGCAGTTTTTGAAACAATCTGGGAAATTTAAACATGACAGATGATATTAAAGGGTTATGATAAATATTGCTAGACACGATAATTTTTAAGTCTTTATCAGTTAAGCTAGTTAGGAAGTAGTTACAGCTAAAATGACATGATTCTGCATTTACTTTAAAATGCTCCAGTTTAAAAAAAAAAGTGGAGAGATAGCTAAAACAAGATTAGGAAAATGACAATAACTGCTAAAACTGGGTGATAAGTTTGTTATATCATTCTCTACTATTTTTTGTACTTTTAAACAGCTCCACTGCAAGGAAAAAAAAAAAAAAAAAACCTTTAATTCCTGGAAGTATTACTCGTCCCTAGTAGGAAATGAGTCCTAGTAGGAAATGGTGAGTGGGTGGGTAAGAGTGAAAAAACAAACAAGCAAAAATATAATTGATTAAAGCATGAGGGGCTAACTGAGCTCCTGTTCACCGTTGCCCGATATAAACAATGAAAATATCTCTTTAGACATCCATTCATTTTTGCCTCAAACTGTACTTCCAGACTGATATTTCAGTTCTGTGAGGTGAAAAGTACCTTGGCGGGGGGGGGGATTAGCATCTAGTACGGTGACCAAAATTAAGGCAAAATAGAAAATACAGAATAATAATTAAGAAAAGCTAACTTGATTGAGCTCTTACTCTAGGAACTGTGCACTTAATACTACCTTATTTAATCTCACAGCACCTTCAAAGGTAGCTACTATTACCCCGATTTAAAAAGAAACTGAGTCTCAATAAATTCAGGTAACTCACCTGAAGTCATGCAGGTTGTGAGTTGGGCAGGTGGCCGGGGAGCTGGGCCATCATAGGGCAGAGGGAGAAAATGTGCTAGGGAAGATGGAACCATTTCTTGCTTGTTCCTCTCAGAAACAAGTTTAATAATGAAGAAGTTAATGTCCTTGCTTTGAACAACTGAGCAGCCTAGAAGGCCCAGGGGGCATTTAGAAGGTTATATTGTTAGAGTCTTCTTCTGTCTACGGAATAGGAAGCAAGTTTGACACATTTAGGAAAGTGCAAACTTCTGGAGAGGCTCAACCCATGATACTATTTCCTCCTTGACTCTGCCTACTCTTCAAATTCAGTTCCAACCAGAAGAGTCAAGTCTTTGGGGATTGAGGCCTTGGAGTCAAACAGACGTGGGGCTTGGTCTTAGCTCCACCCACCACTTAGCAGCTGGTGACCTGGTGGGGAGGGTTCTTAGACTCTCTGAGCCTCTCTGGGGTCCACGTGTGAAGTGGGGTGATGACTGTCCCTCCTTCACAGGGTGATAACAAGGTTTCCACATCATGTGTTTAACCCCATGCAGGTGCTGAATAAATGTAAGTGGTTATTGGGATGATGAAACTTGGCAGCCTGCTGACATTTTTCCTTCTTCCAGACCCCTCAAGCTCACTGACCAGTGAACTTCAACCATAATAAACCAATGCCTGGCATACAGCAGGCAGCCAATGAACATTTACCCTATGTATTAATATGCTCCCTGGTGCCGTCTCTCCCACAGGCTTATTGACTTACTGACTTGTGAAAATGCACCTCAACCAGAATGCAAGTATGGAAGTTCAGACTGGTCTTTCAATTCCATATCCCCCATTGCATGCAGCAGGGCATTAGAGATTCAACAAAGGCTTCCTGAAAGACCTAAGTGAATAGCAAAGCGTTGGCTGCGTCTACGGGACAGAGTGACCAGGGTCCCAGGCGCGTCCATAGCACAGCCTCCAGCCGAGTCCATTCGTAAAAGAAACACTGAGAAACCTAATGAGTCCAGTGGGGTGATTCAAGCCCCCGGCGACCAGAAGCAATTTCTCCCGACTCTGCAATACCCACCTTCTCTCTCCGCTCTGCCAGGCCAGGGGGTGGACACTTCCCTCCCGGTGATTTGCGATGCCTCCACTGGGACGGAGGGAATGCAGCAGCGGTGACAGTGTCTACGCGGGGACGCATGCAGCAGGCTGTCCGGCTGGAGAGATGCAGACTGGCCACGGAGCTGAGCATGGGTTCCCCTGGGCACAGCGTGCTGCCGCGCTGACCACAGCAATTCATCATGTGTAAAAACCTGCCTACAGGAGGGGCCCTGAAAGGAAGCAGGGGAGCCGAAGCCGCAGGTTCTCAGGGAAATTCAGGGCTGTGATCTTTTTTTTTTTTTTCTTTTTCACCAGACCTAAAAGGACGGTGAGAAACATCCAATCCACAGGATGCTGGGAGCAGAATCCAAGGAGGAATCCCTCATTCTGGACTAAACAAAACAATCTAAGAAAGCTCGACCTCACCCAGGAGACAAATTCCCTTTTTCCTGCAAAGTGTTTGCTCCTGTCCCAACCCTGTCCTTCTGCTTTAGACACCATTCTCTGTGCCAAAAGCAGAGCTCAGTTTTGAGACCCAAGTGGTCTAGCCCGGCCACTGTGTGACCTTGGGCAAGTCACTTCTGCCCTCTTGACCTCAGCTTCCTCGTCTCTAAGGAGAAAAGGGCGAGCTAGATCAGGGTGCACAAATTTAAACGATTGTGGGGAGGCAGTTTACATGTATATATAAATATCTAAAATGACTGGGCAGATGGCAATGGTGCTAAGCTGCTTAGCCGCAGGTCACTGTCACCTGACTAAAACCCTGGAAGGGTATAACAAAATAACACAGCAAAACAAAACTCTCACAAGTCTACTTGTTTGTAACCCACATTAAAGAGCTACTTAGGGGCTTCCCTGGTGGGGCAGTGGTTGGGAGACCGCCTGCCGATGCAGGGGACGCGGGTTCGTGCCCCGGTCCGGGAGGATCCCACGTGCCACAGAGCGGCTGTGCCCGTGAGCCGTGGCCGCTGGGCCTGCGTGTCCGGAGCCTGTTGCTCCGCAACGGGAGAGGCCACAGCAGTGAGAAGCCCGCGTACTGCAAACAACAACAACAAAAAAGAGCTACTTAGGACCTTTCCAATTCTATGGAATTCTCTTTCACATTCTTTCAACGGTATCTACAATTTTCTCCCATGGCACCATCTCCTTGGCACCCTACCAGAGTTGGCAGCAAGATGCACTCATGGGAAGCAGTACTGGAGCCAGGCAAGAGATTCCTTCTCCCAAAGAGCAAGCAGAGAGAGGTGAGGTGAAGGAGGGGCAGGGGGCAGGAGGGAGAGAGGCAGGGGGATGGAGGGAGAGAAAAAGATATCTCTTCCTTTAAATCATTTCTCAATATGCCTACAAGTGAGAAAAGTGAAACTCAAGGGGGTTGAATAATTTAGCCCGAAGTCCCTCTGTGTGGATCAAAGCTAGGATTCAAACCCAGGCCTGTCTCAATGAGAAGACCTTGCTCTCTTCCTTTTCCACCTTTCCCCCAAAATGCGCTCAGGGAGAGCCTGGCCCTGACTGAGAAAAACAAAAAAGCACCTGCCACACACACACACGTGGGATCCAGAAAAAAAAGATACATTCAACAACTTAGCATTTCAGAAGCAGATTTCCCCCTAAGTTACCTTACTCTCTCCAACATCTGTTTTTAGCACTTGCCTGCATTCTTCCCTTTGCCTAGAATTTCCCCACCCCTAGCCAGGCTCTAAGGACCAGTTAAAGCTTTCCTCCTCCAGGAAGTCTTATTGATTCAGTTAGGAAACCTGCCAAAGGAGCACACTCAGTGCATGATCATTCTGGGGATCCAGGTCTCACGGATCCCCACCCACACCCCCAGCACCAGGCTTGTAATTAAGTCTTGCAACCAACACCAGAAGGTCTCCCAGAGGTGGCACAGCTGGTACCAAAGAGCCATAGTTATGAGACATTACCAGGGATCAGGGAGGAGACCAAGGTGTGGCCACAGACAATATTCAGGATCCAGGGAGGAGGTGGTGCCAGGTCCCAGGGAGCAAATGCTGACAATTCTGTTCCCTCAGGTCGAAGTCGTGAGGCTGCTGTGCTTAGCCCAAGGCTGTACGCTCTATATATCCAGTGAAGGATGGAGACTCAGTGCGTGTGTGTTTCTCTTTTTCAGGGACTGTACGATCTACAAAAGTCAGTAGTGTCATCATCTTCTTAGAGGAAATGAAACTAAGGCTCAGAGAGAGGAAGGGCTGGACCAAGACAAGAGAGTAAATTAGCACAAAGAACAAAACCCAGGGCTTCTCCCTTTATTCTCTCTTGACCAGACAGACACGTCCCCTGCAGCACCCAACAGGCCCAGACAGGGGACCATCACTCACTGGACAGGCAGCTGGGAAATCCCAACCATCTGGCTTCTGCCCCGGCATGTCTCCAGCCTCTGCAGACAAACACACTATGTGCAAGAAGGTTGGGTGCCACCATCTGCACAGGGCCTTAATGAGAGGCCTGTGGTTTCTTGGAGTCTTGGTTGAGCTGTTTGCCGGTCCCAGCAAGTGAGCACCCTTGGGCTAACCTAACACAGACTTTTAGCCCCTGCACAGCCTAAATAAATACAAAACAAGATTTCGAAATGCCCAATCTCTTGGGTCCCTTTGCTGTGGAAGCTAGGGATGGTAACCCCACTCCAAGAGTCTGTGTTGAGATGTCCAGGGGGAATAAGGAAGGCATTGAGGAAAGCAGAGAAGGAAGGCAATTCTTACATCAGTGAAAGCCCACTAACAATTAATGTCCTTTGTCAATGGAATGGGTTGGCTCCACAGGACAAGGAGTCAAAGGGAGGCTGAATCTGTTGGGGGCCCTGTAGCACAGGGGTCCCCAACCCCCGGGCCACAGACCAGTACCAGTCCATGGCCTGTTAGCAACTGGGCCGCACAGCAGGAGGTGAGCAACAGGTGAGCGAGCAAGGTTTCATCTCTATTTACAGCCGCTCCCCATCGCTCACATTACTGCTTGAGCTCCGCCTCCTGTCAGCATTTTGGTGAGTTGCATAATTATTTCATTATATATTACAATGTAATAATAATAGAAATAAAGTGCGCAATAAATGTAATGCTCTCGAATCATCCCGAAACCATCTCCCCAGCCCCCCGGTCCATGGAAAAACTGTCTTCCACAAAACCGGTCCCTAGTGCCAAAAAAGGTTGGGGACTGCTGCTGTAGCAGATCCTTTGTGGGTAGAATTAAGTAGAGGCCTTGAAGGCCCTTCCAAATCTTGGGTTCTGTTCCCATGATTCTTGGAGGGCAGCAGTTCAAATAGCACAGATTTTAGAATCAGGACAACGCAGTTCAGTACCGGCTCTGCTACTTAGAGGCTATATGACCTTGGGGGGACGTGTTCCTGATCTGTAAACTGTGGCTGGCCCTTCCTCTTCTCTTTGGGTTATCAGTGGGGGTGAAAATTGGGGTGGGGGTGTGTGACCTGCACCCTGCAGGCACATTGGTCCTCAGCAAGTATTAGTTCCCTCCCTCCCTCTAAGGGAGCACACAGAATTCCAAGATCCCCTGATCCTGAGACTCATAACATTTTTTCAAGTCTGATTCCAACAGAAATAGGACAAACAAAACATTGATATGGAACCTCCTTTCCTGTCTCTCAAGAGCACTGAGGCGATCTTCTCCCCAACCTTTGAGATAATGCCCATGTTGATTTTTATTTCCAAACTTGCAACTTGGCAACCTGCTGTAAGCTTTTTTTTTCCCTCTTTTTCTTCAAGTGACTTTAGGCTGAGCTGTTACTTGAGCCAAAAAAACAAAAAACAAAAACAGGCTGAATTCTGCACCCTTCCCTCCAGAAGATAAATTATGCTGGTTTTTGCAATGAGTGAATTGGGGCAGGAGAGAGATTTCACTAGAAAAAAATGTTCTGGTTGAAGAGGTGACTTGAAGTAGATCGGCTTTGTTTGCAGAGGTTCCCAGACCCCCTTGCTTTCCTGGGATTGCCACCCACCTCCAGGCCATCCAGCATGGCCTGGGGTGAGCACTGAAGACTTGGAGCATAAGTGACCCTGGATGGAAGGGTCCCGACCATTGGCAGCTTGTCCCCTGTCCCCTCCCCTCTCTTGGGAACAGAGCTGTAAGTGGAGACAGGAAGAAATAAACCATTCTGTTTCTTTTCAGAAGGAAGATAGCCTTTAGCAGGATTGTCTAAGATATCATACCGGAGGAGAGAGAAGGCCTACTTCCACTGATTCAGCATTTTCCAATCAGTGCAACATTCGCTTCCTGCCGTACAGGAGATGATTTTAGGTAAGACTCGGACACAACATTAAATCACATTGAGTCACTTCGTGAGGAAGTTATTTCCTCTCCAACTCTCCTTAAAACCTTCTCATTATGAAGAAGAAAGCCTCTGTTTGGTACTAGTGTGTCTTTAACACTCTTCTACCACTTCTTAATTATCCTTTTCAACAAAAAAAGCAGGCCCTGGCCAAGGTCCCTTAGGCAACAATATCTGCAAGAATGTAATTACTTTTTCTATTTTTGTTATATTTACTTTCACATCACCTACTTTTTGAAGCAAGTGGTAATGGCTTCCCATTTATTGTAGTGTTATAAAGATCCTTTTAAAATATATATATGTATTTTTTTAAAGGGGACTGATTTTTTTAAAAATATTAAGTAAATAATGTAGTTGGTTCCCAGATACGGCAACAAGCATAAAGCTAGAATACAAAACACTAAAATTGAAGAAATACTGGATTAATGGGAAAGAAACACATAGAGTGCAACTTTTTTCCTCCTTTCTCAAATTAAACAATATATTTTGTTGGCTTGTTTTTCCAGCTGAAATGAAAACTGGGGCGCTTCCACTTCCTTTTTCCTTTGTTTTCCCAAGGCTTCCTTAGCAGCAGAGGACTTTGCATGAAATAGGACTGTATCATCTTCCTTTCCCTTAGACTCTAGGTGAATGCTTTGAGCTATAAAAATGCTCATTATACTCATTTATTTATTCATCCATTTGATAAACATTTGCAGATACCCACTCCCTATCAGTCCTGCGCCCAATACAGCCAAGAACAGGAAAGGCAAGGTCCTTGCCTTCCTCAGGCTTCTAGGCTAGTTGGGGAGACTGACTAACTACACAGGCAACTGCAATGCAGGGTCACAAAGACTGGGATGGGGGAACCGCATGACACTCAGAGGACCAATAAGGGGCAAGGGTAGCTGTACAGTTGACCCTTGAATAACATGGGTTTGAACTGCATGGGTCCACTTATTTGCAGATTTTTTTCAATAGTAAATATTACAATACTACACAATCCAGGATTGGTTGAATCCACCAATATGGAACTGTGGATACAGAGGAAACTGGTAGATGAACAGCTGTATATAATTTATACACACATTTTCAACTGTGTAGAGGGTCAGCTCCCCTAACCCCCATGTTCAAGGGTCAACTGTGTATTGTTACTGTTAAGCCTACCAGCTCTAGTGTAATCCGACACGGACACAGGTCCCAGAACCATCCCTTTCCTGCTAGGAGATTATGGGCAAGTCACTTCAACCTCAGTTCCAGTTTCCCAGTCTCTTAAGTAGGGATAATAATGTTATCTTCCTCTTAATGTTATTGAGAGGATTAAATGAGACAATGAATGCAAAATCCTTTAGCACAGTGCCTAGCACATAGTAAATGCTTAATAAATGCCAAATAATTTCTTTCAGCATCTTTCATCCAAATACTATCTCTTACACACACACACACACACACACACACACACACACACACACACACACACAATTTCATGCAAATATCGCTGCCTGAGCAAATTCTATATGAAAAGGCAAAGAGAAGTTAAGGATGTTCTTAGACAACACAGCAGATCTAGGACGATACCAAGAAGAAATACTTCCTTGCTTCAGATCTGATAGTATTTTCCTTAAGCACAACGTGGTCTGGAGGAAGAATCCTGAGTTTGGGACAGAGTTGATTACCGTGGTCAAGATGAGGAAGTTCAAAAGAAAAAGGGGGGAGGAAGTGCTTCTTAATTACCAGTGAGAGAAAAATAAAAAACCTTAAATAGTGGAATATAGTGAGATAATAAATGTTAGAAGCAGCAAACAAGAGAGAAAATAATCTCTCCTTAGCTTAAAGATAGAAGACCTCCAGATTCCATTAGAAAGTATGAGGAACTGAAGCAGGTATTTATGAGTATACAGTCTTTCACAAAAGTTAGAACTATTGAGGGAAATCAAAATACCTTGTTTTTAATAATGCTTTCATGTTTATAAAGTAGATTCACATACATCCAATCATCACAATGGCCCTAGGAGGTAGGTACTATCAATATCGCCATTTATAAATGGAAAAACTGAAGGTGGGAGAATGGGCTTGATTTGCCCAAGGTCACCGGGTAACTAAGGAGAAGTTCCAGGGGTCCATGCCAGGCCTCCTGACTCCAAGCCCAGTGACCCTCTAGAACAAGGGTCTGCAAACTTTTTCTGCAAAGGGCCAGACAGTAAACAGTTTAGGCATGTGGGCTGTGCCTTCTTTGTCACAGCTGCTCAATTCTGCCCTTGCGGCATGAAAGCGGCCGTAGACCTACATAAACAAACAGGAGTGGCTGTGTTTACAACAGAACTGAAATAGGAATTTCACATGATTTTCATGTGTCATGAAATATTATTCTTTTGATTTTTCTTTCCAACCTTTGAAAAAATGTAAGAACCATTCCTAGCTGGTGGGCCACACAAAAGCAGGCGGTGGACCAGATCTGGCCTAGGGATGGTAGCTTGCCAATTCCTGTCCTAGAATATCATAGTGATGAATGAGGCATAACCCCCTACCCTCCCAGACTTGAGAGAAGAGGAGGCATAACCAATTCTACTCCTACAGAATTAGTTTCAGTTAAATTTCACTCACTGTGGTACAACTTCCACAATACTTACCTCATCTGCAGGAAACTTCTATTATTTAATCCTTTTTTCTCCATCAACTCATTTTTCTTACTTCCATGAGTTTCTTTTTTAATGTCATAACACTTTTATAAACAGAAAATCCGTATTACTGGCCAAAAGTATAAGATGAACCTAATCAAAAACCATAAAATTAAATGAGTGCTATTAAATTCTAGCTGTCTACAATCACTCTGGGACTGAGGCCTGCTCTGTCCTCTGCCCTTATTTGAAAAAAAGAAACTGGCAAGTGGCAAAAAGGTGTTAAAAGTCATAGCGGCACCAACAGGAGACCTTCTTCTTGGTATAGTCAGAAATACTGAAGAGGAAACAACTTCCTCACCGTGTACCTCACTTCTACATCTTTGTCCACGACTTCCCAGACACCAGGCCCACGAGGTCCACATTCCGGAAACTGCTGTCACACAAGCCAAGTGCCCTAGGTTTGTACAAACAAGAGAGAACCAACCAGATGGAGGGCAGGAAAAACTGTAGAGAGGATGTGGTCTTTTTCAGCAGGACTTTGAATAATGTCTAGCATTTCATTAGACATAAAATTCAGGAAGAGTATTCCAGACTGACTGAGAAAAGGAGTGAATGGAGATGGGACAAAAAAGAGGTGTGACTTCTAAGTTGCGAATGGCCTGGAATAGCACGCTGAGGGCTGTGGATACAAGCCTTGTTGTTTTCTCAATGTTCCCCAAGTCAGTAGATGCTCAAGGCTATATTTTTAGGTTCTTCTCTGAGAAGGAGATAAAGAGATGTGGACCAGGGTCTCTAGAGAAGGCCCATGGGGACAGAGACAAAAATTAGGACCGGTGGCTCTGGACTTCTGTACCACTGAAGACCCATTTGTCATTTACCCTCGTGCATTCCTGGCTTCAAAATAGCTCAGTGATTTAAGTCCTGCATGATTTAAGTCTCAGTGATTGTCCTTCTATTTGCTTAACCAATGACATACATTCTTGCCAGTTACCGTGAGAGACTGGTATTGACCATACTGAGTTGCTCAAATTCCAGCCAAACTGAAGGAGGAACTCTGACCGGGGAATTAGTTGAGGTGGGCTCATTTGGGTGACTGTAGTGAGGAACTCTGTCTGGCTCCAAATTAAGTGCTCTCAAAGCTGGACCCCACTACCCTGCTCCGAACCCACACACAGAATATGGATTCAGGGCCAGTTCTCCAGGGCCACCAAATGTATTACACCGCACAGAACTGGCACGAGAATGGAGCAGCATTGATGGTAACTTTTAAAGAGAAAGAAAGAAGAGAGCATCAAATGCTCAATTGCTTGCTCTCACTTTCATTTGGAAACCCATACGTAAATATGGGAACTGTTCTCCTTTATAGACTACAATGTAATCACAGAGAAGCAAATGCAGTTTGCAGGAGCTGCCTCCCACCTGCAGGGCTCCCGGAGTGTTCGATAACTCGATAACCTCATAATTGGCCAGTGGAATAACAGCATAAGGCAATGTGGCTGCAATGCAGCTGCAGAAAATGCCCAGCAGGGCCTCTCCCAGGAGCTCCTATGGAGGCAGCAGGACTGGCCCTCGGCAGAATCGTCAGAGATACACGGCCCATCCTGTGCCCCCTTAGACATAGTCACCCCACAGTGCACACAGGGCTTTGAGGCTTGTGGAGGGCTTACCATATCTCATTCCATGCTCACAATCTCCTGGGAGAGAAGTGGGGCAAGACAGCTGAGACCCAGTGTCTGATGTGAGACGACCCTGAACTCCCACTCCCTAAAATGATCTCTCCTGACCCTGCTCACCTACCTGACATTCAGAGCCTCCCCTCTGGCAAGGAAGGTCGTCTCAAAAAAAATCAGAACTGGTTCAAATTCATCGTTGCCTTCCCACGTTCTAGCAAACACTTTCTATGTATGCAAGCTCCCACATTCCCAAGTCTGTGTTAATTTCTAACTCCACTTTGCCTAGCTTACCTTCGCCCTGCCCTCCTTAAGCTGCTCTTTCTTCAGCTTTACTCCCCACTGCTCTCCTCCAAACCCTCTGCTGAGACCCACAGGCCATCTCCTAAGGGAGTTCTGCCCCCACCGCTGGCCCCAGCTAAGCTTACTCTCTAGAACGCCCTCCTCTCATTGATCTACCATTTACCCATCTCCAAAGTCCGAATTCCACCTCCTTCAGGAGATGACAAGTCCCTCTGGAGTGTGCTCACAGCTCCCACGCTGCCCACTTCATGGCCCTCATCCTCCCTCCCCGTGTTATAGGAGTCCACTTCCCAGATGATGAACTCCTTATGGGCAACAACTGTGCCATCTTTGCCACTGCATTCCCAGCACTAGATCCAGTAGCTCTCCCAGTGGAAATGTTGCTTGACTGAATAAATCACTCCTCAAATTAGAGAGTGAACACGGGCTTGGGAGGCAGATGTAACTGGCTTCAAACCTTGACTCTGTTGGTTCATAGTCTTTAGAGTAGCCCATGTGACCATGAATGACTCACTTAAACTCTCCAAACCTCACTTCATCATCTGTAACAACTGTAAGAGAGCCAGAATACCCTCCTCAGGGGTACTGGGAGGATTAACACTAAACTCTTAGCACATGCCTGGAGCAAGAAAATCATTTAAGATGATACCCACAGATACAGACCTAGAACCTCAACTTTAAGCCAGATCCTGAAGAAGGCGCTGGAGATTCTATAGTTGTTGAAAGAGAGTCTCTGCTTTGTATCTGAATTAAGCTACATAAGTCTTATCTACCCAATTAATGGTGCTGCCATTTATTTAGCACTTACTACAGTAACAAAAGAATGCATGCCTGTGCTAAACAGTTTATATTAATTACCTCCTGGGATCTTCACAATAACCCTATAAATTGGACACATTTACTAGATTAGGAAACAAGGCTGGAAAGACTTAAATAACTTGCCTACAGTCACACAGCTAACAAGAGGCCACACAGACACTCGAACACACATTATCTGACTCCAAAGACTGATCTCATAATCTCAATCTCAAGCTCTCTCCTTGTCTCTAAGAACTTGTTGTTGACTTTTCCCCATCCTCACAGTGACCTCTGTTACACAGGGATAACACTTTAGGTTATCATAAACTTAAATGTGTATCTATAAAACCCAATGTGTTTATGAGCTCTGAGGTCCCTGAGGGGTAGGATAGGTTCCAGGGAGAGAGACAAGGAGTGGGGAAGTGAGGGGTAGAGCAGAATAACTGGTTTTCAGGTAAACTCTTCTCTCAGCAGCTACCTGGTGTACAATGTGTGGACTGAATGAATGACTGGGAAGGGGAGACCCAAGGAAGCACCAGACTGGAGACCCCGAGGGGTCAAAAGAAATTTAATGACTCAAGGGATTGGGAAATTGAGCAAAACAAAATACGAAGCAGAGCAGAACCAGAGCTGAGCTTTGCGTAAGTGAGAAAAGCTGGTTCTCACCTGCCCATCAGACCCCTTGTCTGACATGAGGCAAACCTGTCATTACTAAAACAGGGTATTGAAAGCCTGTTCTGCCAAACTTGGTGCATCACGGAGAGACTCCACAAAGATCCCTTAAAGTGCTTTGAAAAAGTTAAAGAAGGTATATTCTGAGGGTGATTTTTAAAAAGTTATTTGTTGGAGGGCTACAACTGTGATGTGATGGAAAATGCACCGCCCAATGGTTTAGGAAGCAGTTTTTGCATCCTGCTTTGCTTCTCTGGGCTATTTTGCTAGCTTGAGAAAACTCCTTCACTTCCTGGAGTCTGTTTTTTCCTACCTATAAATCAAGGATATGAACATCGACGTCTCAGGGGTGGCCTGAGTGGTAAACATGAACATGTATATGTCAGCTCATTGTATGTATATGTTATCGTGTCTGAGGTTTCTACAACTGTTTTGTTAATTTGCTAAATTTATTATATAAATAATAAGTCGTCCCCTACAGCCCTCCTAACAGAAGACAGCATGATTCACCATAAATGATACAAGTTTGGGGGGCCAGATTTGTAGTCTCAACTCTATCCCTTACTAACTAGGTGGGATGAGTTACTGTGCCTCTGTGTTTCTTTATGTTTAAAGCAGAAGTGAAAACACTACCTCATTCCTCTTCTTTAAAATGAGATGATATTATGTAGATAAAACATTTATTAAGCACCTACCATATGTAGCAATTTCTTATCAAGGAGCTTATATAGAAGAAGAATTATATAAGAGAGTCTTTAAGCCAATTTTGTTCCACCCTTATTAAATCTCAAACCGCTCAGGACAGAAAATTACTCTGGGAGCAACTTTGCTCTCAACCAAAGGATGAGCTGGGGACTTGAGATCTCCTCTTGCCACTTTCTAAATGACCAAAGGACAAGTATGGATTTTCTAATCCCAGAGTACATGTTTTGTTGATGCACTAATAACCCAGGCACTGGAAATTCAGGTCAGGGATTTGGAGGGAAACTGAAGAAACTGTCATCAGCCTTTTGGGAACCCAATGTTAGATGCAAAGCTTTTAAAACAAAAAAGGACCCCTTGGGGCTTCCCTGGTGGCACAGTGGTTGAAAATCTGCCTGCCAATGCAGGGGACATGGGTTCAAGCCCTGGTCTGGGAAGATCCCACATGCCGCGCAGAGACTGGGCCCGTGAGCCACAACTACTGAGCCTGCACGTCTGGAGCCTGTGCTCCGCAATGAGAGGCCGCAATAGTAAGAGGCCCCGCGCACCGCAATGAAGAGTTGCCCCCGCTTGCCACAACTAGAGAAAGCCCTCACACAGAAACAAAGACCCAACACAGCCAAAAATAAATATAAAAATAAATTAATAAATTTTAAAAAAAGGACTCCTTTACTTCTGAAATTCAGGGAAAAACTGCCTTTAATTAGCGATGGCAACCAGGATCCCAGGAGAGAGTAGAAAAATGATACTGTGTTTTTATCTTTGTTGGTTTTGGAAAGTGGCTGGAGGCCTCAAAGACACAGATCCCCAGTCTCACAGTCAGCTGTTAACTGACTGCTCAGAGGCACAAGCTCTGGGACTTTTGGGGGCCCTGCCTGGACCTCTTCTGCCTGAAGCCTGAGATGCTACCAGGAGGAAGGATGGACACAGCCCCCAGGAAGTTCAGGACACACTCACAGGCTAGGGATCATGGCGGGACAGGGAGAGCGGTGGTTATAATAACGATAATAATAATTGGGCACTTTCTCTGTGCCAGGCTGTTTTTTTATGCATGACTACACAATATCCCAATGAGGTGGGTATCGTTACCATCACCATTTTACAGATCAGGAAACTGAGGTTCAGAGCTGTTAAGTACCTTTACCAAGGTCACACGTTAGCAAGTAGCAAAGCCAGAACTTACACCCCGAAGCCCACATTCCTAGTCATTGTGACCACCATCTACATGTATATAAAATGAGTGAGGAGTTAACCTTTTTTTTTTTTTTTTGTGGTACGCGAGCCTCTCACTGCCGTGGCCTCTCCCGTTGCAGAGCACAGGCTCCGGACGCGCAGGCCTAGCGGCCATGGCTCACGGACCCTGCTGCTCCACGGCATGTGGGATCCTCCCGGACCGGGGCACAAACCCATGTGCCCTGCATCAGCAGGTGGACTCCCAACCACTGCACCACCAGGGAAGCCCAGAGTTACCTTCTAAGTTTTTCTCCCAAGAGCATTCCACAACAAACCACACTGACGATCTCTTGAATACTACTGTGTGAGTAGGAAGGGAGTTGAGAAGCCCAGTCCCTCCTAAGATGCTGGAATGTCCTTTGCACTATCCTTGTCATCATCCAATACCTGCTTTCATACTTTTAATGACACAAACATTAACTACCTTATAAGACAGACCCATCACCTTTCAAGAGTTTGGCTATAGGAAATACTATATTGAGCTGAACATAGGAACATCCTATGTTCCACTGAAATGTCTACCACTGGGCTTATTTCTGCCCTTTGGGATGGCACAGAACCAATTCAACCCTTCTTCCACCTAACAGTCCTCCAGGTACGTTGGAAACAATTCTGGTCCCTTCAGATATACCACCCTCCCACGTGCCACCCCTGCAAAAAAAAAAAAAAAAAAATTAAGGCATTTATTTACTTGTTCACACTCTCAATACACATTGCCTGAATACCTACCACAGATCAAACACTCTGCTATCTATGTGCTGAGGGGACAACGAAGCTTAAATTCTCAGAAAGAAGATGAAAATATACACAAATGATTATATTACAAGGTAAAATGTTACAAAACCATAGGAATACCTGGTAGAGTCCCTTAAAGGTTCTGACAAGAGATCTTTTCCACCTGGGTCATGTGTGAAGACGGCCTAGAAGAGATGCCGTTGGAGCCTGGTCTTGAAGAATGACAAGTATTACTGACCATCTGCTGTTGCAAAGACCTGGGTGGTCAGAGTGTCCTGGCATGGTGTAAGAATGAGAGCACTGGTCTTGGAATGGATCTGCTACCCTGTAGCTGTATCTCTCTGCACCTTCTTTTCCTCATCTGTAAATTGAAATGAATAACACCTGCCCTGACTGTCCCCACATTGCCTTAAGGATCAGGTACCAGGGTTTTGAAATAAGATGATAATGAGGCGAAACTGCCTTGGGTGTGCAAGGAATTGATAAACCCTATTTTCCTATTTGAGGATTCCTCTGCCTTTCTACAACTTCGTGAGAGCTGGAGGAATCGGAAGACACAAGCTTTGGTGAGAATGCCATTGAAGGGTTTCTATTCCAGCACCAACAAAAGGAGGAGAAAGAAAACTGAAATGCCAGAGTGAAGCAACATGGCTTAATCGTAAGCAAGACAACCAAATAACAGCCCCAGTTCCTCGGCTGTTCCGTCTCATTGCAGAATAATCCTATAAGGGTGATCAAAGGAAGGATCAACAGCTCAAACATATTATCAGCCACCTAAGCCTTTAGAGGAGAAGGCCTACTGAGAGATTAAGACACTCAGGACATGTCTGAGGGGTTTTCAGGCAGTTAGAGTTTCACCAATTGATATCCAAGCATCAACAACTGCTCCATCTGACTCACTATTACCACCACACCTGAGAAAGGAGAGCCCGCCCTCACACAGAGTCAAGGAGAGAGCAGAGGAAGGTGCATGGTGAGATTTTCTGCAAGGTCACTTAAGACACCCTTCTGCCTCTAGTCAGGCTACGTGGATGCACTCTTGGGTTAGGTACAAGTTGCATGTCCACAGAGCCAATCAACCATCAATAGGTATTTATGGAGAACTATATGGATCAGGGCTCTTTCAGGTGTAAAGGGAAGAGAAATCCAACTAAAACTGGCTTAAGCACAAAATAAATGGATTGATCCATTTAACTAAAAAGGCCAGAGGAGATCACGGTTTGAGGCTGGCTAGATGCAGGTGCTCAAACAATATCATTGGGAATCCAGCTTCTCTCCAACTCGCCACTCAGTACTGGCTTCATTCTTTTTGTTTCTTTTTAATGGGGGTGGGGGGGGTGAGGGGAGTGGGCTCTCCTATTTACATCCTCAAAGCACTAAGTTTAATTCATTGTAATTGGATAGATTTGGGTCATTTGTTTATTCCTGAGCAAGTCGCTGTTCAGGAGCTGGAGT
Source organism: Aethalodelphis obliquidens (assembly GCF_003676395.1). Lineage (NCBI taxonomy): Eukaryota > Metazoa > Chordata > Mammalia > Artiodactyla > Delphinidae > Aethalodelphis > Aethalodelphis obliquidens. The sequence goes on from NW_020837989.1 coordinate 6,798,554, forward strand.
ATATTGATTACGCAGTCCTGTGTCAGGCCCTCCCACCCCTGGATCTTGGGCTAACTCCACCCAATCCATCTGGAGTGACAGTGGGTGAGGTGAGGGGAGTTCCTCAAGGAAAATCCAGGTGCTGTTACCAGAAGAGCGACAAATGGATGCTGGTTGGACAAAAACAGCAGATACATATTCTCAAAACTCCTCTGGTGCAAATCCACAACACAACCACATTTTTGTCATCAAGGAAACTATTATTTAGTTGAGAGGAAGTTGCCACACATAAAATTAATAGAAAACCTAATTGATTATAACAAATAACCTGAATTATACAGTACAGATCATAAGTCTAAAAAATGAAGTTAGGGGTTAAAAGTGCAGGCTTGGGGGACTTCCCTGGTGGCACAGTGGTTAAGAATCTGCCTACCAATGCAGGGGACACGGGTTTGAGCCCTGGTCCAGGAAGATCCCACATGCTGCAGAGCAACAAAGCCCGTGCGCCGCAACTACTGAGCCCACGTGCCACAACTACTGAAGACCACGTGCCTAGAGCCCGTGCTTCACAACAAGAGAAGCCACCGCAATGAGAAGCCCACGCAACACAACGAAGAGTAGACCCTGCTCGCCGCAACTAGAGAAAGCCCGCACAGAGCAATGAAGACCCAATGCAGCCAAAGATAAATTTTTTTTTTAAAGTGCAGGCTTGGGACCAAATCCCAGTACCACCAGTACCTGCTATAACTGAACAAAACACTTGATCTCTCTGTGCCTTAAACATTATTCCTCTGTAAAATGAGGGCAATAATAGACTCTATAGGGTTATTGTGATAATTTAATGACAGAGTTCATCAGGAGAACAAATACAGTGTGTGTCATATAATAAAGAAATCTTATAGGATTTCATTCATTCATGTAATGCTTACTATGTGCCAAGAGTTACTATAGGCACTGGCAATACAGTGGAGAAGAAAGTTCCTATTATTGTGCTGCTTATATATATATATATATTTTTTTTTTTTTTTTTTTTTTTTTTTTTTTTTTTTTTGTTTCTTTTTCTTTTTTTGTTTTCTTCGTTGTTTTTTTTTTTTTTTTTTTTTTGCGGTACGCGGGCCTCTCACTGTTGTGGCCTCTCCCGTCGCGGAGCACAGGCTCCGGACACGCAGGCCCAGCGGCCATGGCTCACGGGCCCAGCCGCTCCACGGCATGTGGGATCTTCCCGGACCGGGGCACAAACCCGTGTACCCTGCATCGGCAGGAGGACTCTCAACCACTGCACCACCAGGGAAGCCCCTGCTGCTTATATTTTAAAATGAAAAAGTAAATATGTAAATGAGCAAAAAAAATTTTAGATGAGGATAATAAATATGAAGAAAACAATGAATGATAATGATGGGGGAGAGGGACTTCAGAGAGGATGGTTAGGGAAGGCTCTATTGAGAAGGTAACATTTTAAGTGATACATGAATGATGAAAAAACTAATTGTGTGAAGGTCTGAGCTCAAAGACAAGTGGAAAAAACATCTTTAGCTTGCTGAGATAAGGGGAGAGAGGCATGAGGTGTGATCGGAGAGGGAGATCAGGGCTGATCATATAAGTCCATGGTGAGGAATTTTGTTTCATTCTACGAGCAAATGGGATTCAATGCAAAGATTTAATATTTTAAAGATTACTCCGCTACGGTGTAAACAATGGACAATGAGTTGGGTGTAAGAGTAGAAATAAGAGCTAGTAAAGAAAAACTGCTTGAGGCAAGAAAAGAAGTAGAAAAGTTACAGCTGATCCCTAAGGAAAGCATGAGGTGAGAAAGACAGAAAGATAGGCCAAAAGCGAGCCAGCTGAGGAAAGCCAAGCACATCATGCAGAGTAGTTGTGGGAAGCCATCAGTGGCTCCCTATTGCCTCCTGGCTATGAAGCAGTAAAATCTGTATCTGACAAACCCTCCTACTGAGAACAACTATAAAAACTGGATCAAAAATAAAATCAGGAGCCTGAAGGCAAAGGGGAGCAACAAGACAGCTGTGAATTGAAGGGCTGGAGGAAAGGAAAACATACTGAAGTTGGTCCTAAATTGGTGCTTTCTCCACTCGAGGTATTTTCTGATTCTCATTGCAGGACAAAAAAGCAAAACGAAAAACAGGGGCCTAGCAGTTCCACTGGGCTGGAAGGACAAAAAAAATGAGTTACAAGCAGCCAGAAACTGAAGAGCCGATATCCTAGACAAAAAGGAATGACAGAAAAGGGAGCTTAATATTTTGCATGAAGCTTCTCAGGGCACTTGCCAAATTCTCAGATGCACATGTATGTGTTGAGAGTCTGAGAGGACAAACAAACCTAACTGATAACTTCTTCTAGGCGGTGGAGCTCATTTCCCAATCCTTGAGTAAGAGCTGGACTTAATGACTTACTTCCGAAGAACAGAGAATGGGAATAGAAAAAGAGTAACTCTACAGTGGAGGAAACTGCCAGACACTACCTTACCCAAATGCTCAAAGTTAACACCCACAGTGATAAGTCATGGTGACATCATGGACCTGCTGATATCATATGACAAGAAGGGCACTTCACCACTCTGATATTCTTCCATAAACTCAGTCTAAACATGAGAAAAAAATTCAGTCAAACTCAAATTGAGTGACATTCTCCAAAATACCTGACCAGGATTCTTCAAAACCGTTAAGGTCAGGAAAAACAAGGAAAGACTGAGAATCTGTCACAATTCATAGGAAACTAAAGAGACGTGATGACTAAATGTGATGTGGTATCCTGGATTGGATCCTGGGACAGTAAATGGATGATCAGGAAAAAATAAAAACTGGAGAAATCCAAATAAAGTCTATAGTTTAGTTAATAGTAATGTATCAATATTTATTCCTTAGTTCTGACAAATGTACCATGATATGTAAAATGTTGACATTAGGGAAAACTGAGTGAAGGGTATATGGGAATTTCTGTAAATCCAAACATAAAACAAAATGAATGATAGTGATGGGGGATACTTTATGGAGGATGGTCAGGGAAGGCTTTGCTACAAAATAAAATTAAAAGATTGTTTTTGAAAAAGCAGCTGCAAAGAGGTTAAAAAAAAAAACTAAGCAATAATTTTAGCAATCCCATAGATTTGCGGAAACAAAAGTTGGAGTTTAGGGCCCACCAAAGAGAAGGTACTGGTTTTCAGTTGAGACCCTGATAGGCTATGCCCAAGGATAAAGGGAATCAGAAATAGACACCCCTCACAAAGCCTGAAACACAGCTTCAAATCATCTCAACCCATGGTTGGATCAAGGTGAGCTGTCCAAACTCTGCCAGCCACAAGGAAATTTAATCCTTTCTAGAAGATAACATGATTCAAAGCCACTATAATTTTTAAATGTTTAGACAATTTAAGGTGTTCACTGCAAAAATACCAGGCATGACAGTATACAGGCACAAATGACCTAAATCCAATTTTTTAAATATCAAGCAATAGGAAACCCAGATTCTAGAATTATCAGACAGGAACTGTAAAAAATAATTATGATTAATATGTTCCAGAAAATAGATGAAAAGATGGAGAATTCCTTCTGAGAACTGGAGTCTATTTTTTAAAAAGAAAAAAGAAGCAAGTGGAAATGCCAACCTGAATATTAAAATAATTTAAATTAATTCAATAGATAAGTGAAAAAACAGATTAAACACAACGAGAAGATTAATCAAAAGAGTAGAAAAGATCCAGATTGATGCAGAGAGGGAAAAAGAAGAGAAAACGCAGAAATAAGCATAAGCAACAGAAGGCACATAATGAAAAGGTCTAACATGTGAAATTGAGATTCTAGATGGAAAGGAGAGACTAAAGAAGCAATAATTAAAGAAATACTGACTATTGATGAAATACATCAAGACACAAATTCGGAAGGCTCTGAGCTCCAAGCAGTGTATTCATAACGAAAACCTGGAGAGGGTGTGGAGAAAAGGGAACCCTCCTACACTGTTGGTGGAAATGTAAATTGGTGCAGCCACTATGGAAAACAGTATGGACATTCTTTAAAAAACTAAAAATGGAGTTTTCATATGATCCAGCAATCCCACTCCTGGGCATATATCCAGAGAAAACTGTGATTCGAAAAGATACATGCACCCCTATGTTCATAGCAGCACTATTTACAATAGCCAAGACATGGAAGCAACCTAAATGTCCATCAGCAGAAGAAGGGATAAAGAAGATATGGTACATATATACAATGGAATATTACTCAACCATAAAAAAGAATGAAATAATGCCATTTACGCAACATGGATGGACCTAGAACTTATCATACTAAGTGAAATAAGTCAGAAAGAGAAAGACAAATACCATGTGATATCACTTATATGAGGAATCTAAAATATGACACAGATATGAACTTATTTACAAAACAGACAGACTCACAGACATAGAAAACAAACTTACGGTTACCAAGGGGGGAAGCAGAGGGAGGGATATATTAGGAGTTTGGCATTAGCAGATACAAACTGCTATATATAAAACAGATAAACAACAGGTCATATAAGCACAGGGAACTATATTCAATATCTTGTGATAAACCATAATGGAAAAGATATGAAAAAGAATATATATATATATCTGAATCAATTTGCTGTATACCAGAAACTAACACAACATTGTAAATCAACTATAATTCAATGAAAGAAAGAAGAGAAAAGGAAGGAAGGAAGGAAGGAAGGAAGAAAGGAAAACAACCTAGGCAGTCATTGTGGACTGAAGCAGATTGACGCTGCAGCAGAGGGAGATGCCATCCCAGTATTACAAGGACAAGCCAGTGAGCAGCTCACACACAGGCATGATAAAGGATCTAGGCACATGTCTGCTTCAGTTGCACTGTGTGCTCAAGGAAAGGAAGTACACTGAGAAGTACTTGGGAAGTACCTTTTTTGAAGGAAGGAAACTGCAAAACTTTGAAATATCCATTTTTCAAATGTAAAAGATCAATTTTGTATCCCAAATCAAGATTCAGAGGAAGAAAAGGATGTTGATACCATTGTGTTCAAACTAAGATAAGAACAACAAAGGATTTTCTCTGGTTATTAAAACAAAGAAGCCAAAATAGGAAACATGGTTATTGCTACATCTATGTGGTTGGACTAGTTTTTTCCTCCATGGAGCACTGGAGAAAATGGATGAGTTCTGTTTTTCAGTATGAATAAATTATTCTCTTGCTCTAAGTTATTTTTAGAAGAAAAATTTGATTGAACAAGTATGGGCTAAGAGCATAATAGATTTTTTTTTTTTTTTTTAACGGTACACAGGCCTCTCACTGTTGTGGCCTCTCCCGTTGTGGAGCACAGGCTCCGGACACGCAGGCCCAGCAGCCATGGCTCACGGGCCCAGCAGCTCCGCAGCACGTGGGATCTTCCCGGACCGGGGCACGAACCCGTGTCCCCTGCATTGGCAGGCAGACTCTCAACCACTGCGCCACCAGCGAAGCCCATAATAGATGTATTTTGAAAATTATTCTAAAGCACAAAGAATAAAAAGACTGTTATTTTCAAACTTGACTCTTCAATCAACTGACACAATTTGTACATCTTTGTGAATATTATAATGGGCACTGCTGGGACTGATACAATCAATAACTTGCAGCCTCATGAGAAAATGTCTATTGGGAAATTTTAGGACAAAACTTTTGTTTATTCAATCTGTTCTATTTAGTTCTAAAATAAATTGTGTCTGACTCCTCAGGAAAAAGAAAACCAAATATAAAACTAATAAATACTGGAGGAATCATGCTGCTGACTTCAGACTATACTACAAAGCTACAGTCATCAAAACAGTATGGTACTGGAACAAAAACAGACACATAGATCAGTAGAACAGAATAGAGAGCCCAGAAATAAACCTACACACTTATGGTCAATTAATCTACAACAAAGGAGACAAAATATACAATGGAGAGATGACAGTCTCTTCAACAAGTGGTGCTGGGAAAACTAGACAGCTACATGTAAAACAATGAGATTAGAACATTCTCTAACACCATAAACAAAAATAAACTCAAAATGGATTAAAGACCTAAAAGGTAAGACCTGAAACCCTAAAACTCCTAGAAGAAAATACAGGCAGTACACTCTGTGATATATTGTCTTAGCAATATATTTTCAGATCTGTCTCCTCAAGCAAGGGAAACAAAAGCAAAAATAAATAAATGGGACCCAATTAAACTTAAAAGCTTTTGCACAGCAAAGGAACCATCGACAAAATGAAAAGACAACCTCCTGATAGAAGAAAATATTTGCAAATGATATAACCCATAGGGGTTAATACCCAAAATATATAAACATCTCATACAACTCAACCTGAAAAAAACAAACAACCCAAGTTTAAAATGAGCAGAAGACCTGAACAGACATTTTTCCAAAGAAGACACACAGATGGCTAACAGGCACATGAAAAGATGCTCAACATTGCTAATCATCAGAGAAATGTAAAGCAAAACCACAAAAAGGTATCACCTCACACCTGTCAGGATGGCCATCATCAAAAAGACTACAAATAATAAATGCTAGTGAGGATATGGAGAAAAGGGAACCCTTGTACACTGTTGGTAGGAATGTAATTTGATGCAGCCACTGTGGAAAACAGTATGGAGTTTCTCAAAAAATTAAAAATAGAACTACTATATGGCCCAGCAATTCCACTCCTGGGTATATATCTGAAAAAAAAAGTGAAAACACTAACTCAAAAAGATACATGTACCCCAATATTTATAGTAGCATTATTTACAATTGCAAAGCTATAGTAGCAACCTAAGTGTCCATCAGCAGATGAATGGATAAATAAGACGTGGTGTATGTATTCAATTGAGTATCACTTAGCCATAAAAAATAATGAAATTTTGCCATATGTAACAACATGGGTGGACTTGGAGGGTATTATGCTAAGTGAAATAAGTCAGAGAAAGACAAATACTGTATGATATCACTTATATGTGAATCTAAAAACAAACTAATGAATATAATAAGAAACAGACTCACAGATACAGAAAATAAACTAGTGGTTACCAGGAAGGAGAGGAAAGGGCAGAGGGTCAAGATAGGAGTAGGAGATTAAGAGGTACAAACTATTGTGTATAAATAAGCTAAAAGTAAGCTGTATATTGTACAATACAGGGAATATAGCCAATATTTTATAATAACTATAAATGGAGTATAACCTTTAAAAATTATGAATCACTATGTTGTACACTTGAAACGTATATAATATTGCACATCAACTATACCTCAATTTTAAAACAACTGATAAAAACCAAAGACAGTAAAATATTAAAAATCACCAGGAAAAAATGATGCATTGTCTTTAAAGAATCAAAAATAAGACTTTTAGCTGACTTTCCAAACACAGGATGTAAGGCAGAAAAAAAATGGAATTATATCATTGAACAATACACTTCCAAATACCCCTAAGGATTTAATATTTTAACTAGAAAATATTTTGAACTGAATGATATTGAAAATATAACAATTTGTGAGATGTACCTAAAGTAAAGCTCAGGAGAAAATACAAAGTTATATATATATATAAAATAAGAAAAGTTAAAAATCAATTATCTGAGCATCCATTTTTAAGAAGCCAGAAAAACAAGCAAATTAACGCCCCCCCCCAAAAAAAATGCATAAGTTGAGAGGGGAAAAAAACGAAATAGAAAACAAATTTATAATATAGAAAAAAATTAAAGCTGGTTATTTGAAGGCACAAATAAAATGGATAATCCCCTAGAAAGAATAATCAAGAAAAAAGAGAGAAAGCACAAATTACCAATATAACAACAACAAAAAAAGACATTACTACAGATTCTATAGACTAACAAGATAAGAGGGTTATAGAAATTTTATGCAATTGTGAAAATTTATCTAAAATGGACAAATGCCTAGGAAAATATAACTTATTAAAATAGATACAAGAAGAAATATACAGTCTTAACAGTCTTACATCTACTAAATGTGTAAATTAAAACCTTCCACTAAGAAACCACCAGGCCCAAATGGCTTCACCAATGAACACTTCCAAACACTGTTAAAGAGAAATAACACCAATCTTATACAAACATTTCTAAAGAAGAGAAAGAAGGAAATATTCACCGCTTGTTGATGAAGCCACCACAATCTTTATACCAAAACCTGAAGACATTTTTAAAAAGGAAAGTTACAAGTCAGTCCCTATTGTGAACAAAGACGATTATAATCAGGAAAAAAAAAAAAAAACAAGCAAATCAGAAGTAATAGAATGTGGAATAGTAGATCCCTTTGGCAGATAATGACTGGGAGGTGATGTGAGGCAGGCTTCTAAAGGGCTGGTAATGTTCTGTCATGATACGGATAACTTCCATTTTAGAAATAATTTATGCACTTTATATGTGTGTATTTCCATATTAAATGGTTTTTAAATATGCAGTACAAGAATCTCTTTTCATCACATCCTCCCTTCAAGCAACACTGTTTCGGCTATTCTTGTTTTACCATTTGTCATAGTTCCTAGCACTGAGAAGGTACTTAAATGTTTGTTAAAAACTGAACAGAGAGACCTTCAAGATGGCAGAAGAATAAGACGTGGAGATCACCTTCCTCCCCACAAATGCATCAGAAATACATCTACATGTGGAACAACTCCTAAAAAACACCTACTGAACGCTGGCAGAAGACCTCAGAGTTCCCAAAAGGCAAGAAACTCCCCACGTACCTGGATAGGGAAAAAGAAAAAACAGACAGAAGAATAGGGATGGGACCTGCACCTCTGGGAGGTGAAGGAGGAAAAGTTTCCACACACTAGGAAGCCCCTTCACTGGCGGAGATGGGGGGTGGGCAGGGGGGAAGCTTTGCAGCCATGGAGGAGAGCACAGCAACAGGGGTGCAGAGGGCAGAGCAGAGAGACTCCTCCCGCACAGAGGATCGGTGCCGACCAGCACTCACCAGCCCGAGAGACTTGTCTGCTCACCTGCCGGGGGGCGGGGGCGGCGGGGGCTGGGCGCTGAGGCTCGAGCTTCGGAGGTCGGATCCCAGGGAGAAGACTGGGGTTGGCTGCATGAACACAGCCTGAAGGGGGCTAGTGTGCCGCAGCTAGCCGGGAGGGAGTCCGGGAAAAAGTCTGGAACTGCCTAAGGGGCAAGAGACCATTGTTTTGGGGTGCACGAGGAGAGGGGATTCAGAGCACCACCTAAACGAGCTCCAGAGACGGGCTCGGGCCGCGGCTATCAGCACGGACCCCAGAGACGGGCATGAGACGCTAAGGCTGCTGCTGCAGCCACCAAGAAGCCTGTGTGCAAGCACAGGTCACTATCCACTCCTCCCCTTCCAGGAGCCTGTGCAGCCCACCACTGCCAGGGTCCCGTGATCCAGGGACAACTTCCCCAGGAGAACACACGGCGTGCATCAGGCTGGTGCAACATCACGCCGGCCTCTGCCACTGCAGTCTCGCCCTGCATTCCGTACCCCTTCCTTCCCCCGGCCTGAGTGAGCCAGGGCCCCCTAATCAGCTGCTCCTCTTCGCTCCTGTCTGAGCGAAGAACACACACCCTCAGGGGACCTACAGGCAGAGGCAGGGCCAAATCCAAAGCTGAACCCCGGGAGCTGTGGGAACAAAGAAGAGAAAGGGAAATCTCTCCCAGCAGCCTCAGGAGCAGCGGATTAAATCTCCACAATCAACTTGATGTACGCTGCATCTGTGGAATACCTGAATAGACAACGAATCATCCCACATTGAGAAGGTGCACTTTGGGAGCAACGATATATATTTTTTTCTCCTTTTACTCTTTTTGTGAGTGTGTATATGTATGCTTCTTTCTGTGATTTTGTATGTATAGCTCTGCTTTTACCATTTGTCCTAGGGTTCTCTCTGTGCGTTTTGTATGTTTGTTTGTTTTAAGTATAGTTTTTAGCACTTGTTATCATTGGTGGATTTGTTTTTTGGTTCGGTTGCTCTTTTCTTTCTTTCTTTTTTTCTTTCATTTTTTTCTTACTTTTTAATTTTTTTATTTTTAATAATTATTTTTTATTTTAATAACTTTTTATTTTATTTTTCTTTCATTCTTTCTTTGTTTCTTTCTTTTCTCCCTTTTCTTCTGAACCATGTGGCTGACAGGGTCTTGGTGCTCCAGCTGGGTGTCAGGCCTGTACCTCTGAGGTGAGAGAGCCTAGCTCAGGACATTGATGCATCAGAGACCACCCAGCTCCATGTAATATCAAATAGCAAAAGTTCTCCCGGAGATCTCCATCTCAACGCTAAGACCCAGCTCCACTCAACAACCAGCAAGGTACAGTGCTGGACACCCTATGCCAAACAACTAGCAAGACAGGAACACAACCACACCCATTAGCAGAAAGGCTGCCAAAATCATTATAAGGTCGCAGACACCCCAAAACACACCACCGGACACGGTCCTGCCCACCAGAAAGACAAGATCCAGCCTCATCCTCCAGAACACAGGCACCAGTCCTCTCCACCAGGAAGCCCACACAACCCACTGAACCAATTTTAGCCACAGGGGGCAGACACCAAAAACAACAGGAGCTATAAACCTGCAGCCTGTGAAAAGGAGACCCAAACACAGTAAGTTAAGCAGAATGAGAAGACAGAGAAACACACAGCAGATGAAGGAGCAAGGTAAAAACCCACCACACCAAACAAATGAAGAGGAAATAGGCAGTCTACCTGAAAAAGAATTCACAGTAATGATAGTAAAGATGATCCAAAACCTTGGAAATAGAATGGAGAAAATACAAGAAATGTTTAACAAGGACCTAGAACTAAAGAGCAAACAAACAATGATGAACAACACAATAAATAAAATTAAAAATTCTCTACAAGGAAGCAATGGCAGAATACCTTGGGCAGAGGAACGGATAAGTGACCTGGAAGATAAAATAGTGGAAATAACTACTGCAGAGCAGAGTAAAGGAAAGAGAATGAGAGGAATTGAGGACAGTCTCAGAGACTTCTGAGACAACATTAAATGCATCAACATTCGAATTGTAGGGGTCCCAGAAGATGAAGAGAAAAAGAAAGGGACTGAGAAGATATTTGAAGCGATTATAGATGAAGGCTTCCCTAATATGGGAAAGGAAATAGTTAATCAAGTCCAGGAATCGCAGACAGTCCCATACAGGATAAATCCAAAGAGAAACACACCAAGACACATATAAATCAAACTAACAGAAATTAAATACAAAGAAAAATATTAAAAGCAGCAAGGGAAAAACAACAAATAACGTACAAGGGAATCCCCATAAGGTTAACAGCTGATCTTTCACCAGAAACTCTGCAAGCCAGAAGGAACTGACAGGACATATTTAAAGTGATGAAAGGGAAAAACCTACAAGCAACATTACTCTACCCAGCAAGGATCTCATTCAGATTCGATGGAGAAAGTAAAACCTTTACAGACAGGCAAAAGCTAAGAGAATTCAGCACCACCAAACCAGCTTTACAACAAATGCTAAAGGAACTTCTCTAGGCAGGAATCACAGGAGAGGCAGGAATCACAGGAGAGGCAGGAATCACAATAACAAACCCCAAATAATTGGCAGAATGGTAATGGGAACATACATATCGATAATTACCTTAAATGTAAATGGATTAAATGCTCCAACCAAAAGACATAGACTGGCTGAATGGATACAAAAACAAGACCCATATATGTGCTCTCTATGGGGAGACTCACTTCAGACCTAGGGACACATTCAGACTGAAAGTGAGAGGATGGAAGGGGATGTTCCATGCAGGTGGAAGTCAAACGAAAGTTCTCATACCAGACAAAATAGACCTTAAAATCAAGACTATTACAAGAGACAGGGAAGGACATTGCATAGTGATCAAGGGATCAATCCAAGAAGAAGATATAACACTTGTAAATATTTATGCACCCAACGTGGGAGCACCTCAATACATGGGGCAGATGCTAACAGCCCTAAAGGGGGAAATTGACAGTAACACAATTATAGTAGGGGACTTTAACACCCCACTTTCACCAAGGGACATATCATACAAAATGAAAATAATAAGGAAGACAAGCTTTAAATGATACATTAAACAAGATGGACTTAACTGATATTTATAGGACATTCCATCCAAAAACAAGAGAATACACTTTCATCTCAAGTACTCATGGAACACTCTCTAGGATAGATCATATCTTGGGTCACAAATCAAGCCTTGGTAAATTCAAGAAAATTAAAATTGTATCAAGTATCTTTTCTGACAACAACACTTTGAGACTAGATATCAATTACAGGAAAAAATCAGTAAAAAATACAAACACATGGAGGCTAAACAATACACTACTTAATAACCAAGAGACAACTGAAGAAATCAAAGAAGAAATCAAAAAATACCTAGAAACAAATGACAATGAAAACACGATGACCCAAAATCTATGGGATGCAGCAAAAGCAGTTCTAAGATGTAAGTTTAAAGCAATACAATCCTACCTCAAGAAACAAGAAACATCTCAAATAAACAACCTAACCTGACACCTAAAGCAATTATAGAAAGATGAACCAAAAAACCCCAAAGTTAGCAAAAAGAAAGAAATCATAAAGATCAGATCAAAAATAAATGAAAAAGGAATGAAGGAAACAGTAACAAAGATCAATAAAACTAAAAGCTGGTTCTTTGAGAAGATAAACAAAATTGATTAACCATTAGCCAGACTCATCAAGAAAAAAAGGGAGAAGACTCAAATCAACAGAATTAGAAATGAAAAAGGAGAAGTAACAACTGACACTGCAGAAATACAAAGGATCATGAGAGATTGCTACAAGCAACTCTATGACAATAAAATGGACAACCTGGAAGAAATGGACAAATTCTTAGAAAAGCACAACCTTCTAAGGCTGAACCAGGTAGACATAGAAAGTATAAAGAGACCAATCACAAGCACTGAAATTGAAACTGTGATTAAAAATCTTCCAACAAACAAAAGCCCAGGACCACATGGCTTCACAGGCGAATTCTATCAAACATTTAGAGAAGGGCTAACACCCATCCTTCTCAAACTCTTCCAAAACATAGCAGAGGGAGGAACACTCCCAAACTCATTCTATGAGGCCACCATCACCCTGATACCAAAACCAGACAAAGATGTCACAAAGAAAGAAAACTACAGGCCAATATCACTGATGAATATAGATGCAAAAATCCTCAACAAAATACTAGCAAACAGAATCCAACAGCACATTAAAAGGATCATACACCATGATCAAGTGGGGTTTATCCCAGGAATGCAAGCATTCTTCAATATATGCAAATCAGTCAATGTGATACACCATATTAACAAATTGAAGGAGAAAAACCATATGATCATCTCAATAGATGCAGAGAAAGCTTTCGACAAAATTCAACACCGATTTATGATAAAAATCCTTGAGAAAGTAGGCATAGAGGGAACTTACCACAACACAATAAAGGGCATATATGACAGACCCACAGCCAACATCGTCCTCAATGGTGAACAACTGAACAACTGAAACCATTTCCACTAAGATCAGGAAAAAGACAAGCTTGACCACTCTCACCACTCTTATTCAACATAGTTTTGGAAGTTTTAGCCACAGCAATAAGAGAAGAAAAAGAAATAAAAGGAATCCAAATTGGAAAAGAAGAAGTAAAGCTGTCACTGTTTGCAGATGACATGATACTATACTTACAGAATCCTAAAGATGCTGCCAGAAAACTACTAGAGCTAATCAATGAATGTGGTAAAGTAGCAGGATACAAAATGAATGCACAGAAATCTCTGGCATTCCTATACACTAATGATGAAAAATCTGAAAGTGAAATTAAGAAAACACTCCCATTTACAATTGCAACAAAAAGAATAAAATACCTAGGAATAAACCTACCTAGGGGGACAAAAGACCTGTATGCAGAAAACTATAAAACACTGATGAAAGAAATTAAAAATGATACAAATAGATGGAGAGATATACCATGTCTTGGATTGGAGGAAACAACATTGTGAAAATGACTACATTACGCAAAGCAATCTACAGATTCAATGCAATCCCTATCAAACTACCACTGGCATTTTTCACAGCATTAGAACAAAAAATTTCACAACTTGTATGTAAACACAAAAGACCCCGAATAGCCAAAGCAACTTTGAGGAAGAAAAATGGAGCTGGAGGAATCAGCCTCCCTGACTTCAGACTATAGTACAAAGATACAGTAATCAAGACAGCATGGTACTGGCACAAAAACAGAAATATAGATCAGTGGAACAGGACAGAAAGCCCAGAGATAAACCCACACACATATGGTCACCTTATTTTTGATAAAGGAGGCAAGAATATACAATGGAGAAAAGACAGCCTCTTCAATAAGTGGTGCTGGGAAAACTGGACAGGTACACGTAAAAGAATGAAATTAGAACATTCCCTAACACCATACACAAAAAATAAACTCAAAATGGATTAAAGACCTAAATGTAAGGCCAGACACTACCAAACTCTTAGAGGAAAACATAGGCAGAACACTCCATGACATAAATCACAAGCAAGACCCTTTTTGACCCACCTCCTAGAAAAATGGAAATAAAAACAAAAATAAACAAATGGGACCTAATGAAACTTAAAAACTTTTGCACAGCAAAGGAAACCATAAACAAGACCAAAAGACAACCCTCAGAATGGGAGAAAATATTTGCAAATGAAGCAACTGACAAAGGATTAATCTCCAAAATTTACAAGCAGCTCATGCAGCTCAATATCAAAAAAACAAACAACCCAATCCAAAAATGGGCAGAAGACCTAAATAGGCATTTCTCCAAAGAAGACATACAGATGGCCAAGAAGCATATGAAAAGCTGCTCAAGATCACTAATCATTAGAGAAATGCAAATCAAAACTACAATGAGGTATCACCTCACACAAGTTGGAATGGTCATCATCAGAAAATCTACAAACAACAAATGCTGGAGAGGGTATGGAGAAAAGGCAACCCTTTTGCACTGTTGGTGAGAGTGTCAATTGATACAGCCACTATGGAGAACAGTATGGAGGTTCCTCATAAAACTAAAAATAGAACTACCATACGATCCAGCAATCCCGCTACTGGACATATACCCTTAGAAAACCATAATTCAAAGAGTCATGTACCACAATGTTCATTGCAGCACTATTTACAATAGCCAGGTCATGGAAGCAACCTAAATGCCCATGGACAGGTGAATGGATAAAGAAGATGTGGTATATATATACAATGGAATATTACTCAGCCATAAAAGGGAACGAAATTGGGTCATTTGTAGAGACATGGATGGATCTAGTGACTGTCATACAGAGTGAAGTAAGTCAGAAAGAGAAAAACAAATATCATATATTAACGCATATATGAGGAACCTAGAAAAATGGTAGAGATGAACCAGTTTGCAGGGCAGAAATTGAGACACAGATGTAGAGAACAAACGTATGGACACCAAGGGGGGAAAGTGGCGGGAAGGTGGGGCTGGTGGTGTGATGAATTGGGCGATTTGGATTGACATGTATACACTGATGTGTATAAAATAGATGACTAATAAGAACCTACTGTATAAAAAAATAAATAAAATTAAATTTTAAAAATAAATAAATAAATAAAGCAGAAACTAACACACCACTGTAAAGAAATTATACCCCAATAAAGATGTTAAAAATGTATATATATAAAAAATTTTAAAAATAAACTGAACGAACAAATGTTTTGCTAGACATGTAAAACCTCAGCACCATGTCAGACACACAGCCAGTATTCACAATACACGTCCTTTTTAAACAAATGAATGAACCACTGAGTGAAAACTCAGAAAAAATGGTGTATCCTCTGCCGAACCTTCTTGATGCCAAAAGTCCTTGCAGAGGCAGCAGAAGATGAGAGACGCAATAAGAGGAACAGACTGAAGAAACATGAAATCAGAGTTAAGGGCAGACTGAGCAGAAAGCCGGGAAGAAAGAGGCAGAGATGGCTTGAGGGAAAGAAAGAAGAAAATGAAGAACTAGGAGGTTATAAAAAGTCTCACATGGATGTCAAGCTACAGGGTACCAGTACAGACCCGGCAGAGAAAGAAAATCCAGGAGTCTTCAGGCAGAAATCCAGGGTCTGATCAGCCGTGATATGAAGCTTTTGTCCTCTCTCATCTTACCTTCTCTTCTTTTATTTTAGGTCTCTGAGTGAAGGAGTTGGGAGCTACAGCTTGAAAGATAGGAATCCTGAGTTCTAGATTCAACTTTGTGGCGATACATTAAGCCAGTCACATCACTTTCCTGGCCCCTGGGTGACTAGTCTGTAAAATGGGAGGAACAGTCTCTCGGTATTTTATCATCTACTCCTTATGGCTAAAAATTCTCTGGTGCCACTGAGATTTCCTAAGTAGCTCTGAGTCCCCTTCTTTAAAGCACAAAGAACAGACTATTGCTTTGCAATTAAAATTAAAAAATAGCAAGTTCATTTTCTAAGTTGGATTAGGAAAGGCTGGCAGTAAGCCACCAGCTCCTTGGAGGAAAGGCTCTTCCATAGTCCCATTTTCAGACCCATATTCATCATAATACTTCAGCACAATTAGGCAAGCCGCTTAGTTGCTCCAAATATCCATCTCTCTTTACAAAATATCACTGGAGCCTGTCAAAGCAGTGTTGAAGCCTCAAGCACTCTCCTCTGTGAATGTCATTTTGGACAGAGGCTTGCCATTGTGTTAATTACATTAGCTGGCTCAGGACAACATAATCACACCTGATTAACACTACTCCTTTCTTTTCTTTTCCTCCCTTCAGGCCCTCTGCCTGAATTTTTTTGTTATGCTTTCATTTATTCACTCATTTATCCTTGCAAGAAAGTTGCTGAGCACCTGCTATATGTCAGGCACGAGGTGTGCCAAGTGCTAGGTATATATCAGTAACAAGCCAGGTAAAGTTCTTCCCTTGTAGATTTCCTTAAACTTTATCTTAGTTGGAGCAAAAAACAGTGGAAAGATCCTTTAGCCATAATTACAGTACCTGTATTCTTATCCCAACTCTGCTACTAGTTTAAGGGGTAAGTTGTTTAACCTCTCTGGAGTGAAACAAGAGCAGTCTCTAAGAGTGTCACATATTCTTTTCAGTTAGCCCCTAACTAGTCTCCAGCTTTCATTTTGCCCCTCTCCTCCCTGTACATTGAATCTAAACACAGTAGCCAGACTAATCTTGTTAAAATGTTGTCAGATACTGTTAATGCTTTGCTCAAAACCTTCCAATGGGTCTCATTCAAAATACGACCCAAAGCCCTTGCTATGCCTTGAAGGTAGGACACGATCTAGCCCCTAACTACTTCCTAACCTCTTTCCTGGCACCGGCTCCTTCACTCACTCCATCCAGGTACACTGGCCTCCTTGCTTTTTCTTGCACACTCTAAGCATACTCCCCGCTCAGGGCCTTTGCATTTTCTTTTTTTGCGGCACGCGGGCCTCTCACTGTTGCGGCCTCTCCCGTTGCGGAGCACAGGCTCCGGACGCGCAGGCTCAGCGGCCATGGCTCAAGGGCCCAGCTGCTCCAGGGCATGTGGGATCCTCCCGGACCGGGGCACAAACCCGCGTCCCCTGCATCGGCAGGTGGATTCTCAACCACTGCACCACCAGGGAAGCCCAGCCTTTGCATTTTCTTTTCTACTGCCTGGAAAGCTCTTCCTCCCCTCCCTGAGGTTTACAAGGCTCGTTCCCTCACTTCCTTCAGTCATTTTTTCAAATGTCTCCTTTTCAGAAGTCAGTCCCTGATCTGACCACCCTGTAGAAACAAGCATCTCTGTGTTAGTCTCTGCCTTTTACCCAGGTTTACCCTGCTTTTTTTCTTTTTAATCCTTATGATTGCCTAATACATCTTCATTTGTTTATCTTCTGCCTCCATCTGCTAGAAGATATACTTCAATAGAAGAGGGATCTTTACCTGTTTTGTTCTCTGCTATATCCCCAGTGCCTAGAGAAGCGCCTGACACATAGTAAATGTTCAATAATTGTTTGCTGAGTTAATGAAAGAATGAGTCTCCTCTAGTAATAAAATAACTATCAGTGCATGTCATAATTTAGTCACACTTAGGAGGGCTCAAATCTGTCTACTGGGGCCTGTAAGGGACCAATCAAGTATTGGAATTAGGCTACAAAGGACGCTTACCACTAGAAATGGACCATCAGAGGAAGCCAATCCAACCCATTCCATTAAGAGTTCTGTTTCATAGCATGGTAGTCACCCTAAGATTAGACCTGAATGCCATTGCTTCTCTACAGCTTCTTGTGGGGAGAAGAGTGGGCATGACTATCTTCGTTTGACTTAGGCCAGAGAGGTTTGGTCATTTATCCAATGTCAGCCAGGCTTTTTGAGGCAGAGAGAAAATAAGAACATAAATCCCTGACCTCCAAGTCTATGGTTGTTTATTTTCAAAAGTGACCTACACAAGACAGGAAGACCTGGGTATACTGTTTACAGGCACAAGAAATATGTGAGGTACGAGGTAAAACATGAGGAACTTTTCCCACAGAACCTCTGAAGTGACCGCATGTTCCAGAGGTTCAAGTTATTGTTTATCTTACGTATTGTCATATCCCCAATGCTTGGCACACTACATATGTGCTGGCTAAATAAAAGCAGCACCCTCAGATTAAGCGCCTACTAGAAAACGGGTAATAATTAGTCTCATCTCCTGCACAGGCCACAGCCTTAGAGTCATTCACACCCACGAACAGCAACATCACACAGACACGCACGCGCGCGCGCGCACACACACACACAGCATCTCTTAAAGGAGAAGAAAACCCAACTCTACACACTGCATCCACACCCACGTACACAGGTGCTTCCTAGCCAGGTGAGGAGGAAAAACAAAGTTGTCAGCTCGCAGTTTACTTCAGTACCTCTAGGGGTACCTCAATGACATACATAGATGCATACATATATGCCTATGTGGGCAGAAACCCATTTACAAACCCAAATGTACAAATACACATATGTACTTCACATTCACTTCAGAATTAGTCAGGCGCGGCAAGTGAATTTATATACACAGAAATATGTGTGTTTGTCTTTCCTGAGCAAACTCACAAATGTGCACATACATAAGTATACAAACACATTCACAAAGATAATATTTACCTCAAGGTACGACTATAAGAAGTAAATGAGATCATATGAGGTGCACAATAGTGCCTGGTACATTGAAGACACGTTAATAAGGGTTAGAGGTAGATAGATAGATAGATAGATAGATAGATAGATAGATAGATAGATGATAGATAGATAATAGATTGACAATATAAATTTGTATCAAACTCGTGTGAATATTCACCTTCAAAGCAAAATTTCCTTCTCAGTCACTTCTCAGAATCTCATGGAAATTCTAAGCAACCTCTCACTGTTCTGGTGTGTGGCAGCCAACGAAAAAGGAAGTAATGTAGGGTGTGCTGTAACAGTGTAGGGGGTAGGGGGTGAATCTATGCTGATAGGAGGCTAGTGAACAAAGATTTCCAGACTCCTTTCCTGGGAAGAAAGCCTGGGCTTGGAGAGAACTGAGCTGTCAAGAACTATTCTAGGGAGAACCAGCCTCCAAAAACTCAAAAGAAGGAATTCGTAAAGCTACTGGGTGAGAGGGAGGGGTTATCCCCTTTCAGTAGGCTGGGAGAGAGAGACCCCACTGTCCCAGTCAGTTCAAATCCGCCAGAAAATCCTGCAGAGGCTATTAATCCACTAAAGTCCAGTAGCTTGGAGAAAATCTGATTAATTCCACCTCCCCAGCTGGGCTCTAGAGTGAAATGTATAGCTGCTTTCTGAGATTCAAATAAGCTGGGAAAACAGAGAAGCAGGAGGAAGAAAAAACAGAGGGGAGTTGGTAAGTACTGGATACCTGTATGTACAGGTTGGCACTACCATTATTTTGTAGCAAGCCACAGCTCTCTGAGGCTCTGTTTCCCAAACCTGTGAGTGTAAATAAAACTGTCTCCTGTCCAGTTAAAAGAGGGCATATCTTCCTTATCTCCCCAAAGAGTGCCAGCAGCGAGGCCAGGGCTGCTCTCTCTTGACCCTGAAAACTGCTCAAGGAATTTCTCCTGTACTTTCCTGCCGCTGTGGCCCTGAGGAGGGAGAGGGGAGATCTTCCTTTATAGATCAGACTTCTGTTTGAAATCTCTCTGTTTTCTTTCTGGAGCCAAATATTACTACTTCGGGGCTCTAAAGAAACTCAGGGATCTGGTTCAATGCTTCCCTTTTAAGATGATAAACTGAGCCAAAAAACACATCTGAACTGGGACCCGTGGTGTTTGTTTTACTCACATACAACTACATTCCTTAAAAATAAAGGCAATAATTTGAGACACCCGAGAGATTAACTCCATAACCTCCTCCACTCCACCGCCAGCCTGCAGTGGAGAGGGGAGACACGGATCTCCTCCAGCACTCTAAGCGTTAAACTCAACCCAGAGTCTAATACTCGATTGGCCGAACCGGGAAAAGATCTGGTTTTCGCAGCCGCGGGCCAATGAACACCTCGAGTGGGAGGGTTTGAAGATACTAAGGAGTTTTTCCCCCCTTTTTTTCCTCTCCACCCCCTCCCGTCGGCCATCGCCCGCCCCCCCCAATCCCCCTCGCCACCAGTTTGTTAAATTAATGCAGTAAGAAAGTCTGAAGATCTAAGGGAGTCCTGGCCAAAGGAACATGGGCGAGCTCAGAAAACCGAGATGCATCTGAAGCCTTGGGCTCCTGAGCCCCGCGGGGTTGCCATGGACCCCGGCAGCCCCTGAAACTTGCCCTGAGCTGTCTCACGCCTGCAGCCCCGAGCAATGGGACACCTTTCCTGCAGCGATCATAACTTATTCGGCGAGGACCAGAGAACAGGGATCGCAAGGCAACAGCAGACGGGTACGCAGGCAGGGGAATGAGATTCCGGGACTCTGTCGCGATGCGCCAGCCTGGCACATTCTCTGGGATTTAACTGAAGGCAGCACCATCAATCGCTTCCCCTCGCCCGTAACCCCCTCAGGCCAGCCCAGGGGCATAAAGCCCTGCTCTCCCTACCCAGGATGCTCGCCCAATCTAACGGTCCGAGGCCAGCGCTCTGATCTCCACAGAAGATTTTTTTTTCTTCCCTTCACGGGGCTGGCCGTTTAAACAGAAAAACAGGGGTAAAAAAGAAAATATACCCGCCCCCAGACGTGCCTCCCCAGCGCCGCAGGGAGCCAACAGACACGCTGGAGTTTCACAAACAGCAATACTCTTCGCGCTCCTGAAAAGCAGGGCTGGACGCTCTCCGTGGTGCTGAACCGCTTCGAGGCTGTCTCTGTCCGTGGTACTTAGAGCCCCCTCGCTCCAATTTCCCCTGGGGCTCTCCCTCCGCGCCCCTGTTCCCCACCTCCCCTTAGGATTTGGATTATTTTTTTCAACAGCGCTCACTGTTTTGTAAGTGCCAATTTGAAACATTTTTGCCCCCGTAACTCGTGGACTACAAAGCACAAGGACCTGAAAAATGTACAGCTTCAATACTCTTCGCCTCTACCTTTGGGAGACCATGGTATTCTTCAGGTATGCAATTTTCTACTGACCACATCGCTCTGATGGAAATGGGGAAGAGGAGCACGGAGGCTGAATCTGTCCGTGGTCCCCTCTTTTCGGGGGAGGAGGGTGCTGTATACCGCTGCAATCGGGTCCTTCCATCCCCGTTCCCTCCCTCCCCCCTCCCCACCCCTCCCGCCCGCAGGGTGTCTGGCTTGTGCGTGGAGGTCTGAGACAGTCGCTACCCTGTCAGCTGTTTGCCTGTTTCTTGTGATTTGTTTGTCCTTCTGCCTGCTATACCCCCGCCCCATCACTGGCCCCCAACCCCCCTGCATATCGGCTCTCGCTCGGCTGAGGACTTTAAGGGGAAGCTTTAGGAGTTACTCAGTTTAATTAGGACTGCATTCTCTCTAACCGCAGTGCCGAAAACCTCAGCTCTCCCGTCTGGGAGCCAAGTGACAACTAGCGGTGACGGGGAAGGTTGCACTCGAACTCGCTGGACACAGAAAAATCATTTTCTCTCCTTTTTTGTTGTTTTCTTTCGCTGCGGGGTGGGGGTGGGAGTGTTGCTGAGGCTCAGTGCTTGGAAACAACAGCGTTATGACCTCAGGCTGGAAAGCCCTGAACTTGCGGGCAGAGAGGATCTACTCGGGAACACATTCCGGGAAACATTTCTTTTGAAACTTTGACTCCCTCCTCTCCCCCATTCACCTTTCCAAACTCTACTTGCTAGCTGCAGATCCTGAACTGATGGACAAGTCTCGTTTGCTTTGTTTTTTTTAATTTATGTCTATCTGCAACTCAGTAGCTGAGTTCCCCCACCCATGGTCTCCCAGGTTAAAATTTTCTGCCTATAGGCTTAGCATTCTTATGACCGCACAAGTGAAAAATCACCTCTTCAGGAAGCATTGAAATATACAGTCTTTTTGTAAGTGGGTGAATCATGCCATCTTCAGAGATTGTTGTGATAAATTCCATTTATATGAATTGAAAAAAAATTAGTCTTCTTCTATGACCTGCAGGGATCATTAATCTTCTTCATTTTAGATGTCTGACTCTCATGTTTTACCATGGCATTGGATTAACAGTCATTTGAAAAACCCACTCTAGGTTGTTTTTAAAAATAAGTAACCAACAAATATTAGTCTCTCCCATCATAAACCAGCAAACAATTCTTGTTGTTTTCTTTTTTACATTATAGAGAACTCTGCATATGAATTGTTGGTTTGACTAATCCAGTGGTTGGATTAATTAAATGAATGACAACTCTCTCCAGGTCGTAAGGGTCTATATGTGAACCACTCTTCATGTCTTTCTCTTGAGAGGAAGACAATACCTCTCTCCTTCTCTGAGATACCCAATGCTAAAGCTTCTAATCTCCAGTTCAAATAATTCTTTGATAGGTCATAGTCCTGCCCACTACTCAGAATACAAATAGCTAAGGAGTCAGGTAGAACGAAAAAAGTGCAACAATCCAGGGCCTTGTGAAATATAGCTACATTATTGGCAAGAGGGCAGGAAGTATCCTCTTAACAATATCAAATCATTTCTCCTCTTCATACGTAGTAGAACTGTAAAATGCTGTGAAGGTGGGATACTTAGTAACATTTGTATGCAAATTGATTCTCTGTTTGGCTTTCTGAGACAGAACTGAACCAGAGAGATTAAAGAGCAAATTAATAGGACCAAGCACATCCTCCCCCCCAACTCCTTTTTTCTTGATGAACAGTATGTAATGCTTGATTTTCTTCTCCCAGACATTGTCTTTTGCAATAGGGAGACAGTCTAAAAGGTTTGCATCATAGTCATTTTGATAAGGTTATGAATCTACCGTGTTAATTCTTTAAGTTACTGGTGGTGGCCTATCAGGAAGCATCACTCCACATCTCCTTCCCCTACATACATCAAGGCAGACATGAGCTACAATGGATATGGGATATAATGCCATGTGTTTATAAGAAGAGTCATGACTATGGAGAGCTGGAAAGGGGATGGTACTGTTGCACTTTCAAAATATAGAAATGGCTACATCATTTGGGGAATAAATGTTGTTTTAGAACATGAAACATAAAATAATAAAAAGAATTGAACTAGCGAAATACCCTCAACAATTTTTCAGAGAGACGAGAAAAAAAAGGTCACAAAGAGGGAAAGTATTCTTTGTCTAATTGGCATTTTCATTACTAACTCTCTCATTTTTTTAAGTTTAGGTGAAAATACAGAATCATTAAAATCTGGGGGCTCAATAGAATGTTGTGTGTAGGGGTAAATGGAGACTGGCTCCCTAGCAGGTTCCATGTGAATAACCCCTTCTCCCCCAAGGGACAGGCACCGTGTTGGAACGAGCCAATCCAATCATCTCAGGCACCCAGGTACTCCTTAGATTAAATGGTGCCAGCTGCTCACCTTGTTGGGGAAATCTGGGGGCTAGAAAGGGAAAGGCTCTCGATAACAGAAGTGCTGCTGCATCAGCACATAACCAGCAAAATGGCAATAATGACAGCAAAACAAACAAAACAACAATTGAAGTGAGTAAGGGAGAAATCTCACACAGTGCCAACAAAGAGAATGAACTGAGGCCTTAGGAAGCGCTGAGGGGGAGAGAGAAAGAGGGTACTGGGGGACAAACAGCACTGCAGTGCTCCCCAGCTGTGTCCCCATAAGTAAAATGAGGTGATTTGGCTGAACTTCTTGCTCTGATATTTTAAAAGTCTGTGGTTCTAAAATTCCATGAGTGATATTCAAGTATTCAATAAACTAAATTTTGTCTCTTTGTTTTCAGTTGGGGATGGGGCTTTATATCCAGACCAGTTAAAAAATAATAGGCAAAGATATGGTTTCTTATGGAAGCATATTCCTCTCAAACCTCCTTTCAAGTCAAAGGACACTTGATTTCATTCCCAGAGCCTTTACACTGGCTTATGGCTGGGAAGGGTTCAGGGTGACCCTCAATTTTTCTCACCTTCTGAGTAACTCAGATAGACCCATGGTATATAACCATGTTTCTCAATCTTGGCACTACTGACATTTTGAACATTTTGGAAAATTCTGTGTTATGAGGGCTGAACTGTGCATTAGAAGATGTTTATCAGAATCCTCAGCACCAATAACCGCCCCCCTCAGTCATGACAGTCAAAACTGTCTCCAAATGCTGCCAGAAATCTGGGATGGGGTTGGTGGGGCACAAAATTGCCCACAGTTGGGAACCACTGGTATAGAATGACCAAATATTTAACCTGGGGCTCTGATGAACCAATTGTAATGAGGAGGAAAGTCTAGTTTCCTTGAGAAAATGCCCCCGTGGAACACACAAAGCACCAGAGTGAAGCAAACAGAGACCTAGCTTGTGCTTGAGAAGCGAATAAAGGCAGAGGAGATAAACCAAGTCTAACCCATGGGTGGTTTTCCCAAAAGACGATCTTTATGTGCTTTTCTTTATGTGTCATTTCCATCTGCCAACCCAGTAGATGTTTCCTTGAACAAGGTTTTGTACTGAATATGGTACTCACTTGCTAAGAAAGGGCATCAGAACCTTGAAGGAAAGATGTCTCTACCCACTCTAGGGTCAAAAGGAGCATGGCAAGTAGATTGCTTCATACCTCAGTCCTGAAAAACCACCCAGTTGAAAGGTAAATGAGCTTTCTTCTGAGGTGACCCTTCCGGCTTCCCGTTCTCCAAGCTTGCCAAGAGAAGCACATGACCGCCTGGATCTTTTCCTCCTGGTAGCATACCCGTATTCTTCCTCAAATCTTACCCGCTGCATTTTGGGCACTGCAGAAAGAGCCTAGGAGCTTCTGGGGTAGGCCAAGGACTTTTCCCTAAGGAAAGATGCCCCTTGGGCAAGTTCGCATTAGGGCCAATCAAAATGTCAGTCTACCCTCTTTGGGGGGCTTAGGAAACTTGAGACAGAGAAAAGAAAATGGCATGGTTTTGTTCCCAAGGGACATCTTGGACAAGAACCTTAGGCTGGTAAATGGAGTTATGAATCGGCACATAACTTCTGCGTATTTGCAAAACTGGTAATGAACTATCAGGGGAAATGTAGGGAATTTATTTTTGAGACCACTTGATGAAAGAGGTTGCGACCAAGCAGTGCCGTGGAAAGAGCAGTTAGGCTACGACTTGAGAGTCTTCCTGGTAGAGTCAGCTCTGCTCTTACCCTGCAGCACAGCTTTGGCGAATCTCTTTCCTTCATGGGGACTCAGTTTTCTTACCAATCAACTCAAGTCACTGACTCCAACACCCCTAAGTTCCCCCCAGTCTCAGATAAGGTCTTCATGAAAGACAGAGGCCCATACCCATGAAGGCTCAGGCTGAATTTACATCAGTGCTGACACTGCCTTCATTTCTACACCACGCATTTATTTATCATGTGTTTACGTGTCCAGTCCGAAACTAGGCACTCTGCAGGGGAGACAGAGGTAACAGATGCCACAGTCCGTGTCCTTGCAGAAAGGGGAGACACTGCTCCCTTTAAAGCTACATTAAAAACCTTTTTCCTCCTTCAGACAGAGCTCCCCTCCAGACAGCGAGCACGGCCTGCGACAGCATCACATTTATGTGGGCGTCATTAACTTTATTTCCTTCATCAGCTGGCAGAAGTCAGAATGATTTTGAAGATGGATGGCACTGTCTCCTGCCTGGCCATCTTGATGCTGTTCTGCAGGTTTTCTGCTGCTTTAGGCAAAGCGGCCTTGGCACCAAGGGCACAAGACCTAGGATCCAGAATTGAGCTAGTGGCATGCCCTTGAGAGGGTTTCATGACCTTTCCGGCCTCAGTTTCCTCAGCTCTAACATAAAGAGAATTGACAAATCACTGTCCCTAAAATCATTTTTACCTGTGCCAGTCAAGGATTATCGCCTCCCAATCTCCTTCATGATAGAACAGTTTTGGTTACAGCTATTGCAGTATATTTCAATTATTACAAGAATTATATTCAGGCTCAAAGATCTAAAAGAACTGAGGCCCTCAATAAACAACTTCACTCCCCGGAGATTTATCCCAATCTGGACACAATTACTGACAGATCCCATTTATAAATATGTCAGTTTCCCCAGGAAATGCTTTGCATGATGAGAAAACATGATGTCTGATCACTGTTCTCATAGATCTGCAGAGGGGCCTGAGAAAAAGACCAAAGGTTTCTATACTTTTATCAGTGACTCTGTTTGGTTTTTTCCTCCCCTATAAGACTATGTTTTTTAAATTTTGTTTACCAAACCCCATTCACCATTAACTTGTTTTCCCCATCTTTATCAACCAAAGGCATACATAACTGCCAGAAATACTGAACATCATGGGATAAGCAATGTCACCACGCTGAGTTAACCTAAGAAAAAACAAAAGGAAAGGTGTAATGCTTTTTTGTTAGCCCATAGAGCCTTGTCAGAAATAAATATGTAATTTGTTAGCCTCTGAAATGTTTAAAATGGATTCTGAGTCCTCATTACTATTTCATGAACTCCCTAGGTACCCAGAGACCCCATTTGGGAAACATTAGATTTGATTTATTCTATATGGCTCCAAGAGAAGAACTGCAGTAAATAGATAAATATATTTTTAAGGTGCACACACAAATTCTGTTTTAATGTAATTCGGAACCTTCTGATAGATCTGTCAAATGTGCACCAGCTGCCTCAGTGGTAGTGAGGGTCCCCGTCAGTGGAGGTGTGCAAGCAGAGACTGGAAATCCACCTCCCAGGAGGGATGCAGAAGAAATTCAAGCCACTTTTGTGCATTGAGATTTGCAATTTGCAACAGAAAAGTAAATGCAATGCAGGTCAGAGACAAATCTTCACGATACTTATGCTCCCCCCCTTTCCTCATCAACAAATTACCCATCTGATCTTCGTAAGCTCTCGGAGTCATGCCATAAACACACACTCACTCATGCCTTTTCCTTCTCTAAAATGGATTGGATAATAAATAAATTGGGCAACGAACACGCACGCAAACACACAAACTCACGATGCGACAAAGGATTATTACCACAGTATGGTAGCCTAAATCTGTGTTCTGGAGAGACTGAGAAAAATGGAGAACAAAATGCCTGGTCCTTGTAAACATTCAGAAGAAATTCTAAATACATTCAAGGGATTCTGGGTGTTTGGCAATGAAGAAAAACCATAAACCAAATTCACAGAAGACTGTAGAGCAGTGGTTTAAAAAAGTGTTTATAAAAACATTTGTTTTAGGTATAACACCTGATCTAAAAAATTGTCTTTCTGAATTAAAGTTTTATCTTGCATCAGTGATAAAAATTGTTTATTAAAATCAGAGCTCTCAAAGCATCAGGATATTTTAGTTAAATAACAATGATGACAAATAATCTGGTATATATTTGACAGGTGGTAACTAGACTTACCACGTGATCCTTTTGTAATGTATAAAAATATCAAATCGCAATGTTGTATGTCTGAAACTAATATAATATTGTAAGTCAATTATACTTCAATAAAAATTTATATTCTCTACTCTTAAAAAAAAAAAAGGAAATCACCTTGGTTATGTAAGAATCTGGTCTTAAGATATGAGAAGGACCTCAGAATAAGAAAACGTCAGAACCAGAAAGACCACCAGAAAATGCACTGGTCCACGGACAAGTCCTCAGGCACAGATGGTGTTCACAGGACTGATGGCCTGTATGGCTAAAGGCCTCTCAGGCCTGAACTCCAGCTGTCTCTCCTGAACAAACTTCCTGTTAAGCCTGACACACAACTGTAAACACCATCGGGCCAGCCAGGAAATTCGTTCAGAAAGCACATGAGAAGGGACCAGTGCTCTGAGATGATGAGGAGAGGGGCTTATGTGCACAGTGCCTACGCTTTGTAATGCAAGCCCTAATGAGGGGTGCTGAGGCCCCAACGCTTTTGAAACTCCTTATAAAGGATCACTTTGTGGTTTTTGAAGTTGATATTGTCCGAGTCTCCCAAGGCTAATTCAGTGCAATTAGATTACCACTCTCTGCCTTTGAATTCGGCTGGTTTTCAGTGTCCGTTGCTAAATGAGTTTACCGTCTTAAAGGGTAGCTGCTGACAGTCATTAATCCCAGCTGTGAAATGGGCAGCGTTCTCTCTTGCCTCATACGCTGGGCAGCCCCAGGCACCAAGAGAACAAGTCTCCTTACTCGCAAGGTCCTTTCTCCATCTCCCACGCATTCACCCACAGAGAATCGCACTTTCTTTCAGGGGGTCTTAGGTACCAACAGAATCATGAAGACTTAGGGCAGTTCTATAATTCAACAGCTCTCAAATCTATCTGTGAGGGGATTATCAAACGTACAGCTTCCTCTCATCATACTAGACTACTGAAACAGAATCTTTCAGGATAGGGACCCAGAAACCTCTAAAGGTAACAAGAGTCTCTAAGTCAGTGCTTTTCAAACTTCAGTGTGTGTATGAATCACCTGAGATCTCATTAAGATGCTAATTCAGACTCAGGAGGTCTGGGGTGGGGCCTGAGAGACTGCATTTCTAGCAGCCACCACGTGATGCTGATGCTTCTGTGGACCAAATGTTTTTGAGTACCAGGGCTCTGAATCATTCTGACTGGGGACCCTGGACATAGACCAACCCTTTTATTTTGCAGATCAGGAGAGGATAAATGACTTCCTCAAGATTACAGAGTGAATGTCAGTGCTCCCAAAGCCCTACACAGTTGCGCTCATCCCCCAGACTTATTCTGCTACAGCCCACGTGCCCTGAACTCTGCCACTGTGCTTTCCGTCCTTCAGCCCTTTCACACACTGTGCTCCCTCATAAACATAAACATGCACCTCAAGAAGGGTTCCTCAGGGAACTATCCCCATCCCCATACTGAAGGCAGTCTTGGTGCACCAGAAAGTTCTCATTCACACAGATGGGAACTACAATTATGTGACATCTGGATAAAGAGAAGGGGCAACTGAGGAACTGGCTTTGAATCCTGGCACCAAGGAGCCCTGGGACACAGCAGTGAGAGCCTATAGGGATGGATGGAAGAGGTAGAGCAAAGAGGGTCAGAAGGAGGGAATCGATGGGTTCTTTCTCCAAGGATGATCTCACTGACCAATCTTCCTGTGCACATTGTACTATCAACTCTGCATAACTGGACGCTTACTTAGGACTCCCAGATGTTCAGAGAATGCCGCCCGATTCTGCCATCTGTCTGACCTCAGAAAACCATGTCCTTCCTTCCTCTCTCTCCCTATGACCTGTCATTCTTTCCAGAAAGCATATTAGTATCTTATACATCAAATAGAGTGACTGTCATGATCTTCAGCCTTTGAGAGCTCCGTGTTTATCGCTGTGCGCTCAGTTCTACAACAGTCCCCAGCTCCAGAGGAATGCAGCAAGGCTGCTGCAACCCTGGCTGCCAGGCAGACTTGCAGAATTCTCTTACAAGAGCACTTTACAGTTTATAGAGTATTTCGCATCCGCAATCTCATATGAGCTTCCCAATCACCTTAAAAAATAGATACGAGGCAGTGGTTACTATCCGCATCTTAGAGTTGAGAAAACTGAGACTTGGAGAAGAAAAGTGACTTCCCTAAGACAATGCTGTTTATCTCAGGGTAAAGTCAGGATTCAAATACAAATCTCCTTCCTCCTAGCTCACCACACCGCCTCTTTCCTTTTAAAGCTGGCATATGTCTATACTCCTAACCTACAGCTGGAATATATACATCCCTAAATATATAAATGATCAATAGATAGATAGAGAGATAGATAGATAGATAGATATAGACATAGATATAGATAGCTAGATATAGGTATTCCTCTTTTATATATTCTCAAAGCTGCAACCACTGTGAGCTGATGTAGATATCAGGCTAATAGCCCTCACCCTCTACCAGTGGGCCACGGGGGTAGAAAAAAGCCTATGAGCTGGGAATTTCCCATCAGGGTTTTGGTTTGACAAAGTCATAGTTTTCCAGTTCTTAGTCAGATAGGTATTTCCTTCTCTCTTCTTGATCGCTTTTAATTGTACAATATATGCATACATTCTCTTTTTAAAAAACTCTGATACTAGACTTAAACCTAAAATCCCCTTTGATGATGATCTCCAGGTCTCTCCCAGCTTTTATTTCTTTAAGGGGTATCCTACTTGATCATTTTTATTCATATATATATGCACATATGAAATGACAGTATGTATATTTCAATAGTTATACACATGTTGAAATAAATATTGAAATCTATTGAACTATATATACTATCTATTGAAATATATATACTATCATTTCATGGAATCAAATTGCCCATGTGATTCTGCAACTTATTCTGTTCACATATCAACATGTCTTGGAAAGCTTTATCTGTCGAGGCATACATCTCCACCTCATTCTTTTAACTACAGCAATACATTTTATGTTATGGATATCCCATTGTTTTCCAGCCACTCCTGTATTGATGGGCATTTCTACTTGCTTCTGATTTTTCCACTGAAATCAGTGCTGCAATAACCACAGTGTACCTACATCTTTGTGAACGAACACAAGACATTTTTCCAGGCAGATAACAAGAACAGAAATGGCCTAGCTGGGTCACAGGGCATGTGCATCTTTTGTGTTAACAGACACGGCAGGCAGACATTCCTTTCTTCCCTTATGATGCTCCATCTCAGCCTTGACTGCAACAACTCAACAATAATCGTTACTATTTATTGAGTGTTTATTGAATGTTAGGTACTGTGCTAACATCACATGCCTCACGTCATAAATCCTTAGACAAAAGTACTGTTATATTTCCATTTTACAGGTGACAAAACTGAGGCATAAATAGGTTATATAGTTTTCCCAAGGTAAAACAACTCATAAGAGGCAGAGCCATGATTCAAAAATAAGTCTGACTGCAGAAAACATTCTTTTAACCATTGTACTGCCACTATTACTCCAAGAATGAACCCAGAAGGAGGAGGAGGGAGGAGACTGAACTGGATGAGGAAGATGGAGGCAAAAAAGGGTGGAGTTTGCCTCTTCAGAAAACCAAGGACTCATCTCCTGCAGGTGGTTCTAGATAACAGTAAAGTTAACACACATCCATAAATAGATGTGAGTTTTTAATCTCCATCCTTCACAGAGGAGGGAAATTGCACTACCTTCCACTCCTGGCAGAGAGTATGTGGTCAGAGCTCCGTCTCAGGGTAGAGACAGGTCCCTGCAGCACATCCTTGCTTCTTTGTCCCCAAATCACTCCAGTGAAAGAGCTATCAGGGATTATGGGAGAGAATGTCTGATTGAGTGGGGACGCAAGGGAGAAAGGCAGCATAATCTCTGGCCCGTTTTTAAATTGTTTTTCACTGCAGATCCCTAGTACTCAGACCAAAGACCTTCTCAAGCCTCAGGCTCTAACCCCCAGACACACAGGACTGAGGGTACCCAGTTTCCCTTCATCTTCTGTATGGGAGGTTGGAGAGACAGCCCGATCTCCAGCATCAGAGATCTCACCACAAGCTCCAGAATTGCTGCTCCCAAAGCAGACCTAAAGGACTTCTCAGAACATCTCTAGGCCAGGAAAACATACCCAGTCCAGATGAGGGCAGGGGAGCACATGGAGCGAGGCAGCAAGGACTGGGCTAGTTCTCCTTTATAATCAGGAGCATCACTCCAGACAAGGCCTGTGGGCAGTCTAAACAACCCTGTCTCCGACACCTGTTTCCAATAGCTGTCTGAGTGACACCAGAGACAGTACTGAATGTGTCGCTAGCAGGCCTGTTGCTAGTAGAAGAAAAAATACAATAGAAATAAAGTCTCCTAATGTCAACTTTTGAAATAAACTTGCTGGTTTGTTTGTTTGC
This sequence comes from Aethalodelphis obliquidens, assembly GCF_003676395.1. Lineage (NCBI taxonomy): Eukaryota > Metazoa > Chordata > Mammalia > Artiodactyla > Delphinidae > Aethalodelphis > Aethalodelphis obliquidens. The sequence continues at coordinate 6,830,817 of NW_020837989.1, forward strand.
ATTATAAACATTATTCATTCGCCATAAAATATTTAAACCACATAGGGAGATGTGTTTACAACCAAAAGGCACAGAAATCCTACTCCCTAAGGGAAATCACTTAACAATTCAATATTCATCTTTCCAAATAATTCTAATAACATAATAATGGCAAGAATGCTTACTGTGTGCCTGACCCCTTTCTCAAAGTTGACTACGTATTAACCCATGTAATCTTCAGAGCAATCCTGCAAGGATATACTATTATTCATCCCATTGTATAGATGAGGCTACAGATGAGGAAACAGAGAAGTTAAATAATTTTCCTAGGGTTGCCAGCTTGGAAATGGCAGTGCCAGATTGAAATCCAAGCAGTCCAGTTTCAGAGAGTCTTTAACTGCTGTGCTGCAGGCGTAAGCTGTTCCTATTTGACAAAAATGGGGTTATACTAAACACCAAGCTCTGTGACATCCCTCTTTTCCCCTCAGCAATACTGTGTCAGTGCACATACAGATGCATCTCGTGCGTTTGTGCGTTTGTGCTGCCCTTCGCTGAGAACACGCGGGGCTTTAGTGCACTCCCACTCTCAGCTTTGCCACAATGTAACCGCACCTCCACCTCCAGCTCCTTCCCTTCACACAAACCAAATTCCACCTCAGATGAATTTCTTATTGGTCTGCTACACTGTGCTCAGCTCTGTACTTTTCTCACACTGGTCCCTCTCCCTCCACATATCTAGAAAAACCCCTCCCCTCATTTCTGCCCTGAAAGGCACACCCGCCAACTCTGGATTCAAACTCAAGTGACTTTTGAATCCCACCTCTGTCACTTCCTCGCTGTATTATCTTGACAGTTTGCTCACACTTTCTGAGCCTCAGGTTCCTCATCTTAAAAAATGGAGATAACCCCTTTACCGATAGATAAATGCAGTCACCTTTAAGCCCTTTTTCTGAGCAAAGCACAAGCCCTGAGTGGATTCCCTCTCCACTTCTCTGAGATCTCATCCACGCCTCAAGAGCCCCTGCTAGCAACACTTCCTCCACGAAGCAACCCCAGACTGCCACCATCACTACCCCCAACTGGGCATGGATTCTCCTTCCTAAACCCCCTGGGAAATGTAGGCATTAACCCTCAGCAGTCAGTTTGCTCAATGTGGCCTTACATACATTTGGGTGCCCTTCTAACCTTCCTGCTGGATTGCAAGCCCTTCAAAGGCTAGGAACTTAATGGATTTCTTGGTTCATGTGAAAGGCCAACACGAAGACAAGGGACACATCCCCTGGTGCGTCCCAGAGTTTTCAACTTGCTCTATTTCCCCTTATAGATAGTATCACCCCAGGGGTTCATGTACTGTATGTTAGATATCCAGTGCTTATTGAATTGAATTGTTTTGCCCCCATATGCCTGCTCCCATCCTTCTTTTATTGACTCTGAAGAGGCTCAGGACTGGAGGCTTCCAACCAGCCAACCCAAAGCACTGGTGCTATGTCTCACATGACCCCTTTTTGCTTTAAGAAATGAGTCACAGTGAGAGTGAGCTAGACATGCAGCTCAGCCCTGGCTCAGGAGCTGTTGCAGTGAGTTCTTCAGCCTTATCCTTGCTGTCTGGCCAAGCATGTTCAAACTCTGGGCCTCTCAAAACATCTAAGCCATTGCAGATAAGGCTGCTTCCCACTATGACCTGGGTCTGCAGAGAGGCCCCTTCCATAGGACAAGGCAAACTTTCTTAAATCGTTTTTAATCGTGCAGAAAACGTGGACCTCATTGGAGATAGTTTTCTTGATGTGACCTAGAACATCTAGTAGAAAAGAAAAACTCTTCACAGGAGCCAAGAAAAGACTGCATCATGCCCAGAGAGAAGGGGCCTGGAGGAATTCATGGAAAATGCCTTGAAATATGAAAAGCTACACTTCCTGACAAAGAAGGCAACAAGGTTTAGTAAAAGAGTCAATCCCCATTCTACCTCAAAATTGGACAGCCTAGAGATTAGAAAAGATCTTCCTCCCCCTGCAAGCACTGCTGTTTGTAACTGAGTCACAGTTTTTCCATCCCTAAAATAAGACTGGACTACATAAAGACTCCATGTCTTTCCAGCTGTTATTGCATAATTCTTAAATTAAGTTGGCTCACAGAAGACCCAGAAGTTAAAAACTCTGGCTTGGGGACTTCCCTGGTGGCGCAGTGGTTAAGAATCCACCTGCCAATGCAAGGGACATGGGTTCGAGCCCTGGTCCAGGAAGATCCCACATGCTGCAGAGCAGCTAAGCTCATGCGCCACAACTACTGAGCCCGCATGCCACAACTACTGAGCCCACGAGCCACAACTTGCCACAACTACTGAAGCCCGTGCACCTAGAGCCCGTGCTCCGCAGCAATGAGAAGCCCGCGCACCGCAATGAAGAGTAGCCACTGCTCGCCGCAAGTAGAGAAAGCCCATGTGCAGCAACGAAGACCCAACGCAGCCAAAAATAAATAAATAAATTTATTTAAACAAATAAAAATAAATAAAATGTCAATAATAATTATCGTCCCCTGCCAAATCACCCTACCCTGACAAATCACCCTAAGAATTCAATATGAGAAGGCATGTAGAGTGTTAGCACTGATTATGGCACATAGCAACTGTGCAAAGCGGGAAAACCATGATTACTATTATTAAAAAGGGATAGGTACAAAGCATTGTGGGAGCATCAAGAAGAGTCTGACTAACTCTGCCTGGAGGTGGGGGGACAGTACAAAGTTGAAGACAATTTTAATAGGAGTCAGGACACTTAAACTGGGCCATAAAGAATGACTAATTCACCAGGTGGCAAAGAGTGCCAAGAGAGGATGATGCAGGCAAAGGACAAGGGCTTACAGAACAGGCAAGCTGGGTGACGTGGAGTTCAAGGACACTGATGGGCCAGCTGTCCACCATCACCTAGGCTCACCCCAGTCCTGCTCAGCCTTGCTCTCTCCCAATTGGTCTTTTATCAATTGGAAGGCTGGCTAAGCGTGGATAATTTCTTCACTATCTAAAAAATATTTATTGACTTCCTACTATAAGCCAGTAATCTTTCTACATTCTGGGGACAGATACAGTGACGAGCAGAACAGATGTGGTCCTTGCTCTCACACAGCTTAACTTCTACAGGTGGGTATAAACAAAGGGACAACTTGGGAAACTACAGAATTTCAGGCCACGGTCAGTGCTCCAAACCCAGTCAAACAGGAGTATGGGACAGAGAATGGTTCACTGGACTCCATCACAGGATGCCTACACTTTCACACATGCCCACTATCTCCCTTAAAGCTTGTATCACATGGAGGTGAGCAGGTGGGAAAGGACTGTTTCCTTTTACCGATGAGGAAACTGAAACTCTGAGAGGAGCAGTGATTCATCTAAAGTCTCACAGCCAGTAAGTGCCAAAGGCAGATGACCTCATTCCACGCAGAAAAGTCAAAAATACTGAGGATGAAAGATTAAATAGGGGAAAAAAGCAAGTAGCATAATAGTATGTATAGTAGGATCCTGTTTTTATTTTTTTAATGTTTTATTGTTCTCATATGGGGAAAAAAGTCTAGAGAAATGGACCCAAAACTGTTTATAGTTGTTATTATCTCTTGAGAATGAGACTATGGGGGACTTTTATTTCCTACATTACATATTTTAGTAATGCTGGGATGTTTTACAACAATGTATATTACTTTTGAAAGCTGAAAAGTAGTTTTGTAAAAAGAGGATATCAGAAAGCATGGGCACAAAATCAAACTTGGAGGCAGAGCACAGTGGGGACAAGGTCACCAACGAGTGTCTATTTAAGCTACATTCATAGTTTTCCATTCCCTTTTTTTTTTTTTTTTTTTTGGCCACACCATGTGGCATGCAGGACCTTTGTTCCCCCACCAGGGATCAAATCCGTGCCCCTTGCAGTGGGCTCAGAATGTGGATTCCTAACCACTGGACTGCCAGAGAAGTCCCTTCCATTCCCTTTTCATGTGAAAATGACATCTGTGACTCCCAACCCTGTGCCTGACAGACAGGAATTCCTCTAAATAATAATATTTATAATTAACAATATTATACATAACATGTATTTAGAACCTACCAATAGGTTGCCAGGAACTTCTCTAAAAGTGCCATATGCATTAACTATTTAATCTTTATAGCAACGCTATGAAGTAAGCACTGTTATCATACCCCTTTTGTGGATGAGGAAACTGAGGTGCGGATCTTCCCAATCTGGGATGCCTGTAGGCCACCCTGCCAATCCGGCTCAAAGTCTTCATATGCAGAAAGACATTGTACAAACCTCTCCAGAGATGTGGAGGGGCAGGGTAGAGGGAGTAGAGTCTCTGAGGAAGAAAACTGACAGGCTCACTCCAAACCACAGCCTTTCCCAGTGAGGAAGAGAGGTGAGGAGAACCTGACAACACACTTCCCCTCAGTTCTGCTACCCGAGGCCCTGATTTCCTTCCCATCTATCACCATTGGGTTTATGAAGACACTAAAGAACATAAGAAATAATACTGGGCAAGAAATAAAAGGGGGGAAAGGACAAGAAGGGGGAGAAAAGTGGGAGACATGCAGAATAATAAAGAGGAAAGAGCACTCAACACAGGTCTACTCTGGGTTCAGCCAAGAACTCACTGTGGAAGTCGCTTTCCCTCCCTGGACTACAGTATTCTCATCATCTGTAAAATGCATGGGTAGACTGTACTAGATGACTTTTAAGATCTCTCTCAACTCCATCATTCTAGGATTCAGAAACAAATGAAGGGAAAGGAAGAAGGTAGAGGAATAGAAGGGGAGAGAAATGTTGGTGGGAAGAAGCAAATGTTAAGGAGGAATAATGAAAGGAGGAGGAAAAAGGAAGGTATCTCCCAAAGCAGGTGGAATTTGCTCATTTTGTTGAAAGAGGAGATGGAAGGACTTTCACATCAAAAATTACAACAATAAAAACTTTATTCTCAGGCAGCCAACTCCATGTCTCATCAGTGAGAGCCATGGCTGATGTTGGTGGGGGCCATGACTGATGCTGGTGAGGGCCATGGCTGATGGTGAGGGCCATGGCTGATGTTGGTGGGGGCCATGGCTGATGCTGGTGAGGGCCATGGCTGATGTTGGTGGGGGCCGTGGCTGATGCTGGTGGGGGCCGTGGCTGATGCTGGTGGGGGCCGTGGTTGATGTTGGTGACGGCCATGGCTGATGCTGGTGGGGGCCGTGGTTGATGTTGGTGAGGGCCGTGGCTGATGCTGGTGGGGGCCGTGGCTGATGTTGGTGGGGGCCGTGGCTGATGTTGGTGGGGGCCGTGGCTGATGCTGGTGGGGGGCCGTGGCTGATGTTGGTGCGGGCCGTGGCTGATGCTGGTGGGGGCCGTGGCTGATGCTGGTGAGGGCCATGGCTGATGTTGGTGAGGGCCATGGCTGATGTTGGTGAGGGCCATGGCTGATGCTGGTGAGAGCCATGGCTGATGTTGGTGAGGGCCATGGCTGATGGTGAGGGCCATGGCTGATGTTGGTGGGGGCCGTGGCTGATGTTGGTGGGGGCCCATGGTTGATGTTGGTGGGGGCCGTGGCTGATGTTGGTGGGGGCCGTGGCTGATGTTGGTGGGGGCCGTGGCTGATGCTGGTGAGGGCCATGGCTGATGCTGGTGGGGGCCATGGCTGATGTTGGTGGGGGCCATGGCTGATGCTGGTGAGGGCCATGGCTGATGTTGGTGGGGGCCGTGGCTGATGTGGGTGAGGGCCGTGGCTGATGTGGGTGAGGGCCGTGGCTGATGTTGGTGAGGGCCGTGGCTGATGCTGGTGGGGGCCATGGCTGATGGTGAGGGCCACGGCTGATGCTGGTGGGGTCCATGGTTGATGTTGGTGAGAGGCATGGCTGATCTTGGCTGGGGGCACGGCTGATATTGGTGGGGGGCACGGCTGATGTCTAAGGAACAGGGGCCTGAAGGGAACTGTGGAAGGAGGGAGGATGTTGCCTTATTCTCTGGCCTGAGAAAGAGGACAGCCCCTCCCTGACAATGGGCAAAAATGATTAGCATACTCCCAGGTTCTGGGAGATGTCCTAGGGAAATGACTAGAAAATATGCCCAAGGGAGCTACAACTGCAACATTACCACATTGTGCCTGCGAGGATGCAATCCTGAGAACCATAAAACTGAGAAAATCCCCCAGGCCAGGAAGAAATCTTCCAAGGTCATTTCTTTCCAACCTCCTGCCTCTAAGCAGCCTTCCCTAACTGCCCTGTGCCAAAGGACTTAGCACAGAATGACACTCAGTCCTATTCTCTAATCTTTTCATAGTTGTCTGAGGCATCCCAGGCATTGAGGCCCTTGAAGACAAAGAGAATGCTTCCAACTGATTGAATATACCCTTAATCCACATGGCAGGTGCTGGGCACACAGTGGGCTTTTCACACCCATCTGATAATTGATAATAGAATAAAATGGTTCTAATTTCTCGCTCTCTCAATAATATCTATTCTGTTGCTTAACACTACAGTCCAAACATCCTTCCTTCTGCTTACTCCACTGCCCCTGTTCCAAAGTCCAACCTGTCATTTGCCTGAGGGGACAGAGCCTGGCAGATACCTGCCTCTGCAGAAGTGAGCTAGAATACTCACTCTGCAGGTGACATCTCCAAATCTGGAATTGACCTCAAGGAAGAAATAAATAGATAGGATCACCCTATAAAATGAGAAGCACAGGTACAAATAAATTTAAAAGACCATAGATAATTGTTCACTTAACATATAATGAGCAACTTCTGTATGCCAGGTTCTTGGCTAAGCAATTTATCTGAATCTTTTACTCCTCCAACAGACCTAAAATTAGAATTAAGTATTCCTAGTTTACAGATGAAGAAACTGAGGCTCAGAGAAGTTAAGCAACTTTCAAGGTCATACAAGTAAGTAGCAAATTCATGATTCTAACCTACTCCTCAGCTGATTCATCCTTACAATATGATACTAAGAGTTCAGCCTGTACGTGGACACTTCCAGAGACAAGAAACTCACCATCTCCTTAGACAGCCTCTCCTATTACCAGCTAGCTCTAATGGGTAAAATATTCTTTCCTCACATGTATCAGGCAGCCACCTCCCTATATGAGAGTCCCATCTGCCTTCCCTGGTCACTTGGAACAAGTGAGTGGGCTAGAGAAGGTACCTAAACTGTGGAATCAGAAAGATCTCTTTCTATTCCTCCCCTACCACCTACTAGCCATGTAACTTCCACCATCCGTGCCTTGTTTGCTTCACCTGGACAATAGTAACACAAATATGTACCTCGCATAGTCTTTTGGAGAAGAAGAAATAAATAGTATTTGCAAAGGGCTTAGTTCAGTGCCTGGCAAATAGTAAATATTCAAGAATATTATTTTACTAATTTGAGTCCCTCTTCCCATGATAGCCTACAGAGATTTGTTAAAAATGATCTGTCTATGTTTTCTCTGAGCCAAATTATTCCTTACAGGTCAATTTCAAGTTTGTTTACCAGCCTAGTTGTTCCTTTCTGGACCTGCTCCAACCTATTAATGTCCCTCTTAAGATGCAGAATAAATTAGCCACGATTTGAAGTACAGCCCACATCCAGTATTTCCTGCCATACCTGCTTCTTTTAGTCTTCAGGTTTTTCTGAAGTTCTTCAGAATCATTAGGTGTAACCTAGACTGGCATAAAATTTTAGTGAAGAATATTTGAATCTTACAAACAGAAATTTTTATTTTTATTTGTAATAATGGCTAAGATACTAAGTGGTTTCTATCTATCACTGCATCAACACTTGATTTTCTCCTTTAATCCCAGCAATCCTAAAAGCGCTATCATTACCCTTACTTTACTGATAAAAAATCAATAAAACAGATGTGAAGAGGTTAAGTGACTTGCCCAAGATCACACAGCTATGTGGCAGAATCAGATTTAAGTTCACCAAGCTATCCTACCTCCTGTTTCAAGCGTTTATGGGATACTTACTATATACATGCACTTTCAGGGATAAAAAGAATATGACACAGGGAGAAGACATAGGCAGGGCAGTTTAAGAGAAAAGGAAATGTATGGCACCAAGCTACACTGGACTTCTGAACTACACCGTCACAAAGATCTTTCCTACTCCCCGCCAGCACATTCCAGGGTCTATGGATTCTCGGGCAATGTGAGTTAAAGGAGAAAAAGGAAAAAGAAGCGGTCATCTCTCTTCTTCGGCTTTCACTTACTCACCACTACCTTCAGCCCTGGCCCCTAGCAGACTCCGCCTGATGAAGAATTCATTTTCAAAAAGGAGCCAAGCTGCTGGTCCTGCGGTGGGGAGGGGCCCCTTTACACTGGTAGAGTCTTTCTGCCTTAGAAATATTCATACCCTTTGACTCAGCAATTTTGCTTCCAGGGCATGGACAGAGGTTTGTGACCAAGGGGGCTTTTCACATCATAGATTATAATAGCTTAAAATTGTAAATAGGGGCTTCCCTGGTGGCGCAGCGGTTGAGAGTCCGCCTGCCGATGCAGGGGACGCGGGTTCGTGCCCCGGTCCGGGAAGATCCCACATGCCGCGGAGCGGCTGGGCCCATGAGCCATGGCCGCTGAGCCTACGCGTCCGGAGCCTGTGCTCCGCAACGGGAGAGGCCACAACAGTGAGAGGCCCGCGTACCGCAAAAAAAAAAAAAAAAAAATGGAAATAATATAAATGGCCGTCAAAGACGGGTGGCTAAATGAATGCTAATACAGCCACACACTGAAATACGCAGTCATCTAAAATCGTGTTTCTAAAGGTGTAATAACAAGAGAAAACAAAATTCTCCTTAGAATCTTCAGTAAAAAACCAGGAAACAAAACTGATTATAATCTATAGAGGAAAAAAAAAAACTAGAGGAAATTTACTAATATGTTAACAGTAGGTATCTAGATAATGGGATTTCCAGGTGGGTTTTTTTTTTTTTCTTTGAACCGCATTGTATTTTTCCAATGCGTGTTCATTGCTTTTAGCATCAGAGGAAAATGTTATTTTTTAAAGGATTGAAAGAATCTGGTCTGAGGGCTGCCAGCCAGCTTGTGAAGAACAGTTTTTGCCACTGGACAGTTTCCATCTGTGCGGCAGGAATTACTACTCCGTTATCATCAGATCATCTTAATCCTATTGATTGAAATGTCAAAGTAATTCTATTAATTTACTACTTCAGCGATAAATTACTAAGAACAGAGCAGGAGAATTACCAGAAAGTGTTGTGGTACTCCTCTAGATGTGAGTGTGGGTGGTCCTTGTAGATTCAAGCATAAAATGCAAAGAAGCCTCTGGAAGTTCATATATTCATTCCCTGTCATAGAGCTTAGATCAACCAATGAAAATCTGAATCAATAAAAATTGTATTGAACATTTACAATGTTCCAGGCACCAAAGAAACACTGCAGAAGAATTATTTATTCTGTACCACAACCTGTGAGCAGCAACAACTACTACCCATTTTACAGATGCAGAAACAAAGACGGACAGGATAAGTAACTTGTCCGAAGCCACACAGCTAGTAAACAGCAGAGCCTGGCAGAATTCGTGTGCTTAACCCTGGACCATGCTCCTGTTTCAATCCAGAAATGAGTTCTTATTTGTGTAGTATCTTATGCTCTCTTCAACATGATTTCTTTCCCCCCCCCGCCTTGGCCATACCGCACATCATGTGGGAACTTAGTCCCCCGACCAGGGATCGAACCCGCGCCCTCTGCAGTGCAAGTGTGAATTCTTAACCACTGGACCACCAGGGAAGTCCCACATAATTTCAAATAGTGATTTATAAGTTAGGATAGGAGGGATCTACACTGTATAGATGAGGAAAGTGATGCTTCAATATACTAAAGGACATGCTCACAATCACAGAAGAAAGAATCGAAAGAGGTAGTAGCCAAAGCTAAGACTTCTGACTCTACAGCCACAGCTTGTCCCATTTGCCTCTGAGCCGTGCAACAAGAAACAGAGGGCAGTGGAATTTGGGCCCCCCGTTTTGTCCTCCTATGAGCTACAGGGAGGTGACCCTGCTGGAGGATCCTGAAGGTACAGGGTAGAAAGGAAGGAAATCCCAGAAGGAAAAGAAGTCTCAGTAATGACCCTTGCCATCCTTTCACCATTAGCCCTCCTTCCTCCTAAAATCAGGAAGGGACACTAGCCACGGCACCTTGTCCTTCCCTCATCGTACACCTACCTTGCTTTCAGCTCATTGAGTCCCACAGGCTTCACTGACACGTCTTCTCCTCAACACTCCTCAGTAAATATTCCTTATAGGAGCTTATACTAAACCACAGAGGAACAGGAACTTGAAACAATGCATATATTAAAGTTGAGTGAGCTGTATTAGCACATTTGAACAGCTGCTCCAAAACATATGGCAAAATTCCACCTCAATTAGATTGATGTATCAACTCAGCCACCAAATTACCTTGATTATGTCATTTAAACTTTCCAAGCCTCGGTTTCCTCAAGTGAAAACTAGAGAAGAAAATGGTATCCACCTCATAGAGTGGTTGGGTGGATTAGAAAGCATGTATGGGAAAGTTCTTAGCACTGTTGCATGGCACCCAGAAAGCGTTTGATCATTGGTAGCCATTGCTATCATTTTTAGTTAATCCCTGAGTCAATTTCCTCATCTATAAACCAAGATGATCGTCCCTACTGACATTGCAGAGCCGTAATATACAGTCTTTAATTTATAGCAGGTGCTCAAAAAACATCTTTTCTTAATGCACAAGATGTGCCGGTCCCATAATTCTATGACTCTTCTTCCCACTTCTTCCCCAAGATGTTGGAACCTGCTGAGTGAGACAAAGAAGTTCCACCCCGCTGAGCATAGCTGCAGCTCTTTATCTTAGAGGATACAGGGGAATCAAGGAGGGCTATTTAGAGAGTTATTAGAGCCCGGGAGCTTCTGTAAAACTCTGTATTTACATACAAATACCCACTTCAACTAAATCCTCTCCACTCACAGTAAAGTATTCTCTTTCTGAAGATCAGTCACTCAGTTTATTAAAGGCAGATGCAGATTTTAATCCAAGTTGCTTTTTCTACAAGTTAAGGTCATTTCTTCCTCAGTGCCCAGTGAAGATTATTTATTATTTTCTCAACAGCCTCCTTTGAATCACAGTCTCCTGGATGCTTGAAGACCACACACGTCCAAGCTTCACCCTTATGAAAACCTCTTTTTTCTCTGGGACAAACAGATCCCTTTTGCTGATGCATTTCCTATGGGTTCATTGCACCTTGGCTTATTTTCCGCTATAAGTTTGAACTAGTATAGATCTCGGAGGGAGAAGTGATATATTTTTCTAATAGGCTCAGATATTCAAGTACTTATTTGTCTTCACACTCTCTCTATTAATTTGGGAGTTCTTGGAAAACAAAGGCTATTGCATATCTATTACTGAGATACTTTTAAGAGAAGACTCTGGGGTCAGGTGTACCTAGGTAGGTTATTTAACCTCTATGAACCTCAATTTCCTCATGAGTAAAATGGGGGTAACGATATCCAACCCAAAGCATTATATTCAGGATTAAATATTGCAGACAAAGCTCTTTGTGTAAGGCCTGGTACTTTATAACCACTCAATAAGGGCTGTCATATTTTTATTATTTATATTCTGCTCAGTCACCTAGCACAGTCTCTGACATACAGTAGGCACTTCCTAATTATTTGAGATAAATAAGTAAATAAGTGAAGGAATAAATTAATGCCATCTCAAACGAGATGATTATCTCAACGTACCTAGTGAATGAAAAATTTCACTGGCCTAAGGGAAAGAATATATTCCCACAGCATCTTTAAGCACCATGGCCTTTTGCCATTCAAATGACACCTGCAGTTGATAAAGGCAGGTGGTATTTTAAAGATGGGTGAACTGAGACAGAGAAAAATAAAATGAAAGACAAGTTGACTACAGAGAAATTCTGAGTGACAATTTAATAAATAGTCAAGAAGGGTTTATCCATCCCCTTCCCGTCTCTTGGGACTGGCCAAACAGTCAAGCAGAAGATGCCCCAGACCCTGGTCATGTTAGGTCTCTGCCATCTGAGACTCTGAGAAAGTCTCTTAACCTTTCGGTTGGTCCTCAATGTCATCACCTGTACATGGAGATGCTGTCATGGGGGTGGCATGGGGATCAAATGAATTGGAAGCACCAAGTAAACCGAAAGTGTTATTTGTGTGAAAGGGATCACACTTTCACACAAATAACATATTCTTCTCAATCCATAATTTCCAATTCCCAGAGCTCCACGAGTTCTCACTCATAGTTCCAAAGAATCATACAAACATTTCTATTATAAACAAGAGCAGCTCCTCAGAGGGACTCTGCAAACCTCCATCATTTGGGAGAGTCAACAGAGTAGTGTGGGCTTTAGAGACCAGCAGACTGTTGGGCTCTGACACTTATAAGCTATACAACCTCAGCTAAATTTCCGAAAATGCAAGCATCAGTTTCCCCATCCACAAAAAGGAGGTAATGCTGTCATCATCATAGGATTGTTGAGAAGATTAAATACAGTAACATATGTAAAGAACCCAGCACATAGTAAGTACTTAGTGAGTAGTAGCTATTACTATCATTAGCTAATATCCCATCTTTATCTATTTTTATCATATTACTATTTCTCCTCAATATTAACACTCCTGGGTCTCTGCAACAAAATGACCATTACCTGCTGATCAATGCAATATTTTTTCCCAAAACTTTTTGTCTAGAATCCCTGAGCTCCATTCTCTGCAAAGACATACTTTTCCAGGGAGATTTATCTGATTAAAAAGAAAACTGCATTGAAGGTAATGAGAGCCATTTGCTCTCCTGTCCGACTTGTGGGATGCATGCTGATTCCCCAAGGCCTGATAAGAGCTTAGACTCAGGCAGAGCAAGCCCCATAGGCCTGTCCTTCAGCACTCAAGCCTCTGAAGAATCCCCCCCGCCAGCCCCGAATTCCTCTCATTGTAACTCATGTGGGAGGCTACTTGATGCCCACAGCCCTAAGCCAAGAATTCTTTAACCATGGAACCAGATTGCAGAATGACACTGAAGGTCAGAGGCACAGGAAAACTTCCCTAAGTGAGATACACAGGGACAGTCAGGGCAAAGTGCGATGGCTGTTGCAGAATTATAATTAGTGACCTAAGGGAGGAGAGATGCACAGACATAGGCCTGACCTTGGACGCTGATCCGAGTCATTCTGTGGGAGGGCCGTAGATGCTCCTAAAAGAAAATGGGATGGTTTCTTCTATTTTCTTGCCTTGGATTTTCCCAGAGGACATCAGGGTTTTCCCCAGGGACTGATTAAAGCTATCAGGGCCAGAGTTCAGGGCTTTTTGACTCCAGTCAAATCACATCATTGATCCCAAGTACCCGCACAGCTAAATTCCACTTCCTCTGAAGTGACAGGTGTATAATCATCCATTGAACAAGTATTTACTGAGCCCTGACCATGTGCCAGGCTCTGTACTTCATGAAAACCACACGGAAGAAGCTTGCCTAAGTCATGCTCTCGGGGTCTTGTCTACATAACACATGATTGCCCCAATTTGGGGGAAAGGAAGGTTAGAGAGCTGAAGGTTGAGCTTGCACCAGAAAACACCAAGGGCTGCCATGATTCCAGCCTTGAAACATGCACAGGGGGTAAGAAGAAGGGAAGTGAGAAAAGAGAAACATCGACATAGTTTAAGCAAATGCAGCGCGGTACGCCAGAGTTACACAATCAAGCCACATGTTCCTTAAGGCTTAATTTGCTTATCTGTAAAATGGAGACAGACATCCCTACCTCTCAGGCTGTTGAAAGGATAAACTGTGATAAAATGTGTAATGTTGTCTTTTGCCACTGGACAAGAAAAATTAAAATGAAGCTTTCTGAAAATAAAATGAGATGCTGTGAGTGGTAGACACTCCCTCTCCAGAACACACTTGATTATCTACAGGAAACTCTACCCTAGATAGACTGGGTTTAAAGAGCTATGATGCTCTAGGAGGACCAGGGCTGGGGTGAAGCAAGTGAGGCACCCAGGGCACAAAGTTTAAGGAGGCGCTCACTCTCAGGTCTCCGCAGGTGCAGGGCTAGAATGTACACAACCCTGAGAGTGAGCGCCTCCTTAAATTTTGCCAGGAGCCTCATTCGTCTCACCCTAGTTCGTGGGGATACTTTTTTTTTTTTTTCAGCAATAGTTTTTTGTTTTGTTTTTTAACATCTTTATTGGGGTATAATTGCTTTACAATGGTGTATTAGTTTCTGCTTTATAACAAAGTGAATCAGTTATACATATACATATGTTCCCATATCTCTTCCCTCTTGTGTCTCCCTCCCTCCCACCCTCCCTATCCCACCCCTCTAGGTGGTCACAAAGCACCGAGCTGATCTCCCTGTGCTATGTGGCTGCTTCCCACTAGCTATCTACCTTACGTTTGGTAGTGTATATATGTCTATGCCTCTCTGTTTGTGGAGGGAAGGCTATGGAGAAGAACACTCTGGAGACAACGATAAGGAATACGAGACATCCCTAGAGAATCAGACTTCCCTAGGGACAGGGGAAGAACAAGATGGAATCTCAAGGTTCCTTTCAGCTCCAAAGATCCAAGATTTTATCTTACTGCAGAGAGAATCATGTTCAAATACTTGTGCTTCTTACCCAGATAACGGTTCCTTAAAAGAGGCAGATACAGCTGTAGGAGGTGGGACAGGAAGGGAGAAGGGTGTCTTGTTTCATAAGGCCTTGGGGAGAAGTGGGCTCAGGGCATGCCAACTGTGACATTCTGCTCCCAGGGGTGCTTAGCAGATCATGAAGTGAGACTAATAAAATGTCAAGCACTCCCAGGCCAGCCTAAGCCCCTTACTGCAATCAAATAAAATCAGAATTGCACAGCTGGCCAGGGGAAGCCAGCTGTTGACCTGAGGATGCAACCCAGGCAAAGCTGACGGTGACCAGCAAGGCCCAAGCCCCCGGTGTCAGAGCCATGGACAGGAAACTGGTTCAGCCCATAAGGCCAGAGAGTGCCAGCGTCACCCAGCCCCACTCCTTCCCAGGAGTCTAGGACACCCAGCCCTCCCACCATCTCTCCATTCCTTTCCAAGGACAGCCTACAGGCAGAAGAAAGCTTTCTCCCCCAAAATACACAACGTGGACATTGACAAATGTCAGGTCTTTCCAAAAGTGCACAGGGGCAAAAATTCATAAAACTCAGAAAAATTCTGATTCCTGTCCCCACCGGCCCCCAAATACTACCTTCCTCCTCTGAAGCACTATGGCACTCCAATTATGTCCCTAGGCTAGGTGGCAACCTCTTATAATTGTTTATACGTGCCTAGCCTAGTCTATCTGCTGAACTATAAACAACAAGAGGACAAAAGCTATTCATCAACAAATGATCATTGGGAATTCCCTGGCGGTCCAGGGGTTAGGACTCCGCGCTCTCACTGCTGAGGGCCTGGGTTCAGTCCCTGGTTGGGGAACTAAAATGCCACAAGCCTCACTGCACGGCCAAGAAAAAAAGAAGACTTGATCATTGATTGCTACTACCTGTCAGGCACTGAATGAGACAGACACAAACCCGGTCCACATAGAGGGCCTCGTCTGTGGGCAGTGACATATTGATCTGCCTCTCCTCCACAGTGCCTTATTCAGATAGTGGGTGTGTAATAAATTTAAAGGATGAGAGGACTGTAGAGCAAGAGGACCCCTGGAGATCAGAGGAGCCCCCCACTCCACAATCTAGTCCCTTAACAGAGCCTGATAATCCATCCTGCTACCCTTCCCAGCTGGGTCAGGCCCCAGAACCCAGCTCTGAGCAATCATTCAAAGTAAAACTGTTTACCATGCCTGATCTAATCCAACACTTCCATTTCACAGATGAAGAAACTGGGAACCATCTGAGAAAAGAAAAAGAATTAGCCCATGACCAGAGAGAAAGTTAGCTACAGAGCCGAGACTATATCCCCGTTTCCCAGCCCAAACTTCATGTTTTTCCCTCTATTCCACAGTGAAATTGTGTCTTAAGTAGATGCTCATGGAAGAAGAGACCTTCAAACAACATCCA
This sequence comes from Aethalodelphis obliquidens, assembly GCF_003676395.1. Classification (NCBI taxonomy): domain Eukaryota; kingdom Metazoa; phylum Chordata; class Mammalia; order Artiodactyla; family Delphinidae; genus Aethalodelphis; species Aethalodelphis obliquidens. The sequence goes on from NW_020837989.1 coordinate 6,846,819, forward strand.
ACTAGTTGACTTGGTACAATACTTTCTGCACGGAATAAAAACCAGCTCATTAGATTACCTCCCTGCCAAGGCAAAGGGGATGTTCTGGCCCAAGTCAGAGGACATACTGCCTGGAAACCAAGTTGGACACCCACCATTTGGAGGTGTCTTTGGAAAGTGCATTTCCCAAGCTTGGCCAGGCCACAAGTCAATTTAACCAGAGAACAGCTGAGAAATCCAGATGGATTATTCTTCCCGTAAAGGCACTGAGGAGGCACAATCTTCATTAACTTTCAGACGGACCATAAGGACATAGAACAGGGGGTCAAACCCTGGCTACTCCCAACCTTGCAGACTCAGTGTTCCATCCTCATCTCTCATCTTTGCCCTTTTTCTCTCTCTCCTTCACTCCCCCTTCACTTCCTCACACGCACACTAAACTTCTCTTAATTCTCCAAGTCCTCACTCACCTCTAGACTTTATACATGCTGTTCCTTCTACTCAAAACACTCTCCTTCCCTATTTCTTCCGGGCCAATTCCATACCCAACCTTCATACTTTACTGTAAAAGCCACTTTCGCCACAAAGCTTCTTGGAGACCACCCCACTCCCGCCAAGTGCAGTTGGGTGCCCGTCCTCTGTGCTCACAGACCTCCTCGGTTATAGTACTGGCCACACCTCATACACCTCCACTTGCCTCTTCCTCTCTCCTTCCTACCTCCCTTCTCTTCTCACTCTGCACCTCCGACTCCCTCCCCCAGCCCTATGCACCCCTCCCTTGGCTATGCTCAGCCTCAGAGTCCCTCTTCTGCCCCTCACTTCGTCCTTCCTCCCTTGTTCCCACCCCTGACCTCCTGACTTCTCTGCCCATGGTGAACTCGGGTGCGTGGTGTCATGAAGGGTCTAACTGAAACCGTTTCTCCCCAGCCTCACTGCCAACCCCAGCTCATTTGAAATTCAGATTGACAGCTGCATATTGATTCCCTATTTCCAAACGATGCTGCAACTAGAGAATGAGAATCTGAGCATTGATCTGGCCGGTCTTCCAGCAAATCCCTGAGAAATGAGCTGTTCCACTGGAGAGAAATGTGGAGACTGCGTGGAGAGGAAGCAAGACACGAACACAATCATACTCCCCCAAAGGGGTCCAGACAAATTCAGGTCCCAAGACCAGATGCATAAAGAAGAAAAAAAACAAGAGAGGGAATATTAACGGTTACTAGAAGGATGGTTTAGAGCCAGAAGGACTCTTAGAGATTATTCTAATCCCCTCATTTCATAGCTTGGGAAACTGAAAGCTGGAAAGAGAAGTGATTCACCAAAGGTCTCGAAGCTCCCCCTCATCTTTGTCACCTTGCCTCCACTGCCACTGTGGAACCGGCCCCTGGACTCTTCCACAGTCTCTGTCATTAGGAGTGAAAGCTGATGGTCCTTTAAGTGCCAAAGTCTCCTAGTGTGACAAATGCCCCCACTAAAAGACGACAGACAGTTCAAGGCTCTGTCCAGTCAGTGCAGCCATCCCCATAAGCCCTCTCAGCGAGGGACAGAATGCTTGGTCCCGGGAGACCTTACGGTCCTTCTGAAAATGACTAGTAATCAAATCTGTCTAAACCAAGTCTGATTCACCACATGACATTTCAGTAATCCCTGAAACAATTTGCATCATTTCCAAATACTTTTATAGGGTCAGCAAATCCTAACAATCACGTGTTTCATTTCTCGGACTCATTCCCAGCTTCCGTGTCCAGTACCTTACTGTCTATAAGCAAAGTCTTCAGCTCACCAGAGGCAGTGGCTCCAAATGTGCACAAAGGGCCCCTGGATGCATATTTTCTCTGCACAAAGGCGCAAAGCATAGATTTACTTGAGAGGGCCCTGGAAATAATTCTGTGCAAAATGTACTGTCTAAATATAGCCAGAAATGTACAATGATCACCAAGTGGAAAGGCATGGCTATTTTGACATTCAAAGGGAGGATTTATCTGAAAAAGAATCAGAGAAATTTTGGACTAGGGCAGTAAGGGATGGGGGGATGATTTTAGGTCGTTCAACACATAATAACGTAGAATGATTATTTCAGTCCTTCTCATTATCTCGGGAAGAAAAGTCTCAGTTACGTGTTACTATGCTCTAACACCTTTCTTACACTAGCTGATCTTCCTCTGGAACCGAGGGGAGGCCTCGGGTTCGGGACTTCAGCCAGCAGCAGTATATAACTAGGATTTTTAAACACTTCTCTTTCTGTTTGGTTTTCACTGTACTCACTGTTATGGCTGTCCTCTATTATGGCAAGTAATACTGGTTTTTCGTTTGTGAAGAGTGAAGTAAGTTTCTTTTTTTTTTTAAAGAAGTAAGACAATTCAATGAAAACTTTTAAGTGACTAACAGTAGAAGTGGTACAGAAACAGGGTGAAAATTGTGAACGTGATGATATCCAAGAAACCACTGGTCCACGTTACATGGGAGAGGCTAGACTAGAGAATCTCAAAATTTCCAAGAATTCTGCTGTGAATCACCTGACAAAACACAGGACCGTTCGACAAGTCACAACTACTTCTTCCCCATTTTTAAATGTGGGAAAATTAGAGTTGTGTATGTCGGGATTGCCGGCAGTCGGATACGTGTTTTGATTTTCTTGGATAACAACACGACGAGCTTCACAAACAAGTAGTAATAATAGCTACTATCATGATCTATACCCTTCACAGGTTATAAAAGTTTTTTCCTATACATTGTAGCATTTGGATGAGGCAGGACGTGAAAATTTGAGTTCTAATCCTTTCATTAGAGTGCTGTGTGACCTGAGGCCAGTTACTTAACCTCTCGGAGTCTCCATTCCCACCAATTCAGCTCCCCATGCAAGGGTTGTTAGAGAGGCATTGGCCAGGTGACCAGACTGTAAACACCTTGCCGCAGATGTGTGAGCTAGAATAGCCAGATGACGCTTCAGATTTGTGGAGTATTCAGATATTAAATGGCATAGTTTGCTAATAGCAAATGGCAGCAGATAATTTGGGGTGAATTCATTCTCTCACTGTACTGCCTAATGGGATTCAGGCTTATTAAAGAGGCCTAAGGGCCAGAGATGGCTGTGCTGTAGTAATTGCTGGGAGGGAGTACCACGTCCCCAAATCTTATTATCTGAGAAGAGGGGCTTAGAGAGAACAGGAGCTTATGAAAGCTTCATAACTGCCACTCCTAGAGTGGTTTGAGAAGTGAATCATAGCAGCAGCAAAGTCATAAATCACGAGTTGCATGCCTGTGGTCCCCTTTGCCACACCAGAGCCACATAGCAGCCATGGGTGTGGTGCTGAAAGGAGAAAAGGCTGGGACTGTGGTACCAACTGTGGGCCATGGAAGGCATCTGGCAGGACTTCCCCATCATGTGGGGACTATGGTGCAGCTGAAAGCAGCAGTGAGACCAGAAGAACCTCCAGCCTCAATCTCAACTGCTACACACACACACACACACACACACACACACACACACACACACACACACACACACACGGCGAACCATCCTTGGTGTTTTTTACCTGTGCTATCTCAGTTACTACTTGTGCAAAACTTCTTTGACATATCAGGCAACCAAAGTTCAGAGAGGCTAGGTAATTTTCGCATGGTCACACAGCTAGTAAATGACTGAGACAGGATTGATTCCAAATCACCTGTTCTTTCCACTCTTTTTGAAGTATTCTCCATTACATGTGACAGCACGTTTCAGTAACACAAACATAATATACCCACCGCATACAGCCATGAAAGCATTTGACACTTTCACACTCTATACCCCATGTCCACATACATGCCACATGTACACACAAAAATGCCCACACTAAACACCACGTTTAACAACATATTTTGACAAGAACACAGGTCTTCACATTTTTGCATATCTGAATCTCTGTAACACAATCCACTGTACATCCACAGATGCCCCCATGCATGCTCTAGTCCCCACACACATTCATACACATCCATCCATTTATTCACATAACGTGCATACACATCACACCTAGAAACCTACCCACATCACACAAACTCACAAATATCCATATTCACACCTACAAAAACAGGATAATGCATTTGTCCCTCATTCTGTTCATCAAAACGAGCCCTTCAGGATATAAATAAGGAACGTTCAGATTCCTAAGCATGAGTGTCTAAATCATCCTGGAATACCTCTGAACCTTCAGAGGAATAACAGATTATTTTCACTATTTTTCATTAGTGGGTATAATGGTCTAATTATTTTAAAATTGTTAGTCCATGTATGTATATTTATGAATACTTCTACTAACCAGGACATTTGATTAATTAAAGTAGCCTATCATTCATTCGTTCATTCACTGTGCAATCACTGAGCACGTTATGTGGGAGACACACTGTGGTAGACACAGTAGGAGATTAAATGAACAAACAATAAATACAACCACCACGATTGCTGGTCTTGGAACACAAACACAAGTAACTACCTGACAAGGTAGCATGGCCATAACATGTGCAAGACAGGAAAGGCCCCCGTGAGTGAGGGGACGCGAGAGGAGAGGGGACAAAGAGACTAGACGGCTCTGAAGCGTCTAGTCCTAGAGAATGGGAAGATGACGTCGGTGCCACCTGGGCATCTGTGGTCTGGAGAAACAAGTTTGGGACGGAAGCTGCGGCATTTGGTTTGGAATGAACTTGAGGCCTGGCAGGACATCGAGATAGACACGCGCCCCCCCCCCCGCCCCCAGGCGTTTGCAAATGAAGAAAGGGGGCTTAAGGGAGAGGCCAGGGTGGAGAGAGAGATTTGAGAGCCACCCATTAGAGGGGATCACTTAAACAGTTACAACTCTGAGATCAGAAAAGGAACCGAGGCAAAGAACAAGACAGGCAGTACAAACCCTTGAGGGACACGTCCTGCTTGGCTAGGTGACAGAAGCTCTCATTTTATGCGACACACACAGGCATCTCTATACATGCACTTCCTCCAACGCACCAGCCCTACAGCACGCACAGCGGGGCTGCACTAGCTTCCAGCTATCTCCTGGGTATAATTTCAAGACAGGGAAGCTAAGTTGCCCAAAGCAACTGAGAAATAATTGATCCTCAACCCTTAAGCTTCCAGTCTTGACGGTTCTAAGAATCTGCATGCCTCTGAGAGTGTGGCAGGGGAAGGGCCGCTGTTCTTAGATATCAATAATTTTTACTGTGGCACGAATGAAGACCTATAACTACTTTGTTGGGGGTAGTTGGTGACAGAAACAACGTGTAGCATCCCCGGCAGTCGGATTTCAAATCCCCCAACTCTTGATACACTGAGGCTAGCTGCCACTGATTGACTCTGGGACCTATGTCAGTTCCTTCACTAGCTGTGCCTCAGTTTTCCCAACTGAACTTTTTTTTTTTTTTTTTTGCTGTACGCTGGCCTCTCACTGTTGTGGCCTCTCCCGTTGCGGAGCACAGTCTCCGGACGCGCAGGCTCAGCGGCCATGGCTCACGGGCGCAGCCGCTCCGCGGCATGTGGGATCTTCCCAGGCCAGGGCATGAACCCGTGTCCCCTGCATCGGCAGGCGGACTCTCAACCACTGCGCCACCAGGGAAGCCCCCAGCTGAGCAATTTTGAAAGTATATGAGATAGTCCCATAAGTACAGGATCTAGACTTGCTGCAGGTTCTGAGAAGACCCGAGGTAAAGACGCCTGATTCAATTTGTGTTCCCAAATGCATTTGACTTTGGCATCTTTTTTTAGAAAATTAGTAACTGATTCTGAAGAGAAACTTTGGGGAAAGGCTGGACTATTTGATCTCTAACATTCTTTCTGGCTGCACTGTTGCACGGACCTATGAAAGTACAGGCACCCAAAGCACAGGGCTGGACCTAGTGGGAGGTTAACCCGTCAATCTCCTCTCCCAGGGAAACCAGCAGCCAACTGTGATTGCCCTAAACCTTAGAGATACAGCCTTAAAAGAGTCAGCAGCTTCTCAGCATCAATCAGACACTCGGCTGCCTGACAGGACCCCACGCTGGCTAATACTTAGGCTGGGTAAACAAGGTAGCGTGGGCCTTACCTCATTAAGGACTCCTATCACCTATTTCTCTAGTGGCTCTTATGGCTGGCTAAGCGACAGGGGCTGAGCAAGACTGGGATCTGATCACAGTGTGAGAAAGGGCCGTCATTAACCCTCTGCTTTCTCTCTCCTTTCTTAGCCTTGCTGCTTCTAAGGAGGCTGAAGCGGCCCGTTCCGCACCCAAGTCTATGTCACCCTCGGATTTCCTGGATAAGCTAATGGGGAGGACCTCTGGATACGATGCCAGGATCAGGCCCAATTTTAAAGGTAGATAAACTTGCCTTTCAGAGCCCCAGGGGTCTGCTTTCCTAGATTGTGGCAGCGAGCCGCATGGAATTGTATGCAGATGATATATACAGGGTATGAATTCCATGACTCTTTCCTCTACCCGAGGCAGATACTGTTCGTCAATTCACCAAGACCAAACAAAGGCTCGGAGAGTCCAACTCAACAGTATCTCTGGTTACCAGAGTCAGTACGTGAATTAAACCTACTTGCTAGCTCCGGTATAATGGACAAGAGATTAAGGTGGAATGTGGAAAAACGGGTTCAAGTTTTGCTTCGGGCACAAAATTACTCTCTGAGCTTAGATAAGCCTCTTGCTTTTGCTGGGCCTCACAGTCTCCTCTCCGCAGGCATGGAGTTGGCTGTCTCTGTGGTTTTTAAACTATGCTTCATGGAGTTCTGAGGCTTTTACCCTGTGTCCCAAAAGGGAGAAACAGAGGACGGGATGAGCAAGCCCACCCTTGCTTCTCCCCCAAGCAGCTGCACTTTTATTCGTCTTACATGAGAAGCTTCCAACTACCATCCATCCACTGAAAGCTTCCCCTGGATTAACAAATAATTTTGGAACTCTCTTGCCCAATCACAGTCTCAATTTCAAATGCCTAATAAGGAGATAGGGAGAGACTATGGAGAAATAGAGGAGCAGTCCCCTCGAAAGTGGGCGGCCCCTCCTTAGCCCCAGCGAGTAGTTAACCTACAGGAATGTGGGTCCCATGTTCCCAGACCATCCAGAAGTCCAACGAGAGCCAGAAATCAAGATTTACGTGAAACTTCTTGAATCCTAAAACATGTAAATTCAAACAAAACACGTTTGGGAGCCAGATATGCCCTGTGGGGTAGCCAATTTACAAACCCTAACTGAAGCGATTTGGGAAGTTTCTTTCAGCTCACAATCCTATGAGATCTTAATGTCTTACATCAAGAGCGGACCAGTTCCCTTTGTCCACTGATGCCTTAGGAGGCTCTAACCATCTCTAACTGCTGGGCAGGTTTTCTGCAGGCACAGTCTTAAGGACCTCCTTGGGAGTCCGTGACCCTGACCTTCCTCCTAGCACCCCTGCAAAAATCTTATTTCAAAGACCCACTGCCAACCTCCTAATCAATTCTTGATTCCAGATGCCCTTCCTCACTGTTCCTTTTGGCTCAAGTCCAAGACCAAACAAGGGATGTGACAGCTGGTAACAGCTTCCTAATATCTGCTCACTCTGTCCCCCACCCTGTAAGTCCCCTTCTCAAAGCGCTCTGCAAACAGAAAACAGTCTGGGAAATGCAGTGAGGTTTGTTTGGGGGCCCACCTCCCACCCCTGTTTACCTCAAGGTGCCTTGCTCCTAAGGCCGTTATCCTCCAGGATCGTTAGCATAAACTTTCTTCCCTCAAGGGCAGATAAGTCAGCACCCAAGCCCTTCATCAGGGTCACAATCTCAAACACCCCCAACACCCAGAGGGGCCCGGCAGATATGGTACATGATTGAAGTGGGTTGGGGATAAGCAGAGAAAACCAGAAAGCACAGGCTCCTCTAAGGGCTGCCGCTTCTCAGCTCCTGCCCAGAGCTGCCAGGTAGGAATGCAGGCCCTGGGCAGCGGACCTTCCAAGATAAGACTTAAGTCGGGGGGTTTATGTGAAATCTTCCAAGTTCGCAGCTAAATCACATCTTTGAAACACCATTGGCCAAATCAAACACACCAGAGAACTGACCACCAGGTTGCATCTGCAGCAGTTTTCAGGAATTCCATCCCAGTCCGCCCCCTGGTGGGCTCTCTTGGAACTCCAGCCTGAGTAGAAGTGCCTTGGTCTTCTGCTCGTTTGCGGAACGTGGGTGCATCCAGGGTTCATGTGTTAGTGATCCTTTGTGCATACCACTGTATTTGGCACAAAGAAGGCCCTCAATAAGTCTGTCATGAATGAATGAATGAACGAATGACCCCACAAATATGCTAAGTAGAGCTGTTAAGTGACTTCCCCAAGTCACACTGCCAAGACCGGGGAATTTAACCCAGCTAGCTGCTCTGACTCAATTCTCTAATACTACTGATTTATTTATTTGCTTATTTCCTGATTCGTTTATTTATTTACTTACTTACTTAGCAGTGAACATGTTTAAGAAATAAAATTTCACCCAGACTCTAAGACCGTTGAATCGGGGCCCTTCCCCTCCTCACTTTGAAAACCTTATTCCAAGCACTTGGGCCCAAAATATACAGGACTAGATAATCTCTTAGTCCTCTCGCAACCCTGCACTATCTCTAACCCCTACAATCCCCTCGACGATGTGGGCTTTGAGCAACAAGTGCAGCTTCTTGGAACCTCACCCCAGGAGGTAGGGAGCAAGCTTTCTCTACTCTCCCTGTGGTGAGGGCTGAGACACTGGTTGCAGGGGACCCCTGCCCCTGAGCCCCATGGCCTCTTTCATGCTTCCACCCAGGCACACATGAGATTCCCAAAAGCCCCCCGCAAACTACAGAGCTCCTGAAAAGGCCAGGCCAAGTAGGCCCCATGACCCTGACACAACAGGAAGAGAGGCCTGCCTGCTTTGAAAACTCCACAGCGTGATTAATCACACAGCAGGTTCCTTCAAGCACCGGAAATTGCCTGCTCCTGACTCTCTAGATAGAAGGAGGGGATATGGGGATATATGTGTACATATAAGTGATTCACTTTGTTATACAGCAGAAACTAACACACCATTGTAAAGCAATTATACTCCAATAAAGATGTTAAAAAAAAAAAGAAAAATCAAAGCTAATGCATAAAAGGCACGATGAGCAAAATATCAAAATGTTCAATAAAGATGAGATCCAACCCTGAAAAAAGAAAAAAAAAAGATAGGGGGGACGGGGAGAGCAGCCTCCGTCTGCAGAACATAGTGGCAATGCAACTCGTAATACTGAAGTAAAGAGCTCGAAAATTGGATTCTAACCCTCCCACTACTTCCCTGATATCTGTGACCCAGAGTAAATCACTTGACATATCTGGGCCTCTGTCTCTGCATCTGTACAATGGTCCAGTAGGACCAGGCCCCGTCAGCTTCGGTATTGTGTATCTTCACTAAGACTTTGCATGTCACAATGGCTCCCAGGATCAGGGGCACAGCCCAATGCAAACATATACACAAAAGCAAAGTTAAACTTTAATATTTAATGAAATATATACATTATGCTGCTGCCAAAGGCAGCCAGATTGTAATTTTCTTGAGGATAATTTAATTTCAGATTTATTTCAATGAACCACAGCTCCCCATGGGATCATTTTTGGCTGGCGTCCTCTCGCACACATAAATCAGGATCTAATTTATATGGGAGTCACAGCACCAGACACTTGCAGGGCCTGGGTGGGAACTCTGTGCACGTCATTTCAAGGCACAGGGCCTGGGTGGGAACTCTGTGCACGTCATTTCAAGGCAAAGGCAGTAACTTTTTGGGGCATCTTAATGGTATGAAGCTAAATGAAAAGAAAACCTGGATCTGAGTCTAAATGAGGGGAAGAAAACCCTAGTGGGCCTTTGTTTGGGTGAAAGTGACCAAGGAGGCAGATTCCCGCTCAGCATAAGGACAAAGTTTTTAGCAAGCAGAGCCATCCAACTATGGAAAGGGCTGCTCGAGACAAAATGAGTTCCCCACTGCTGGAGGTGATCGAGTGCTAAGTCTTGCATGGGTAGCAGCGGTTCCTAAACCTGGCTCTGCGTGAGGATCACCCAGGTCGCTTGTTAAATAAATAAACTCTGGGCTAATCCTCACAGGTTTGGGTTCACTGGGTCTGGGGCTGGGCCCAGGAATCTGTAGTTTAACAAGTTTCCCAGATGATGCTACGGCAGACAATCCTGTCTGCACCTCAGTTTCAGAAGCAATAGATTAGGTGACTTTTAAGAGACCTTCCAAAGCACCGAGTGACCACCTAGAGGGGTGGGATAGGGAGGGTGGGAGGGAGGGTGACGCAAGAGGGAAGAGATATGGGGATATATGTATAACTGATTCACTTTGTTATAAAGCAGAAACTAACACACCATTGTAAAGCAATTATACTCCAATAAAGATGTTAAAAAAAAAAAAAAGAAAAAGAGAGAGACCTTCCAGCCCTGAAATTCTAAACAGTAACATCATAATTCAAATGGGTAGCTTCCATAAGGGAATTGCAACCCCATGGAGCTGAGAATGACTGCCCAGATCAAGATCTACTCTACCAAATTGATGGGGAAATTGCAACCCAGAAAAGGGAAGGGGCGTGTCTCAGGGCAAAGAGCCAGGGAGAGCTTGGGGCTACGTCTAAAAGCCAGGAATCCTGGCAATCCCTTGGAAGGAAAACCTGGATTCTCACAGCAGGATTGAGTCCCTTCCTATACACCAGGATTTCCGAAAAGAAGGAAGTCTTGGCTGAGTTTGGGTGAAATGCTTGGGCTACTTTTTCAAGAGGGACAGAGAGAAGTGGGTATCAGAAAACTTGGGTTTGAGTCCTGGCTCCACCACTTGCTGGGTAAATAAGCCCAGGTGAGTTACTAAAACTCTCTGTGCTCCACTTACGAAGCTGGGACAGTAACTTTGCCCTGCCAACCTCAGGACCTCATGGGGATCAACAAGAAAGTGGACCTGAAAAAATTCACAAATGGCATGTCACAATCTTCAAGTGAAGGATTATGACCTATTATCCAAGTCCTCCCACCTTCAAGGTCAGCTCAAGGTCATCACCTTCATGAGGTCTTCCCTAATGCCTCACTCTTCAGAACCTCTCTCACACCTGGACTCCTACTGCTTCTATGACCCTTACCCACGTTCTCACATTCCTCCCTGGTTATTTTATGCCGGCCCTCTTCTCAGCACATGTGGAAGCCCAGTGCTTAAAACCCTGGATTCTGCCACTCTGTGACCTTGAGCATGCCCCTTCCTTTCTCTGAACCTCTTTCAAAAAGTATAGCCATTAAGACCACTAGCTTTGGAATTAGATCAATCTGAGCTCAAGCTTGACCATTTACTAGCTGTGTAGCCGTGGGCAAATAACCTCTCTGTGCCTCTGTTTCCTCATCTGTAAAATGGAGGGAATAACCATGTCTTCTCATGGAGTTGTTGAGAGGATAGAATGAGATAATGTTAGTAGTACTCTCAGCACAACAGCAAAACCTGCTCAGTAAATGGTAGCTGCTGTAATTAATAGTATAAAATGAAGAGACTGGGCTTCAATTGGACAGAGGTCCCTCTAGCAATGAGATTCCAAAGAGCACATATCCCTCCACTTCCTTCCTGCCCTTGCAGTAGTATTCAAAAAGCTTGCCTGGAAAGTATTTAACAAAGACTTACGGACTTCCTTTGAGGTTCCCTCTGGATACCGCAGCTGGTAATTCCCATCAGTGCCCTTTCAGACAATCATTCTTGGTTCATAAGTTCAAGGCAAAGAACTTGCTGTTCCTTGCGATTCCCAAGATGGCCTCCAAATGTTGTAGCTGTAACCTTGCAGCCGCAAATTAGAAGGCAGCCAATGGGGTTTGGGGAAGGGATTTCAACCATATGGCAGGATGATGAATTATCCTGTTAATGAAAGTATATCCCGGCTCAGCCTCTGGTGTTCTATACCTGGTGCTCACTTGGGGACCAGGGAATCTGGCATAGAATGTGGCTGGGAGTCCCCGCTGCTCGCGGGTGGGGTGCAGGTCAAGCAAGGGTCTCCTCCACCAAGGGGGATCCATCCCTGAAGTCAAAATCCCACAAACTGGTCCTATCCTGGGGATTTCTTCTTGGCCTTGGAACTAAGCAGGAATCTCTCTTGATTGGCAGGTCCCCCGGTGAACGTGAGCTGCAACATTTTCATCAACAGCTTCGGTTCCATTGCTGAGACAACTATGGTAAGTGAGTCAAAACACAAGCTGCTATTTCCTGCTCGGGATATCTCTCTCCCTGAAATATCTACCCTCTGCGCTGGTCTTCCCCAAGGAGGTGGAAAATCTGGTGTTTTTTCACGTCTTCAGTGGTATACTGGACATTTTTACTGTCCTAGTCAATGTTTTGGGTAAAAACATACATCTGAAAATGGCCAAAGAGCTAGCTGGGTTAGCACATGCTAAACACTCAGAATTACAAAAGCAAAATTCTATCAACAGGTGAAAGTTTTAGATTAAAGCAAATGTAAAGACCTGCTTTTAAGTTTAAAATTCAACTGTGCAATAGCAGAAGACTGGTTACAGAAGCTAAAATGGGTATATTGATTCTTCTCTCTACTTTTGTATGTATTTTTAAATTCCCATAGTAAAAAGTTTAAAGTAAATCAGTTATTCTACAAAAAAAGACTAGAAGGAAAAATACCAAAATGTTAACAGCAATTATCCCTGGATCGTAGACTTATGCATGATTTCATATCCTTCAGTATTTCTATGTTTTTCTCATCTCTACAAAGAGTAAATCTTACATTAGTGATTATAACTAAATGTAATGCTACTTTCAATTTTTTTTCTCAATCCTTGAAAACAAAAAATCAATTATACTTGTTTTGAAGGGAGCAATCTAGCTTGTGAGAAAATAATTAAGGCAGTTTCAATCATCTCTTTATGAGCAGCGGCAGAAGCAGCCAGTCGATCACCAAGCCCTGTAGATGTTCCTGCCTTGAAATCCTCTAAACCACCCATTCCCCTACGTCCGCCTGACCCTGGTCCTGCTCAGGCTTCCATGGTGCCTGGCCCACATTACTGCAAAGCGTCCCAAGACTTGCATCTTGCCCGCCTCCAATCCATTCTTCCTCACACCGTGGTCTTTCTAAGATACAAACCTAACTACGCCAGTCCCCTGCATTAACGCCTCCCTGTGGAACCCCCTCCCCGTCAGCATTAAGCTTAGAAGGCCCCTCTGATTCTGCGCGGCTGCATCTCTTCCCTCTTGCTTCCCATTCTGGATAAATGGAATTGTCCGGCGTTCTCCACACAGGCCGTGCTCGCCCTCTGGTTTTCAGCCTTCTCTTGATGCTGCTGAGGCCTCTGCCCAGAGCACCCGCTCCAGCCTCCTTTCCACTGCCAGCCTCCAGGGTCCCTTAACTCTCCTCTTAGAATGACCTCTGCAAGGGGACATACAGTTTTCAAGGGCAGGAGCCCTCTGTGTCCCCCTTTGCCTGGCAAAGCAATAAAGCTATTCTTTAAAAAAAAAAAAAAAAAAAGAATGACCTCCACAGGAAGGCTTCACACTCTAACACGTGTGTACACGTGTGTGAGCTCATGTGTGCGCTTGACCTAAGCCTGTGATGGGTCCCTTCTACCCATTCTTGTGACACGTGCTACAATTCCCATAACAGCACTGACCATCTGCACCTACACTCTCACAGTCTGCTCGTGTGTCCCTCCTCTCACTATAATGTCAGTTCTCTGGGGGCCAGAATCTTGTCTCATTTCCTGTGGTAACCTCGGCAGCTGGCACAGTGATCTAATAACAGGTCTCAGTCATTGTCTAAAACAAATAAGCCAAATCAGATATATTGTCTATTGATTCAAACCATTATTTGGTCCTAAACATTTATGGAGATTAGATCTAACCTTCTAGTCCCAAACTGGCAAAAATCACTGAGCTCCGTATGTCATGGGGCAAATGGTCCAAAATCTATGCTCCTGCAGAGAGGTCTGTCTTAATATGGTCAAGAGACCCTGCCCACATCCAAAGGAAAAGCGATCAATTCCCTAAAACCCATAGGCCTTTTATCTCCATATGGAGATGGTCCCACCTGTCGACTAGGAACCAGCATGGCTGCTTTTCACTGGGCCTCCAGGTTCGAAAGCCAAGTCTTTCCACTCTGTGAATGGATATCTTATTAGAGCTTCTAGTGAACTTCTCTGCTTTTCTTCTTCTCCCTCCCAAATCAGAAGTGCATTGACGTCTACATTATTCATAGGCCCTGTGCGGTGAGTGTTGACACTTCCTCTCTTCTTCTGAAATGGTAAAGAGTCATCAAACCAAGTCACGGGCCACCCGGTTATGTTAAGAACTTGGTTATCTGAGGACAGGTGTACATATCTGCACTCCAAGGCCACCCCCACCTGTTTCCCTGTAATTGTCACACAGAGATCTATTTCCTTGTTACAGATTACTACAGGCGTCGTGGTTTGCCCTTATTTTGCGTGGTGGTTAAAAGCCGAGACTCTGAAGTGACGTAGACCTGGGTTCGCTCACTATATGTAAGAAGCTGATTTGGTTCGTATCTTTAAGCCTCAGCTTCGTTGTATGTAAAACCCCAGGGGTGATTAACATCATACTACTTCACCAAGTTGTTTTTTTTTTTTTTTACCTCCTCAAGTTATTATGGATGGAATTTATGTGCAGGGAAGTGTTTATCACAGTAAATGCTTTGTTAAGTGCTCTAAATGTTTTCGATGATGATGATGATGGTGGCGATGATGGAGCCTCTGGGCACTGAAGCCCCAAAGCCACCACTGATTAGCTGTGTGATCCTGAGCAATTCCTAGACTTCTCTGAGCCTTACCCTTCTCTGGTATCTCTTGTCTACCTTTCCAGACTTCATTCCTGCTGCATGCTGCTTTCTACAGAGACAGTACAGCAGTAAGGACACAGTCTTCCATGCCCAGACAAAATCTGAGGCTCAGCTCTGTGGCTTTGGACAAGGTAGCCTAAGTTAGCCTCCTCATCTGCAGAGCAGGGGACCAACAGCGGCCACCTTGTGACCTGCTGTGAGGATTAGGAGATAAGGCACAGAAGTGCTAAGTGCAGGGTCCGACACATAGGACACACACAATGATGTCAGTTATCATGAAATGCCACTAGTAAGTTTCAACACATATTCACACTCATTCTCTCACTTGATTCCTTCACCAGATACTTACTGTAATGACCACTCTACAAAGTAGACATGGCAGACACAATATTCCCCAATTTACAGCAGAGGAAACCGAGATTTGGTGACATCACGTCCCAGAACTAGTTATTGACCGGGCAGGGATTAAGATCCAATCCTTGTAACTGCCAGAACACTGAAGAGCACAGACGGGGGAAACTGAGGGACCCCAGGCCCACAAAGCACACTTAAGCAACAACCTAAGCGTTATCAAATGTGGAAATCCAACCTCAAATCATGGTAGGCTCAGCATGCCTCAGGAGAAAATAGTAAGTAATGAAAATGGAGATAACCAACAAGGGGAGCACAGAGAGATGGCCCCCTGGAGTGGAGATCAATAATGTTTAGACAGGGCTTCCCTGGTGGCGCAGTGGTTGAGAGTCCGCCTGCCAATGCAGGGGACACGGGTTCGTGCCCCGGTCCGGGAAGATCCCACGTGCCGCGGAGCGGCTGGGTCCGTGAGCCATGGCCACTGAGCCTGCACGTCCAGAGCCTGTGCTCCGCAATGGGAGAGGCCACAACAGTGAGAGGCCCGCGTACCGCAAAACAAAAACAAGAACAAAAACAAAAAAATATAGTAACAAGGGCAACAACCACACATTAAATGCTACTGTGTGCCAAGCAGTATGCAGAGCACTTCCACATGTTTCATCTCATGTAGACCTCACAACAACCCCCATGAGGCAGGACATGTTATCCCCATTTTACAGATAAGTAAACTGAGGCTCAGAAAGGTTAGGTCACTTGCATAAGGACATGCGGCTAATCAGTAGCAGAAGTGGGAATTGAATTCAGATCTATATCACCCCAAACCCCACGTTCTCCTGAGCCAAATATAAACATTTAATTTCCGGATGTTTGGGATTACCCAGCCCTTGCTTGTTTCTTTTCATCATAAAGAAGTTAGAGCTAAAGGGGAACTTCATTGAACAGACATGCCCAGGCCCCCAGACTTTCATCCCAGGGCTCTGCCTCACCAGCCACACAAAGAGCTGGTCGTGCACCCTGGGTCCACGGTAATATGGACATAGTCCCAATGTCAGAAACTTTCCAGGCTGTGTCTGTTCTCTAAGGGCAACAGGAGTGCAGAGCCACTCTGTAAACAGCTGGAGTCCCCAGACCTGACTGTCTGCCTCTCAGAGCCTGGCTTTATTCACCAGAGCTGAGAGCAGAGAAGGCAGCCAGCAAAGCAACAGGGTTCTCTATCCGTTCCTGACGAGGGGAGGGCTGAGTCTGGCTGGCCTTCATCTGACCTTTCCAGCGACTCTCTTTGAGTCTATGCAGTGAGATGAAGGTAGAAGCAGGGACAGGAATGGATGAGAGGGAGAAGAGGGAAGGGAGTCCTGGCCTAGAGCAGCAACTTCGGGCTCTCTAAAAGAGAAAGGTCTGGAGCTAGGACCTAGAGGGAACCATCCAGCTTGTCTTGACACGTGTGCTTACGAGTGCCCCTAAGTGTGTGCTCTGCAGCATCTATACGTCATGCAGCATGTATGTGCATGTGTATATTGTGGGACCATGTGTTTGTGCAAATGTACACATTGGCCTGTGTATATGTGTACGCTAGTTTGAACAGATTTAGACAGGTAACCTCAGAGAGAGATGTATCTGACCACGTACAGGTATGAACATAAGTATGTGTACTTCTATGGTTATAAATGCACATGTGAATGTGTGTAGTGAGGATGTGCATGCATCTGCGTATATATGTCGGACTACGTGAAAGTGCTTAAGAGTGAAAATGCATGAAGGGTATTATTTCCACATAGGTAATTGTGTAAGGATATTTGTGAAGCACATACTTAAGTATGTAGCAGCACCTGAGCCAGCAATATGTCTGTACGCGTGTGCATGTGAATGTGTGTAAATACAAGAACACGTGAATAAGTGAAAGAATATCTAATGTGTAACAGTCTACGTGTACGAGTATGTCGATACATGTGTTCAGGGGTACGTGTGAGTGTGCACACGTGGGGACATGCAGACAGCTGGAATTCATGTGGAACTAAATGTCAGCAGATGTGAAAGAGAGACAGAGTGTGTGCATGTGTGTGTGAGTATCTGTGCGTGTGGGTCTTGACGTCCTTTGGGCATGAATCTCAGCATTGCCATTATGAGGACGTGTGCTCCAGCCTCTCTTGCCAAGGGCTGGGCTAGCCTGGCACAGAGACAGGCACACTGTGGCCAGGACCCCTGACGATTGGCAATGGCCTATGCAACTACCGTCCGCACGTTTGGCCTTATTTGTCAATATTAGGGGGGCAATAGACAGAGCCCTGAACCAGGAAACAACAGACCAAGGTTTGAGCTCTAGCTCTGCCACAGTTTAATACCACTGAGACTCAGCTCCCCCTTGGCACCTGGCTCTAAGAATGGTGTGTAGGAATACACAAGAAGTGGGTATGAGAGCCCTTTATGAATGCTACAGAAATGTAAAGGATTATTAACTATTGAACCAGTCAGCCAAGGACTCCAACACATAAGCCTAAGGAAATGTCTTTCTAGTTTTTTTTTTCCTTCTGTTCCCTATTTATTCATTTATTGTTTCCACCTCCGTTTTTAAGGTCCTATACTGTACGTGCTGAACAGGCTGTAAGGATATAGATCCGTTTTACTCATATTAGGCTAGGCTTTCCTGCAGCAACAAACAACCCCTGAAATCCCAGTGTCTTAGAACAGCAAAGACTGATGTATCACTCACCTAAAGTCTGCTACAGATCTGGGGGACTCTCCAGGACTACTGTCCTCCACGTCGTGGCTGAGCCTTGCATTTCCACATCAACAGGCGATTGCACATTTGCTGTGAGAGGAAGAAGGCACTAAGGGGTGGCACACCGGCAAGTAAGTGCTTTCCACCCAGAAGTGACATATAGCACTTCTGCTCACATTTCACTACCCAAAGGAAGCCACATGGCCCCACCTGAAGAAAAGTAAAATCCTCCCATGGCCCCAGAAGTAAACAGGAGCCAGGCAGGTCTCTGCTTTCAAGGAGTCTATTGGAGAAGGTGGACAAGGAAGTCAAAGAGAATACCGCAATATGATGAGTGAGATTACAGAGGTATGCACAGGATGCCATGGAACGCAGAGAATAACAGTGACCGACAGCAATACTAGCAACGCTTACTGAACATGTATTATGTGCCGGGTGCTGTGAAAATGCTGTTGTGTGGTTTTGAGTAATTTTTCTGAAGTAGAAATCTGATCATGGTTCTCTGCATGTTAAAACCTTCCAGGAGTCTGTCATACAGAGTGAAGTAAGTCAGAAAGAGGAAAAAAAATGGTTCTGAAGAACACAGGAGCAGGACAGGAATAAAGACGCAGATGTAGAGAATGGACTTGAAGACACGGGGAGGGGGAAGGGTAAGCTGGGACGAAGTGAGAGAGTGGCATGGACATATATACACTACCAAATGTAAAATAGATAGCTAGTGGGAAGCAGCCGCATAGCATAGGGAGATCAGCTTGGTGCTTTGTGACCACCTAGATGGGTGGGATAGGGAGGGTGGGAGGGAGACGCAAGAGGGAGGGGATATGGGGATATATGTATACGTATAGCTGATTCACTTTGTTATACAGCAGAAACGAGCACACCATTGTAAAGCAATTATACTCCAATAGAGATGTTAAAAATAAATAAATAAATAAAATAAAACCTTCCAGGAGAGAATGGCCTTGTAGAATGACCCAGAGAGGAGAGGGGTTTTAAAAGCTGGTGTGTGTTCAACAGCAGTAAAAGAGGAGACAAGTCAAGTAAGAAAAGAGAATCTCATCCAATGGGTTTGGCAATGGAGGATGGGGGAGGGGAGCATGTATGAAATTAGAGAATGCGATTCAGGGGCACGACGAAAGCACAAGACAAAAGGAAGTGAAGACAGTAGGAAGATAATTCTTTCAAAAAGCTCTGCTATAAAGAGAAGGTGAGGTGGTGGTGGCATCATTTGTCATTTATTGAGCACTGTTCTAAAAACCAGGCATCCGTGGTTAGCAAGGTATGGGGATCATTTCATATAACACAACAATTCCATTTTACAGATGAGGAAACTGAAGCTCAGAGAGGCTTAATTCACCCAAGCTTTTCCAGCCAATAAACACCATGACCAGTTACTATCCCCAGGCTGCCTGAATCCTGGTGCCCTGCTCTTGGCCTAGGCCACCTGCTGAGTGTGGGGCAAGAGGAGAGGCTGCAGAGCCAAGGGGATGTCAGGGTCGTGGGAGGACATGACTTCATCCTGGTCACCTGCACTCTGGTTTGGCTAACAAGTAGGATCTGTGCAATTCTATCAGAATTGGTATTGAGAGAAGCCGTTGGCTGTCCATCCCTGTGGATATTTGCAAATGAGACCCCAAGATCTATGAAAACAGCTACCATGCGAGGAGGTTAAATGCCCCCTATGTCCAACCATTAAAGTTAACACATTGTTTAGGAAGCAGTCACTTCTGAATGCCAGCCTACTTCTGGGATCAATTGACTAAATCGAATCAACTGATTGAATGAATTGGAATCAGTTGATTGAATGAATTGATTTTGAATCATAGAAGATAAAACTTAAATCCATCTACTTCTTTCCAACTCTACTGCTGTCAACTCTAGCTCAACTTGGCACCATCTCTATCCTGCTTGACTGAAACAGCCTCCTAACCGGCCTCCCCGCCTCCCTTCCTCCCCTTCTCTACCACTTCCCATAGTGCCTTTTAAACCCTAAATCACATCACAGCATTCCCCTGCTTCAAATCCTGCAACACCTGCTTAATTCTTTTACTACGCTCAGCTCCTTCTGCCCAGAAAAATCTTTTCATGAATGGTTCCTTCTCATCCTTCAGGTCTCAGCTCAGATATTTCTTCAGAAGGTCCTTCCCTGACTCCCTATCTAAAAATGTCCCCCCTTCCGGTCACTGTCACATCATGTTCTATTATCTTCGGAGTAATACCTAAAAAGTAAAAGTTTGCTTGTTAGTTTGTTGTTTTGTTTGCTTTTTTATTGAGAGTGGGGACCCTGTCTTTCTCAATCATCCCTGTATTTCCAGTGCCCAGTACTTTGCCTGGACCATAGGAGCTCAATCAATATTTGTAGAGAGAATTAACATTGGAGGTTCTCCAGTTTGAACCCTCATCTCTTGTCAGAACCTCTGCCACAAATGTTGTAGTTTCTGCTTGCACACCTCCAGTGATGGGAACCCCTGCACCCCCCCAGGCAGCCCACTTCATCTTGGGACACCTCTGACATCTCCATTTGCTCATGGCTTTCATTCTGATCCTGGGGCCACAGAGAACCAATCTCTGCACCTGACAGCCCTTCCAATAACTGAGGTCAGTCCTCTCGCTCCCTGGCCATGCCTGGCTCCCTTGGCCATTCTCCCCAGTTCTCAGTCCCTTTCCCATCTAGGGTGCTCTCCGAGTACAGCCAGCATGTCAATCTCCACCTTGAGCTGAAAGGCCAAGCAATGAACCCAGACCCTCAGGAGTGCTTAGAGCAGAGCGCACCAGGGCCATGCTCATCCTTACTCTGGGTTAGTGGGCTTCAAAGCATTGTTTTTAACAGCAGCCCACCACCACAGTCCTTTTTTTTTTTTTTTTTTGCGGTACGCGGGCCTCTCACCGCTGTGGCCTCTCCCGTTGCGGAGCACAGGCTCCGGACGCGCAGGCTCAGCGGCCATGGCTCACGGGCCCAGCCGCTCCGCACCATGTGGGATCTTCCCGGACCGGGGCACGAACCCGCGTCCCCTGCATCGGCAGGCAGACTCTCAACCACTGCGCCACCAGGGAAGCCCCACAGTCCATTTTTAAGGTGAATCTTATGCAGCACTTTAACACACTGATTTTTGAAAATGGGCTGTTCTGGAGGAAGTGGAACAGAAGCCAGAAATCTCAATGCCTTGGCCTTTTCCTCAATCGGCCCCCGCAAGGTAGCTCTGGGGACCTCCTCAGAACCCTAAAATCATTTCTACACACACCACCTCAAAGACATTTCAGTTTAGGGACTTCCCTGGCAATCCAGTGGTTAAGAATCTGAGCTTCCAATGCCGAGGGCATGGGTTCGATCCCTGGTCAGGGAACTAGGTGCAGCCAAAAAAAAAAAAAAAAAAAAAAAAAAAGACATTTCAGTTTAGGTAACAAGTCAGTGTTGACTGACACTATGCTTATGGACAGCAAAACTCTGGAACATTTTTTTAAAGTATATGAGCAACAGATGAAAACAAGTTTTGTAGTAAGTCCAGTAAAAAAAGAGAAGAGAGAGAGAAACAGGAATGCCCCTGCTTTGCGGTATCCCTCTGTCCCATCTGAGTTAACCACTGCAGAAAACACTTTAGTGTATGTCTTACTGGTCTTCTTTCCTTGAATGTATCGATGCATCCCTTCGTTATTACACATCTTTGTCTAAATAGGATTGTGCAAGACAATTTGCTTTTTTCACTTCACCATGTCTTGGAATCTTTCCACATCACTACATACAGGTCTACCTCATTCTTAACGTTCTACACACCCTCAAATTTGGAAACATAACAATGGTTTATTATTATTACATTCAGTATGTGACAAAATGATTTTAATCAGTGTTTCCAGATTTACGGCCCGCCTGTAAAATTCCACGCTCTGGACATAACATCACTTCATGGTATTTAACCACTTGTCTCCTGATGGGCCTGTAGGTTCATGCAGCTTTCACTATTACAAACAAGGGCCACAATGAATAGTCTTGCACATGACTCTTTGCATGCTTCCTTAGGATATATTACAGAAGTGGAATTACTTTATCAAAGGACCTGCACTATTTTGGCAAATATTATTGCCCAACTTGCTCCCAAAGAAGCTTCAATAATTGTTCCCACAACAGCGTTTTTATCCTTGCCAACTCAAGATATTATCAAGCTTTTTAGTTTTACCAAATGGGATTTTTTTAAATGGTACTTCACTGTCATTTTTAATTTTCACTCCAGATTCCTAGTGGATTTGAGTATCTTTGCTTTTTTTCTTTCTTTTTTTGCATAATGGGCATTTTGAATAATATTATAAGTTTCTTCTTTTACATATACCTCCATAATCCATTTGGAGTTTAGTTTGCTGCAACGTATTTGGTGATGGTTTAACTCTATTTTTCTCTGATTAGATAGTAATTTTCTAGCATTATTCTTAAGTAGCCATTATTTCTCCACTGATCAGAAATGCTACCTTTCTCAGAAACTAAATATATATATATATATATACACACACACACACACACACACATAAACACACACACACACACACACACACATACACATACATCTTTCTCTAGTCTCAGTTTACTGTCCATTGCTCTATTATCTGTTTCCACTCTATTTTAATTACTGTGGTTTAAAACTGTATTTCTATATCTGGTAGAGAAAGTCCTCTGTTGTTCTTCTTTAATAAGGTTTTCTTGTCATTTCCAGTCCATTTTCTCTTCCATACGAACTGTAGAATCAGCTTGTTGATGCCTATAAAACTTGCCTCAGATTTTGACTGAGGTTGCATTGAATTTATAGATTCACTTGTAGAGAACTGCCATCTTAACAATATTATATAAATGTGGTATGTCTCTCCATTTATATAGGTATTCCTTTATGTCTTTCAGTAAAACTTTAGAATTATTTCATTGTGTGTGTATGTGTGTGTATATATATATAAATATATACATATACATACACACACAAGTCACACATTTCTCATTAGGTTTATTACTGAATATTGCGTGAGGTTGGTTAATATTGTGGATGAGATCCTTGTTTGTTGTTGCTTTCTCCATTACACGTTCAGTCTGTCTACACAGCTAATGCTAGGCCATTTACACTCTGGGATTTGGGAAGTCCAAGAAAAAGTCTATTAAGTGCCATCCAGTTAGACATATCTCAACACTCCCAAAGCCTTGGTAAACTGCAGACCGAGAGGAAGCCAAGGAAAGAGCCCTCACACATGCCATAGAGTCTGTTAAGAGGCAGAAAATGGGGTTATAGGCAGTCTTGGTAACATCTGCTGGATGACTCTCTCCAATATACCACCATGGGAGGCATCACAGTCGTGAATTTATGGCATCCCAGGGTTGGCTCTCCATCAGATCAGATTCAGGAAGGCTGACTAATGACAATCAAAGCCACAAAAGACTGAAGTGGGTAAATAAGACCGTCAAGTTATTTTACTTTATGATGGGGCTTTCCATTCCGATAACAGCATGCTTGTGTCCTCCATGAAAGCACTCCCTTGCCATTCGTTGAATACCAGGGAAACAAATCAAAAGTTGATTTTGACATACCAAATTGGAGGAAAAGAAGGTAGACAGTCTTGAGGAAAATCTCATCCAGGCCAGAGAGAGGTCTAAGAAACCATCCCTCCTCACCACACAGAAACCCTCTTTTCAGACACAAAAAAAGTTGGTGTTCCCCCAAGCAGTGTGACCCTATCCTTCAGATGATGCTAGACTACCAATTGCCAAATTCCTGCTCATCAAACTGCCCTTTCTTATACTACCGAATGAAGGTCTCCAATATGTTTATAAAATAGTTCTCTAAACAAGACACAAGAGGGACTTCCCTGGTGGTGCAGTGGTTAAGACTCCACGCTCCCAATGCAGGGGGCCCGGGTTCGATCCCTAGTCAGGGAACTAGATCCCACATGCACGCCACAACT
Organism: Aethalodelphis obliquidens; assembly: GCF_003676395.1. Taxonomy (NCBI): domain Eukaryota; kingdom Metazoa; phylum Chordata; class Mammalia; order Artiodactyla; family Delphinidae; genus Aethalodelphis; species Aethalodelphis obliquidens. Next base: position 6,870,584 of record NW_020837989.1, read on the forward strand.
AAGAGTTCACATACCACAACTAAGGAGGCTGCATGCTACAACTAAGGAGCCGGCCACCCACAACAAAGAAACCCACGAGCCACAACTAAGGAGCCCTCAAGCCACAACTAAGGAGCCTGCCTGCCGCAACTAAGACCCAAGGCAACCAAAATAAATAAATAATTAAAAAAAAAAAAAAAGCCCAAAAGCTGAAAAAACCCTAAAAAAAAAAAGACATAATACAATAAATTAGGGTTCCACTTAATAAATTACAAACACAGGCCTGTTCTCAATCATTGAGACTACACATGGGTTTGTGATTACGCTGAGCCTTGCCAAATTTCTTTGCTGCATGTTCACCTGTTAGTTTAACTCGCAGAGATCAAACTTATTTTCCATATTTCCAAGTTCACTAGTGGCATGTCTCACTTTTATGCCCTGTACTGCCAATACTGTCCTCTTTCCTCTTTTCAGGTTAATACCCACGCTTCAATTTGCATCCTTTGGCAACCAGTTACAGATCCACCTCAGTTTAGCATCACAATACAAAGTTCCCCATCTGATACTGACTATGAGGATATGTATGAGCCAACCTGTCACATGGGCTCAGTGAGATTCCAGTATACTGTGTCTACTATGTTTCTTTCACCTACCCATCTAGGAACTTGGTTTTCAAAAAAAGGAAACAGAGGGAATTCCCTGGTGGTCCAGTGGTTAAGACTCCACATTTCCACTGCAGCGGACACAGGTTCAATCCCCAGTTGGGGAACTAAGATCCCACATGCCTCACAGAGTGGCCAAAAAAAAAAAAAAAAAAGGAAATAGGCAGCATGCAATTGTCAAAAGAATGTGAAATTGGGAGCCAGACAGTCGTGGATTCACATTCCTGCTCTAGCACCTACTAGCTTAGCTATGGGACTCTGGGCAAGACACTTAAGCTCTGTTTAACCTCTCTGAATTTCAGTTTCCTCCCCTGTAAAATGAGTATAATAATATTCAGTGTGCTAGGCTGATGAAAAGTTTAGAGATACAATGCATATAAAATTCTAGCAAACGTTAGACATCCAATAAAAGTGGCTGCAATTAGCATTTTTATGTAATTATTAAACTCACGCTGGGCTTTAGTGATCCCCTGAAGATAAACAAAGAGGCTCCGCTCCACTTGTCCAAACCATCGGCAGTTCTTCACAACAAATGTAGCCCTGATTATGTGCGATCCAAATGAGAATGCAATAGGCAGGGTGGTGACTTAGAAGAGGTTGAAGGCATGGAGCAGGCAACTGGAGCCAAGGACGCAATGGTCAGGATCCGGGGAGTCTGCCAGCTCTGAACTTGAGTGTAGAGCAGACAATGGGTCAAATCCAAGGGGCAGGGACTTCCCTGGTGGTCCAGTGGTTAAGACTCTGTGCTTTCGATGCAAGGGGTGCAGGTTCAATCCCTAGTCAGGGAACTAAGATCTCACATGCTGTGCGACATGGCCAAAAAAAAAAAAATTTCAAGGGACAAATCAGGAACGATGTAGGAGTACTAGTAGACTGCTGGACCTGGGGCAGAAGCCTTTTGTCCTTTGCCCGTTTTTTTTTTTTTTTTTTTTAATTTTTATTAGAGTATAGCTGCTTTACAATGTTGTATTAGTTTCCACTGTACAGCAAAGTGAATCAGCTATACGTATACATATATCCCCTCTTTTTTGGATTTCCTTCCCATTTAGGTCACCACAGAGCATTGAGTAGAGTTCCCTGTGCTATATAGTAGGTTCTCATTAGTTATCTATTTTATACATAGTATCAATAGTGTATATACGTCCAGCCCAGTCTCGCAATTCATCCCACCCCCCTCCTTTGCCTTGTTTTAATACTTCCTGCTAATTGTGGGTATCTACAAACCCACAGGAATATAACAGCAGCCAGAGGCAGTAGCTGATGGCATTGAGGTATCACAAAAGTGTCGCTCAGTACAAATCTGGGAGATTCTGGATGGTGCAGTCTAGTAGCTAAATGCATGGGCTCTGGCATTAACATCTTGGGTTCAAATCCCAGCTTTGCCACTTACTAGCTGTGTGACGTCAGGTACAGTACTTTAACTTCTGCGTGCCTTAATTTGCCTAACTGTAAAATGAGAATAATAGAACCTGCATCACAGGATTATTGTAAATATAAAACAACACACATAAAGAACTTAGCATCATCCCTTGCATGTGGTAACATCTCAATGTATTATGTGCACTGTTATTATCAATTCTGCATCTGCCAGTAACTAGTGCTGGGAACTTGAGCTGTTAGGGCTTTAATGTCCACGTCTATCCAATGGAGATAAGAATCTGCCCTTTCATAGAACTTCATAGAACAAAACTAATGTGAGGGTGCTTTGTAAAGTAAAAAGCAGTTAATCAGTATGAGATGTTATTAATAAAAGGAACTGACACAAAAAAGAAAAACAAAAAAGAAAGAAAGAAAGAAGCGAACACAGTGTACTACTTAAAAGCACAGGACTTTGGAGTCAGCCAGTCATGGATTCGAGCCTCAGCTCTGTCACTAACTTTAGAAAAAGCATTAAGTCTCCCCAGGCTCAGTTTACCCATAAAATAGTATCCCTGTGAGAATCTGGGGAGCGGGATCATTACAGCACTTAGCACTGCGTCTGGCACTCAGTCAAGATTCAGTCAACTCTCCATGTGCCGGTGAGCCAGGTCCATACTCTCGCAGGGCAGTGATGTGACTCTTCTCACATCTGAAGGCAACATCTTTGACTGATTCCACAGTGCTTCTCAGAGGTCTGGGAAAGTGCTTGAGAAGCAGCAGCAGCTCGTAAACCAAGCCTGGGACCCTCCACTCTGAATGCCCCCTGGTCCCTGGCTCTGAGCAGACTGCTCCAGTTCTCACACATCTTAATCCCAAATCCTGTCAGAGCTGAGTCTAAGTTAGAGTTTCTCCAAGGAGAGCAGAGACTGCCTGGTGGCAGATTCAGCTCGGTTCTCCTCCTCCTGCCCTTAAAGGTGTACAAGGGATTAGGAAAAGTAGTGGGAAAGGGGTCAAGATTTCTGTATGCAAGTCCCACCTTAGTCACTGAACTGCTGTGTGGCCTGAGAAAAGTCTCTTTCCCTCTCTGGGCCGTGTGTAAAAGGAAGGAGTTGAGACAGAAGTCTACCTGTAATATTTGTGATGAAAATGATGAAGGATAAGCTGATGATGACCAAGAACAATGATTCTCTCCTCTGCCCCACTCTCCATCCCTGCTATCTCAGTTTAGCTCTTCCTTATCTTTCATTGAACTGTCACAGTGGCCTCAAAATAAGTCTCCCTGGTCCCGTTTTCTCTCACTTCGGCACTTCATGGTCACGCCTCCCACGCTGATCTTCCTGCAGTCAAACTGGGATATTGCTCCACTGCTTTAGACTCCAGTGCTGCCCAACTGGCTACAGAATAAGATCCAAGCACCTTGGTTTGGCAGTTAAGGATACCCACAGTTTCAAATCAATCCATTCCACAGCCTCGTCACAGCAGAGTGGTTAAGAGCATGCGCTTTATATAACTAGACAAACCAGATTTGAATTCCAAGCCCATTATTTACTGTGTGAATTTGGACTAATTACTTAATCTCCCTGAGCCTTCTTCATCTATAAAATTAAGGTGAAACCACCTATAATCATAGGACTGTTTTAAACGTAAGATGAGCGGAAGTCTGTGGCATGCTTAGCACAATGCCTGGTACTTAGTAGGTCCTCAATAAGAGGGACTTTTATTACTTACGCAGCTGACGGTTGAGCTAAACTGAACTGTTTGAACAGCTGACGGTTGAGCTAAACTGAACATTCCTGCCTATACACCTTTGCTGGTGCTATTCCTTCCATATGAAATTCCTTTGATGACCTGCCCCCCCATCCCACCCCCGCCAACTCTACAAATCCTAACCCTAAATACACCAAGGCCGAAGCCCTGGTCCTCACGTCCTGTCCTGCTCTACACCTGTATTCCTCACCTCTGTCCTTCCTCCTCACACATCACTGGTCTCCTTTCCAGCCAAAATCAGATATTATTCATATCTCAGAACAACACCAGATCTAGAGATGCTAACTTCAGGAGGATGAAACAACCTGATAGGGGCCATTTCAAATGCCACCTTCTCCCCAAAATCACTTCCAGACTCACCCAACCTGCCTGGAAGTAATGTCAATGACTTGAAAGCAATATCTAATAGCAGCTTGTTAGAACCTCTTCTGACCCTTATCACTTTCAGTTTTGTATGTTAGATTTGTGTCCATACCTTGCCTTGCTTGCTAGATAATCTGAGCTCTGTGAGGGTAGAAGCCAAGACCCGAGCCTCTGCTCTCACCATTCTCCCACTGGGCCTCATAAGTGTTTATAGAGTTGAATCAAGTTTAGAGAAGAAACATCCCTTTAACGGCTAGAAGGCTGAGACTTAGGAGGGTATAAGAATCTGATTCTTCATCCTCCTCTTGGGTGATGGCTCTTGGTTCTGCCTGCTGTGGGCACACATCTTGCCCTTCACGTCCTCTTCCCACCAACACACCCACCAGGTTCTTAGCTCTTTCCTACTAAAGCACCTCATGCTTCCTATTTCACCACAATACTGAGTTTAGAGGAGTTTGCTGGGAGAGGTTAGAGTCTGAAATTAGACATAACCGGGGTGGGGATGGCGCAGCGGTGGGTGCACACAGGAAGCCTTCCATCCGTGTTTGTTGAATGATAGAACGAACAAATGAATGAGTTAATACTCTACCTTGGTCTCGCAAGCATGGAAGCTGCCCAGTTTCCAGAAATCAAGCCATCAGGGAATGTCAGATGCAAGACTAGAGAGTGGGTGCTAGAGCCTGCTGAGCCAGAGCTCCACCAGTCCCTCCCCCTCGGACTTAGAAGATGGGCCACCTTGAGGGTCAAGGCCTGGAAGCCAACTACCAGAGGTGGGACCTGAGGTTCTCAGCTGGAGAACTCCAGTGCTGTTCTTCCAGCCTCTGGGCCTGAACGTGGACCCCCATCAGGTTGAACACTGACCAGAGTGACTGTAGAGCCAAGTAAGCAAAACGGCATTTAGCTTTCAGCCTATTACAACGGTTACACTGGTCCCTTCCAAACGGCATTTCCTGCTGCTGTTTACCAACCGGGGAGGAGAAAATCGATGCAGCAGCTCGTCTGGGGAGCGGGTGCTGAGGGGAGAAGGGGGCACTAGGAGAAGGGGACAAGTCGCCTGAGGACACCAGACACAGTCTCCTCAGCTCTTACCCTCACTTCTCATGAATCGCTTCAAAGCGAGACCCTATGGTTTTCATTTTGTTTTTCTCCTTTTAGGTGACGTATGTTTCTATTGTTTTATAATCAACAAGCATTACTTCTGTGATAAGAAAAATAAAGTATTTTTAAATATCAGTAATAAAATGCAACTGTAATAATATCCTTCCCTACTTAAAATTCTTCGAAGACTCCACATGAGTCCCAGGATGGAGTCCGCATTCCCCAGGACAGCCTGCTGGGCGCTGCGTGCTTCCTCCCCCTCCTGCCCTCACTCATCTACTTGCTGTTCTGTCCAAAGCACCGTGCTCTTGCTTTGTCTCTAGGCCTTCACAGGTGCAGTTCCAACTGCCCAAAATGCTTTTCCTTTTTGGCTCTGCCATATTTGGTCTCACCTTAACTTCTGTATCTCCCCAGTGCCCTGTACCTAATCCCCAGCAGAGCCCAATCTCCGTGTGGCGTAAGCGCTACACCGTAGGCTCTGTGACAGCATAAACATGTCTTTCTTGTTCTCAGTGTGTTCTCCAGTGCCGAGAACAGTGCCTGGCACTTAGATGCTCCATTAAATGTCGCTGGAAAACATAAAACTAATAACGATCACCTATTAGATTTGGAAGGGTTCTTAGAGACAATCTAGCCTAACTCCTCCTTCTAACAGTGGGGCCCGGAGAAGTAAATCCAGATTTTAATCCCAGGTCTCTTCTGAATTGCTATGTGACCTTGGACAATGCCTCCTCTCTCTGACCCGCAGTCTCTCCAGCTATAAAATGGGGAAAGCTCGGGCTTCCCTGGTGGCGCAGTGGTTGAGAGTCTGCATACCAATACAGGGGACACAGGTTCGTGCCCCGGTCCGCGAAGATCCCACATGCCACGGAGTGGCTGGGCCCGTGAGCCATGGCCGCTGAGTCTGCGCGTCCGGAGCCTGTGCTCCACAATGGGAGAGGCCCGCGTACGTCAAAAAAATAAAAAATAAATAAAAAATGGGGAAAGCTCTTCCTACCCCAACTTTTTCCAGCTCTCCTTTCCCCTCCCCCTGCCGGGTGGTGGGTAGCTCCAGGTACACCGACTGGATGAGTAGGTAGGATGGTGCCAGAGAAAGAGAAGGTCAGGCTTATCCTCTCAAACTGTTGCCCTTCAGGTTGAGGAGATAAGACACACACACAGTGAGGGCCATTCCGTTTTGCTAGGAGATCAGAAAAGGAAGAAGTCAGGGAAGCCTGGGGGCACCAAGCCTCCTACAGGAGATAAGGCTTAAACTGAGCAGGCAGTGGGGGTGAGAGAAGAGGCTCCCCAGCACAGAACCAGCCATCCACAGCCAGGGGACGTAATCAACAAGTGCTCACTAGAAGGTCGGGCTGATGTGGATTCAGATTCCAGCTCTGCTGCTTACTAGCTCAACCTTTCCAAACCTCGGTTACCTGAACCTCACTAGGAGAATTTGAATGTCTAGCTTGCAGGGGTTTTGTAGGGATTAAATGTATGTGACAGTATCTAGAACAGTGCCTGGTGCCTAACAGGCCATTTTAAGAAATGCCACTTTCTTTTCTTCCTTCCAGCCACATAAACTGGCTTGACATGTTGCTGGCAAGAACATCAGAAGTGCAGCTGGGGTTTGGGGACTGAAGGCTTTTTCTGTCCAACCATTCATAGTCTGTTTACTCTGACATGAGTCCCAGTGCCTCATCTCTCCCTCCCTCCCTCCCTCTCTCCCTCTCTCTCTCTCTCTCTCTCTCTCTCTCTCTCACACACACACACACACACACACACGCACACAAACACACGCACTTCATGTAAAATCCACAGGACAAACAGAGGCTGTTTCTAATCCCTGATGAGATGGGGCCAGGTTGGGAGCTATTACAATCAACAGGAAAAACAAAGAATCAACCTCCAGTCTGGCCTGAAGTTTTCCCTCCACGCAGGACTTATAAGATAGGAAATTTTTTTTTAACATCTTTATTGGAGTCTAATTGCTTTACAATGGTGTGTTAGTTTCTGCTTTATAACAAAGTGAATCAGCTACACATATACCTATGTTCCCATACCTCCTCCCTCTTGCGTCTCCCTCCTACCCTCCCTATGCAACCCCGCTAGGTGGTCACAAAGCACCGAGCTGATCTCCCTGTGCTATGCGGCTGCTTCCCACTAGCTATCTATTTTGCATTTGGTAGTGTATATATGTCCATGCCACTCTCTCACTTCGTCCCAGCTTACCCTTCCCCCTCCCCGTGTCCTCAAGTCCATTCTCTACGTCTGTGTCTTTATTCCTGATTATGAGACCAAATGTCATTTTCTATGGGGCTGGAGGGAGAGGCTTCAACTAAATTATAGAACAGTCCCATAAGACGTCTTAGAACATTTCAGGAAGCTACTGATATTCCTGTAGGCAAACAGAATGTGGGAGGAAGTGGCAGGGGGGGAGCGTGGGGGGCAGAAGGGCTGTTTGCTTCAGTCCATTCCTGCTGATGACAGATCGAGGGTGATCGGGATTTACGGGTAGCACCCCAAAAGAAAATATAGCATAACCTCCTTTATCCTGCACCTTCAGAGAAAAAGCAGCAGCAGGTGCTTCTGAGCAGAGATTATTCCCTGAAGGAGAACATTTAAAGTTGGACTTCAACTGAGGTTATTAATCTTCTAGGGAACTATAAACCCTCTTGGGAATCCAACAGAGAGAGCTATACCCTTCTTCATAGGAAAACACAAATATACCCCAAATTCTACTTGCAATGGAATATTCACGGGCCCCAAGTTTACAATGTCTCTCTAACAAAATTTAAAACTTTTCTTAATGGAAATATTTCTTAACTTCATTACCCAGTTTCCCACTGTGGAGACCTACCACAGATTGCTTCTCAGGTTGTTAATGAGAACTAAATGGATTCTTTAAGACCCTCTAAGACCCAATGAACAAAACCTCAGCTAGGAGTCAAGGCACCTGGGCTTCAAAATCAACTCTGCTCTACATTTTCAGAGAGACACGGCCAGTCTCAACTCTCTCTAGATTTCAGTTCCCTCATCTGGAAAAAAAAAAGGTGGGGAAGCGGGTAGTTTTGACTAGGACAGCAATTTCTAACCCACATTCTGTAGAAGATGAGCCTCATGCACAAAATAAAAGAGTTCTATGGCCAGAATAAATCAAGGAAATGTTGCATAGTCTATTCCCCTCTTGGAGATGCACACAACTCCTCAGCATATTAAGGTCTCTGAGAAGTCCTGCCATAAAGAAATCTGATACATTTGGTTTAATCAAACATTTCCCTACTTGGTTTGATCATGACTTTTTTTGTCCCATCAGAGAGCATTTAACTTAGCGCTGGGTTCCAGTAAGATGTGGCATCTATTAGTCCTCCCCAAACAAACAAATCAACACATTATAGAAGGCAACAGAAGGCCGGTATTAAAACAGAGTGGTGTGAACCCTAAGACCAGCAGAACACTATAAAATCCCTCCACCCAACTTTCCTTCACTGCTTGGGAATTGGGCAAAATAGTGTGAATGCTCAGGCGTCAGCTTTTAGTCTTTTCTTTTGTTCCTTCAATCTGTCTAGAATAGTGACTCTCAAACCTTAGTGGGCATAAGAATTACTGCACTGATGGGGTTGATAATAAAAGGGGGACTTCAGCTTTATCTGTGATGTATTATTTCTCTTATCTAACAAAAACTGAAGCAAACACAACAAAATGTTAACAGGATGAAAAACAGGTGTTTATTACATCAGTATGAACTTCATTTTTTAAATTTTTCAGAAGAAAGAATAACATTTAATTAATCTCAGTTCAGAGTTGAATATACTTAACAGGGCATCTAGAGAATTTTCAGGGATAATTATGACTGCCCTGATTTTTGCCTGATGCACAGACTTTACGTCTCATCCCCATGTAAGATGCAACCACGCTCTGATAGCATCCTCCAGGAGGGGCTTTGGGAAGCGCTGACCGAAAGCACCTGGGCCCTCCAAGATGTGACATCCCAGGGCCTAACTCTGAGTCCACCTCCTTATCTCCTGCCTGTAGGACTATAGGGTCAACATCTTCCTACGGCAGCAGTGGAACGACCCCCGGCTGGCCTACAACGAATACCCGGATGACTCTCTGGACCTGGACCCATCCATGTTGGACTCCATCTGGAAACCTGACTTGTTCTTTGCCAATGAGAAGGGGGCCCACTTCCACGAGATCACCACGGACAACAAACTGCTGAGGATCTCCCGGAATGGGAATGTCCTCTACAGCATCCGGTGAGTTCTGTACAGGCTCATCCCCTCCATTCTCAGAACATACCCTGTGGGGGCAGACGCTAAGAGGAGGGCCAAACAGAGGTGAACAGGCCCTGGCAACCGAACACCTTTACGGAATAGGCAGAGCCAGCTCTGCAGCTTACACTCAGCAAGTAAGAATAAAATACCACGGGAACTCCTAGAAGCGAGTAGTTCATTATAACCAGGGGGACCAAGGAAGCATCCTAGAGAGGGAAGGTTAAAGTTAGGCCTCCAAGCTTACCCAGAATTTCAATCAAACAAGATGGGAAAAGAATATTCAAAGACAATGCTGACCCCAGGAACATTCGGTTACTCAAGATGAATAAATTCCAGAGAGCTGCTGAACAACAATACTCTATAGTTAACAATACTCTACTGTACATTTAAACACTTATTAAGAGGGTGGATCTCATGTTAAACGTTTCTATCATAATTTTAAATAATAGCCGAGCAAAGGCGCAAAGTCTGAAAAATCACAGCAACTTCAACATAAATGGCCTGCCAGGTGGACGGTGCTGCTCACAGGTATAAGCCAGGGCTGCTCCTTCCCTTCTAGAAAGCCTTTCTATCCTCTACTCCTTGCACTGAGTCTGCTGGGACTCCCCTCCCCAGTCGGGGGATATCCTGCATACACTGGTTATGGGCAAACTTTCAGAGCTTCCTGCCACACTCTGTGCCCCTCCCAACCCACCTAATTCTCAGTCTCCTCCCCCAAGGCATGGAGAGAAGGACCAATGTCCATGTTATATCCTTACTACGTACCATTCACTGAGAATTTACCTACTAGGCTCAGACTTTATATGTATTATTTATAATCCTCCTAACAACCTTATGAAGTAGGCTTTATTACGCCCACTTTGCAGATTAGACAAGTGAGGATCTGAAAGTTTAAGCAACTTGCCAGAGTTCCCACAGCTACAAAGTAGCAGAACCTAGATTCTAATCTGTTAGTGTGCACCTAATGCCCACTCAGAGCCTAGAAGAACAGTGCAGAGCATTCAATAGGCACTCAAATATTTGATGAGTGAATGTTTTTATTTCAAAGAGCTTAAAGGGACACTGGTCCTACTACTACTGTGTAGCACAGGGAACTCTGCTCAATGTTATGTGGCAGCCTGGATGGAAGGGGAGTTTGGGGGAGAATGGATACATGTATATGTATGGCCGAGTCACTTTGCTGTGCACCTGAAACCATCACAACATTGTTCATCGGCTATACGCCAATAAAAATAAAAAGTTAAAAAAAAGTGGGGGGGGGACACTGGTCCTCAATGACTCTCCTGCCCCTCCAGTCCCTCAGGGGAATATATATTTTTATTTTCATTAGGAGATGAGCTTTAAGTGTCCAAGCCCATTGGAGAGGCTGCACAGATCCTAATCCCCAAATGTGAATGGATTCAGAGTCTCCCCTGAGAGCAGGCTGGGTGGGAGAGGGGACTCAGGGACCTCAGCAGGTAAAGGAGGCACCATGGAAGGGCAGACTGGGAGGAATCCGAGGCCAACATGGCCTTCCTCACCCATTGCCCGCCCCACCCAGTGCGCATCCAGACTGGAAGGGTGACGGGCTCAGGATGGCCACCGAGGCCTGGCTGGCTTGGATTCTGCTGCAGCCAGGCTCAGTTTCATATCTCCAGGAAGCTAAGCCCCAGTGCAGCATGACAGAAAGACAAATCAGCAGAAAGTGATGTTCCAAGGTCATTCAACTTCAGGAAGTTCACCCAGTGTGACGGCTGCCCCACTTTGGAGCTTTTATCTTCAGAAATTCAACTGCGTGCACTTTCCCTTCCCTTCCCCCTCCTTCTCCCGCTCCCTCTTTCCCCTCTTCTTCCCCTCCCTCTCCCTGCCCTTTCCCTCCCTGCCTCTGCCTTGTGCTTAAAGGGCCCGCATCCACAGCCGTGGGTGAGAGCTGGAGCAGGAAGTTCGCGCCAGGCCGTGGGCCTCACCACTTGGGGCCGAGGTGCCAGCAGCTAAGCCCCACAAGACCACCAGTTAGGGGTCTTCGGGTATTGAGGTTGGCTTTTCAGGACAGCAGTGCTAGAAAGCCCACCAGCAAACATACGAGCTCAAAATCCAAAAGCCAGGAGACCTGGTTTCGAACCCTGGCTGAGCCATCAGCTGGCTGTGTGACCTGACATGCCTCCCCACTTAGCCTTCTCTGCATCCCAGTTTTCTCACCTGTCCAGTGCAGGAGTTGGCCTGATGATCTAAGTCTCTCTGGCCTCCACGAGCCTTTCTTCTCTGTTCCCTGCAGCAGGGGCTCAGATGCTGGCAAAGCCTTTCAAGCTGAAGTCTTGCATCGCAGCTGAGCTGCAGACCTCGGATTCTGTTAGGGGGACTCCCTCTGGTTCTGAGGCTGCAGTCTCTGCCAGGGCTGAACAACCCAAAATAAACAGCTAGCCCAGACGCCTGGAGCAACCACCACTCCCCAACTGACCCCAGCAGGAGCCCGCAGACGCGAGTCAGCTGTGTTGGACACCCAGCGTGCAGGGAGCCTCTTGGAAATCACTTTTGATGAGCCTAGTGTGTGAAGGGAGAACCCAAGAACCACCTGCGCACCTGCTACATACAGGTGCACCTGGGGATGCTTGAGGCCTGGTGGTGCTCAATTTAAAATTCAGGCTCTGCCCTACCTGAGGGCTCTACAGAAGAGAAGGGATGGAGGTGGCCCATGGCCTACAGGCCTTCAGGCAACTTGCTAAAGGCAAGTTTCTAGAAGCCAGACAGACGGCAAAGAAGCCCAGAAGTTCCACTGACTTGTGTGACTTTAGGCAACCTACTTTATCTCTCTGACGGGGAAATATACATATATTATTTCAATAAACACTGGTTCCCTAGCCTCCTTGGCCTTTCCTAGATAACTGATTTTCCAGCAGTAACTGGAACAGAGGCACAGCTTCTCTGGTTTGTGGTTCCAACATCATACAACTCCTTTCTCTTCCCAGAATCACCCTGACACTGGCCTGCCCCATGGACTTGAAGAATTTCCCCATGGACGTCCAGACGTGCATTATGCAACTGGAAAGCTGTGAGTCCCTTGCATGAGGCCTCTAAAAGAACCAGACTCTCCTACCCCCATGGGACCAGCATAAATTCCCACACAGATGCTCCTAACCACTGGACCCCAGGAGATTACTGTAATAGCCCAAAATACCAGATGAGGAGCTTTGCTCTTAGAAAACGCATTAGAAATATAACTTCCCTAACATTGTCTGACTGAAGTTCAGCTCTGGAGCCAGCAGCATTCTCCAAAGAGGCACTGTTCCATGTCCCCTGTGAACATGCTCGCCAGGAATGGAGGAGCAATAGATTGAATAAGTCATGGATGCTCACTCCAGCAAGGGAGAGGTCTTCTGCACAAGTAACTCTAAGGCAGGCAGCAAGTGGTAAGTGTGTGGTTAGACGTACAAAATGCTGTGGCCTCAAGGCAGAAAGTGCACTTCCTTCTGACTGGGAAGGAGACAGGGTATGGAGAAGGCTTTATGGAGGAGATCACAGGTGAACCAAGATTTTAACAGATGGGGGAGCTCACTTCTTTGACTGCAAACACAGAAACCAATCTGACTCATGTAAAGAATGGAATTAAGTGGAAGGACATAGGGGTTCCACATGGACTTGAAGGAAAAGCTAAAGTACAAGAACCAGGCTAGAGCATTTAGGCAACAGGAACTAACAGACCATCCCCTCGGAGCACCACCTCTGAGGAGAGTCTGCACCAGCCATCTCCGAACCCTTTGTCACTTTACTCAACAGGCAAAGTCCTGGGGCAGAGAGTCTCATTGGCCTAGTTGAGTCACCATCTCACACCTTGGCCCCCAACTGATAGCCCCGCCAGGATAGCATACCATACAGTTATTCCCCAGAGGAAAATCTGCTGGGGGCACAAGAGGGGGGCTTGCAAGGATGGTGCACAGGCAAAAAGAGCGGAGGTCAGCTGAATCTGACATGGGACTGAGGGGTGAGGGCAAGAGGACAAGCTAAGGTGGGAGGCTGGCGGGGGTGGGTAAGAGAGGTGGAAGGGCTGTGGGGTAGATGTCAACAACGAAACCAGCTTTAACCTCTTGTGTAGGGAGAAAAAAACCGCAGCAGCGACATAGTCTCACGAGTTCCACTGAGTGTCTGATGCCTCTCTGCTTCTAACATGCTTCATGTTAGACGCCCTTCCTGCAGTACCCCTGACGTGCTTCAAATAAGAGCTTCCGGGTGGTGACTTCTCCTCCTTCTCATCCCATCCCAGTTGGATACACCATGAATGACCTCATCTTTGAGTGGCAGGAGCAGGGGGCTGTGCAGGTGGCAGATGGACTGACTCTGCCCCAGTTTATCCTGAAGGAGGAGAAGGACTTGAGGTACTGCACCAAGCATTACAACACAGGTACGTGCGAGGGCCCACCTCAACCCAGCCAGGGCCAGAGGTCAGTGCAAACATTCATTCAGTCGCTGATCCAACGGATCTTCCAAGGTACCCGTGGTGGATCTATCTCTGTATTTATTACCTAGTGGTCAAGAGAATGTCCCTTGAAACCAAAAAGTGGCTCCCACGCTTTCTTCCTGTGAGTCCTGGGACAAGTCACTTGAGCTTGGGCCATATCTCATGACAAGGGGAGCTGGGAGATACAGTCTCTTTTCCAGGTAGCAGTATGTCCAGCTCAGGACGGACCCTGTCCCTAAGGCAGAAGGGAGAGCTGACAGTGGGAGGACATCTAGCAGTGTCTATCACAGAGGGACTGGGATTTCTATTTTTTTTTAAGATTTTTTTTTTGATGTGGACCATTTTAAAGTCTTTACTGAATTTGTTACAATATTGCTTCTGTTTTATGCTCTGGTTTTGTTTTCTTTTTGTTTGGTTTTTTTTGGCCGTGAGGCATGTGGGATTTTAGCTCCCCGAGCAGGGATCGAACCTGCACTCCCTGCATTGGAAGGTGAACTCTTAACCACTGGACCGCTGGGGAAGTCCCCGGACTGGCATTTCTGAGAGGGCAAAAGCACAGAGAATGTTCACATTAGACCTCAGTGGGGAGCTGGGAGATGGCACTGAGGATTAGTAAACAGTGAAGTTGGAAAGGGTCCCCTGGACTGTAAGCTACGAGGAGGGAATCCCACTTTTTAGCTCAGCTCTCTATCTCCCACGCCTAGCCCAGCATTTGTTGGAAGGTTGAACACAGGGATGAAGTGGGACCGGATCAAGACTGACTTTGCCTGCCCTGTTTCAGGCTGGGAAGGAGCTCGTGGAACATTGTGGACAAAAGGCAGTCAGTTAGTATGCCACGCTGGGGAGCTGGGCCGGGGGCTGCTGTCTGAACACAGCCGAGTGGAGTGGAGACACATGACAGGCTGGGACAGGGGCCCAGGAGAAGAGGAGGTGAAGGAGAGGGGTTCAGAGAAACCACTGTGGGTTCTGATGCAAGTAGAAGGCCCAGAGAAAAAGCAGGCAGCCTGGGTGCTGGTCTGTTTAGGACAGCTGTCTCTTTCCAGTGATCTCGGAGATATCTTAGAACCTTCAAAAATACTCTCTTCATCCCTGGGCAAGCTGAGACTCAGAGACAGTATCCAAGGGGAACTGGTTCCAGGACCTGCCAAATTACCAAAATCCAGGGATGCTCAAGACCATAGTTGGCCCTCCTCACTGAAGGATGCAGGGCCCACAGATATAGAGGGCCAACTGTACTCTCATTAGCAGTGAGTCCCCATGAATCAAATAATCACAACAGACTCTCGCATACCACACACAGCCCTTTACTGTTTACACAGCGTTTTCTCATTCATCATCTCAGTTGCCCTTCACTATTCACATTTAAGTGAGAGCTGAGTTCTGGGCTAGCTCTGTGGATTCAAGGAGAGAAGACTGGCAAGGCCCTGTCCACATGGAAGGGGCTGTCCAGGGAGCTGTAGAAAATCCCCTGGTAACTGTGCATCAGTAGACTGGAGCTAAGACGCCACCAAGGGATGGCCCAGCCCAGTTTCAGGGATTCACAGATTGGGAGGAGACGAGCTGTCCGCAGTCTGGTGCAGAGGACAGAGAGAGAGAGAGAGAGAGAGAGATCAACTTGCCTACTAACTCAGTGTACTATGCCTTAAAGGCTCTGATGATCATGTGAAGAGAGCTGAAGGGACACAGGAAAAAGCGCACTCTGCCTGGGGGAGACTTCACAGTTAAACTGCCATAAAGGAGACGGACGATTCCTTTGGCTGGTTGTGGGGCGGAAGAAGGGCATTCGGGGCAGAGAGATTATCAGGCTCAAAATCTCAGAAGTGAGAAAATACAGAGGATGCTCAAGGCAAGGCATGGAGTGTAGGGGGTCATGAGTAGAGTAAAGAAACAAGAGAAATGGGGTGGAAACAGGCTAGAGCTTGACCGTGAAGGGCAGACTAGAGTTTGAACTTTTCCCTGTAGGTAATGGGGACTTTCTTGCATGGGGAGAGATGGAAGGAAAGAAAGGTTCTACAAGAGGAAGTAACAGAAATGAGTCACTTTTTGGGAACAAAACTGGCAGAAGGATAGAGAATGATCCACTTGGGCCCACTCTTAGCAACAAAATAGTGTTGATGGGGATGACGGCAAATGACATTCTCAGCCTTAATGGTTTGTGAGGACTGTGCTACGTTCTTTATAGGCATAGGCATCATCTCATTTTACCATCACAGTAACCATGAGTAACCATATGAGGTTGGTATTATTATTACTATTATCATCATTATCATTACCCCCAATTTACCAAAGATGAGGAAACTGAGACACAGAAAGATTCAGACACTCACCTAAGGACATAGCTAGTGTGAGGCTGAACCAGGACTCCAGTCGAGGTTGCTCTGACCTCAAAGCCTTGTTCCTGTCCAAGGCTACCTGGCCTTCCCACTATAAATTCTTGCAGGCAAATTCACCTGCATCGAGGCCCGGTTCCACCTGGAGCGCCAGATGGGCTACTACCTGATCCAGATGTACATTCCCAGCCTGCTCATTGTCATCCTCTCGTGGATTTCCTTCTGGATCAACATGGACGCTGCCCCAGCCCGTGTGGGCCTGGGCATCACCACCGTGCTCACCATGACCACCCAGAGCTCAGGCTCCCGAGCATCTCTGCCCAAGGTAAGTCCTACTGCCCAAGAGCACAGAACAGCAGGACAGATAAGGAAGACACACATCTCCCTTCCCTGCCTGAGACAAGGCGAGCACAAGGAATTAGTCACTATTTCGTGGTTTTTTTTAAACATCTTTATTGGAGTATAATTGCTTTACAATGGTGTGTTAGTTTCTGCTGTATAACAAAGTGAATCAGCTACACATATACATGTATCCCCATATCCCCTCCTTTTTTCAAAAAATTTTAAAATATCTTTATTGGAGTATAATTGCTTTACAATATTTTGCTAGTTTCTGCTGTACAACAAAGTGAATCAGCTATATGTATACAGATATACCCATATCCCCTCCATCTTGCGTCTCCCTCCCACCTTCCCTATCCCACCCCTCTAGGTGGACACAAAGCACAGAGCTCCTTATGCTATGTGGCTGCTTCCCACTAGCTATCTATTTTACATTTGGTAGTGTATATATGCCCATGCCACTCTCTCACTTCGTCCCAGTTTACCCTTCCCCCTCCCCGTGTCCTCAAGTCCATTCTCTATGTCTGCATCTTTATTCCTGTCCTGCCCCTAGGTTCTTCAGAACCTTTCTTTTTTTTTTTAGATTCCATATAAATTTTTTTAGATTCCATATAAATTTTTTTTAGATTCCATATAAATACCATACGGTATTTGTTTTTCTCTTCCTGACTTACTTCACTCTGTATGACAGTCTCTAGGTCCATCCACCTGACTACAAATAACTCAATTTCATTTCTTTTTATGGCTGAGTAATATTCCATTGTATATATGGGCCACATCTTCTTTATCCATTCATCTGTCAATGGACACTTAGGTTGCGTCCATGTCCTGGCTATTGTAAATAGAGCTGCAATGAACATTGTGGTACATGACTCTTTGAATTATGGTTTTCTCAGGGTATATGCCCAGTAGTGGGATTGCTGGGTCATATGGTAGTTCTATTTGTAGTTTTTTAAGGAACCTCCATACTGTTCTCCATAGTGGCTGTATCAATTTACATTCCCACCAACAGTGCAAGAGGGTTCCCTTTTCTCCACACCCTCTCCAGCATTTATTGTTTCTATATTTTTTGATGATGGCCATTCTGACTGGTGTGAAGTGATACCTCATTGTAGTTTTGATTTGCATCTCTAACGATTAGTGATGTTGAGCATCCTTTCATGTGGTTGTTGGCAATCTGTGTATCTTCTTTGGAGAAATGTCTATTTAGGTCTTCTGCCCATTTTTGGATTGGGTTGTTTGCTTTTTGATATTGAGCTGCAAAAGCTGCTTGTATATTTTGGAGATTAATCCTTTGTCAGTTGCTTCGTTTGTAAATATCTTCTCCCATTCTGAGCGTTATCTTTTCCTCTTGTTTATAGTTTCCTTTGCCATGCAAAAGCTTTTAAGTTTCATTCGGTCCCATTTGTTTATTTTTGTTTTTATTTCCATTTCTCTTGGAGGTGGGTCAAAAAGGGTCTTGCTTGTGATTTATGTCATGGAGTGTTCTGCCTATGTTTTCCTCTAAGAGTTTTATAGTGTCTTGCCTTACATTTAGGTCTTTAATCCATTTTGAGTTTATTTTTGTGTATGATGTTAGGGAGTGTTCTAATTTCATTCTTTTACATGTAGCTGTCCAGTTTTCCCAGCACCACTTATTGAAGAGGCTGTCTTTTCTCCACCGTATATTCTTGCCTCCTTTATCAAAGATAAGGTGACCATATGTGCGTGGATTTATCTCTGGGCTTTCTACTCTGTTCCACTGATCTATATTTCTGTTTTTGTGCCAGTACCATATTGTCTTGATTACTGTAGTTTTGTAGTATAGTCTGAAGTCCGGGAGCCTGATTCCTCCAGCTCCGTTTTTCTTTCTCAAAATTGCTTTGGCTGCTCAGGGTCTTTTGTGTTTCCATACAAATTGTGAAATTTTTTGTTCTAGTTCTGTGAAAAATGCCATTGGTAGTTTGATAGGGATTGCATTGAATCTGTAGATTGCTTTGGGTAGTATAGTCATTTTCACAATGTTGATTCTTCCAATCCAAGAACATGGTATATCTCTCCATTTGTTTGTATCATCTTTAATTTCTTTGATCAGTGTCTTACAGTTTTTTGCATATAGGTCTTTTGTCTCCTTAGGTAGGTTTATTCCTAGGTATTTTATTCTTCTTGTTGCAATGGGAAATGGGAGTGTTTCCTTAATTTTTATTTCAGATTTTTCATCATTAGTGTATAGGAATTCAAGAGATTTCTGTCATAAGAACTCTTGATGCCTCATTCTGCTTTACTCTCTTTTAATGCTAGGTGCTGTGTGCTAGGTGCTACAGTCACTGGAGCCACATTCCCCATTACTCACTCATCACTAGACACAACACTCTGCTCTACTGTTAATGCCAGATGCCATACTCTGCTCCCTTCAGCTTCATGTTAAGTGCAACATTCTGCACCATTTCCAATGCAATACTGCACTTAACATTGTTTTGACACAGAAAAAGTTGTAAGAATATACAACAAACACCCTAAAAGCCTTCACCTCAATGCCAATTGTTATCATTTTGCCACATTTACGTTATCTCTATTTATAGGTAGGTAAGTAGGTAGGTAAGTAGATAGATAGATGCAACTTCTGCTGCATTATTTGAAGGTTACAGACATGACAATTCACCTCTAAATAAGGAATAACGATCACAATGATATTATCACATCTAAAAAATTAATATTAATTGAATAAGTATTAATGAATTAGAAATAATTCCATAATTTCATCTAATATACAACCTTTAAATTTTCCCAATTGTCCAAAAACTGTCATCAATGGACATGGATCCAATAAACATTCATACTGCATACACTTGCTCTTTTAATCTAGAACAGTCTCCTCACTGTTTTTTGTTTTTCATGACATGACTCTTCCATTAACTCTTCTTTTTTTTTTTTTTTTTTTTTTTTCAGCATTGGGTCTTTGTTGCTGCGCATGGGCTTTCTCTAGTTGTGGTGAGCGGGGTCTACTCTTCCTTGCAGTGCACTGGCTTCTCATTGTGGTGGCTTCTGTTTGTTGTGGAGCATGGGTTCTAGGCGTGTGGGCTTCAGTAGTTGTGGCACGTGGGCTCAGTACTTGTGGCTCGTGGGCTCTAGAGCGCAGGCTCAGTAGTCGTGGTGCACGGGTTTAGTTGCCCCACAGCATGTGGGATCTTCCTGGACCAGGGCTCGAGCCTGTGTCCCCTGCATTAGCAGGCGGATTCTTAACCACTGTGCTACCAGGAAAGTCCCTCTACCATTAACTTTTAATGTGAGACATGACATTCTACTCCACTTGCCATCTACACTAGACACCACTCTCTCCTCTATTCATCCTCACAAGAAAACTCAACAATCTGCCCTTTGCACTATTAACGCTAGACTTTGCATTCTGCTACATTTACTGTAAAAGCTTGAAACCAAATTCTGTTTACTGTTACCAACTGACACCACTTTCTGCTCTGTTCATTTGCAACAGCAGGAGTAATATTCTGCTTCCTGTTCCGTATGTTAGGCTCAACATGCTGCTCCACTCTCTATTAATATTTGATGCCACATTCCCCCTCACTAGACTCAACATTCTACTCCACTCATTGTTAACACTAGACTTGATATTGGGCTTCGTTTGCTATTACACTCAACCTGACATTCTTCCCCCTTCGTTTTTATTAAAGCATAAAATTCAGTGGCATTTAATATATTCACAAAGTTGTACACCCTCAGCGCTTATTCCAGAACATTTCATCACCCCACAAAGAAACCCCCATATTCATCAACAGTCACTCCTTGTTCCCCGCTCCCACCAGCCCCTGGCAACCACTAATCCACTTTCTACCTCTATGAATTTGCCTATCCTAGTCATTTCAGCTAAGGGGAATCACACAATATGTGTACTTTTATGACTGGCTTCTTTCATTTAGCATAATATTTTCAAGGTTCATTTATGTTGTAGAATGTATCACTACTTCATTTCTTTTTATGGCTGAATAATATTCTATTGTATGGATATTTCACATTTTGTTTATTCATCAGTTGATGGACATTTGGGTTATGCCACTTTTTGCCTATTTTAAATAATGCTGCTATGAACATCTGTGTACAAGTTTTTGTGTGGACATATGTTTTCAACCCTTATAAGTATATACCTAAGAGTGGAATTGTTGGGTCATATGTAATTATATGCCAAACTTTTTGAGGAACTGCCAAACTATTTTCCAGAGTGGCTACACCATTTTATAATCCTGCCAAAGTTCCAATTTCTCCACATTCTCGTTAACGCTTGTTATTCTATCTCTTTGATTATCAATATCTTAAAAGAAGTGAAGTGGTATCTCACTCTAGTTTTGATTTGCATTTTCTGAACAACTAATAGTGCTGAGCATCTTTTCATGTGCTTATTGACCATTTCTGTATCTTCTTTGGAGAATCTATTCAAATCTCTTGCCCCACTTTTTAATTGGGGTATTTCCCTTTTTATTGTTGTGTTGTAATAGCTCTTTGTGTATTGTGGATTTAAAACCCTTATGAGATATGTGATTTGCATATATTTTCTCCCATTGTATGGGTTGTCTTTTTACTTAATTGATAGTTCTTTATGCACAAAAGTTTATAATTTTGATGAAGTCTAATTTATATTTTCTGTTGTTGCTTGTGCTTTTGGTATCGTACTTAAGAAATACCTAATCCAAGATCATGAAGATTTACACATACATTTTTTTCTAAGAGTTTTATAGTTTAGCTCTAAATATAGGGTTTCGATCCATTTTTGTTTATTTTTGTATATGGTATATGGAGAGATATCATTCTTTTGCATGTGGATATCCAGTTACCCCAGCACCATTTGTTGAAAAGACTATTCTTTCCCTCCACTGAATTTATATTCTCCTCAAAAATCCATTGGCCATAGATGTATGGATTTATTTCTGGACTCTCAATTCTATTCCATTGGTAAGTATATTTATCTTTATGTCAGTATCACTCTCTTGATTACCATAGCTTTATAGTGAGTTTTGAAGTTGGGGAGTGTGAGTCCTCCAACTTTGTTCTTTTTAAAGATTGTTTTGGCTATTCTGGGTCACTTGCATTTCCATATGAACATGAATATAAATTTTAAGATCAGCTTGTCAATTTCTGCAACAACAGTAAAAAGGAATTTTAGTTCAAAATGCATTGAGTCTATATAGGAATTTGGGGAGTACTGCCATCTTAATAATATTAAGTCTTTCAATCCATGAACACAGGATGTCTTCCCATTTATTCAGGTCATCTTTAATTTCATCCCACTGCTTTCTAGACCCCATGGTTTCTAAAGAGAAATCAGCTGTTAATCTTATTGAGGATACTTTGTACATGATGCATTGCTTCTCTCTTTCTGCTTTCAAGATTCTTTTTCTTTGGCTTCTGACAGTTTGATTATGGTATGTCTAGGTGTGGATCTCTTTGAGTTTATCTTGCTTGGAGTATATTGTGTTTCTTAGATGTGTACATCAGTGTTTTTCATCAAATTTGGGGAAATATTTGCCATTTCTTCAAATATTCTGCCTCTTTCTCTCTCCTCTTCTTCTGAAATACCCATCAAACATATGTTAGTGCACTTGATGGTTCCCCGCATGTCTCTGAGGCTCTGTTAATTTTTCTTCATTCTGTTCCTCAAACAGGATAACCTCAAGTTCATTGATTCTTCTTCCGATTCACTAATTCTTTCTTCTGTCTACTCAGATATGCTGTTATCCTCTCTAGTAAAATTTTCAGTTCAGTTATTTTACTTTTTAACTCCAGAATTTCTATTTGGTTCTTTTTTGTAACTTCTATTTCATGCTCTACTTGGTGAGACTTTGTTGTCACACTTTTTTTTTTGGCCAGGCTGCCCAGCTTGTGGGATCTTAGTTCCCTGACCAGGGATTGAACCTGTGGCCCCTGCAGTGGAAACGCAGAGTCCTAACCACTAGACGGCCAGGGAATTCCCTCCCATACTTTAGTTGTGTAGACAAGGTTTCTTTCAGTTGTTTGAACATATTAAAAATGTAACTGATTTAAAGTCTTTGTTAAGTCCAACATCTGGGTTTCCTCAGGCACAGATTTTTTTTTTTTTAATTTACTTTTGGCTGTGTTGGGTCTTCGTTTCTGTCCAAGGGCTTTATCTAGTTGCGGCAAGAGAGGACCACTCTTCATCATGGTGCACGGGCCTCTCACTATTGCGGCCTCTCTTGTTGCAGAGCACAGGCTCCAGATGTGCAGGCTCAGTAGTGTGGCTCACGGGCCTAGTTGCTCCACGGCATGTGGGATCCTCCCAGACCAGGGCTCAAACCCGTGTCCCCTACATCGGCAGGCAGATTCTCAACCACTGTGCCACCAGGGAAGCTCAGGCACAGCTTCTTTTGACTGCTTTTTTCCTATGTATGGGCCTGACTTAGTCAATCCAGGCTTCTATAACAAAGTACCATAGACTGGGTGGCTCATCAATGACATAAATTTATTTCTCACAGTTCTGGAGGCTTGAAGTCTGAGATCAGAGTGTCAGCATAGTCTGGTTCTGGTGAGGATCCTCTTCCAGTTGCAAACTGCTGACTTACTGTTGTATCCTCACACGGCAGAAAGAGAGTATGCTAGCTCTCTGGATTCTTTTTATAAAGGCACTAATCCCATGCATGAGGGCTCCATTCTCATGACCTAATTACTTCCCAATGGCTTCATCGCCAAATACCATCGCATTGGGATTCGGATTTCAACATATGAATTTGGGGAGGACACAAACATTCAGTCCATTGCATTCGCCATATTTTCTTGTTTCTTTGTATGTCTTAGATTTGTTGTTGAAAATTACACATTTTACATTATACAATGTGGCATCTCTGGAAATCAGATTCTCCTCCCTCCTCAGGATTTGTTGTTGTTTCTTTGTTTAGTAACTTTACAGAACTAATTCTGTAATGTCTGTATTCTTTGCTGTGTGGGGCCACTGAAGTCTCTACATGTAGCTTAGTGGTTAGCTAAGACTTTAAGAGATTTCCTTAAATGCCTGAACCCTATACATCTCCCAGCCTTTGCCTAGGGACTCTGTGTACTTTCAACACTCAGTCAAGCAGTTTACAACTTTGCCTTAGACTTTACTTCCTGTTTATTCAGAGTTGAGTGCTAAGAGCCTTCTCAGGTCTTCCCTGAGCATACACACAGACCTAAGAATGTGCATAGATTCCCAAGAATATATCATAGCTTCCTAAAGCCCTCTATGGACAGCTCATTCCCCTGATTTTCCTTTTATACTTTTTGCTCAACTTATTGTTTGCCTCAACTGTTACCAACTGCCTGGGGCTGATGTAATGTTCAACACTTGCCGATGATTGTTTTCAACAAATGCCCTCAAGGAAAAAGCTGTTCACACTGGACCAGCTCCAAGTCAGGTCAAATAAAGACAGCCTTGTGAGTGGGGTCTCTCAGAGAACCACAACACTGGTCAAATAACAATTCCCTGACAATGCAGCTTTAAAGAATCTCCTACTCTGTTCTGCCCCATGCAGTGGCTGTCAGGATACTCCTGTTCACCATGCTTGTAGGCTGTTGGATTTCAAAGCTAGCACAGAGCTGGGGATGAGAGGATGGGAATAGGGCAACTTAAAACACCACAAAGCCCCAAGGGAAATAAAAACATACATCCGCACAAAAGCTTACACACCAATGTTCATAGCAGCTTTACTCATAATAACCAAAAGGTAGAAACAGCCCAAACTGTCCATCAACTGATAAATGGATCAACAATATGTGTTATATCCATACAATGGAATATTATTTGGCCATAAAAAAGAATAAAATACTGACACATGCTACCATATGAATGAATCTTGAAAACATTATGCTAAGAGAAAGAACCCCGTCATAAAAGGCCACAAATTGTATGATTCCATTCATATGAAATGTCCAGGACTGGAGGAAGACAACTGGGGGAATAAGGAAATGATAGCTAAAAGATAGCAGGTTTCTTTTTGAGGTGATGAAGATGTTCTAAAATTGACTGTGATGATGATTGCACATATCTGTGAATGTATAAAACCTTTGAATTGTACACTTTAAATGTGTATGATATGTGAATTATATCTCAATAAAGCTGGGGGTTCTTTAATGCCATGAAGCTTGATGTTCTTACTGAGATCCAGCTGATTTTCTCAAATAAATGCTTACAGGATTGCTGTTAGACTTTGATTAATTAACAGAGTTCTGAAAAAAAGTTGGTTCTGACCGTTTTTGATAGTTGCTTTTATGGGGAGAGAGAGTTTTTGAAGATCTTACTCTGCCATTCGCACTGACATCCTCCACTTACTTTTAACCCTAGGTACAAATTCTCTTCCTATTTAGAGCTTTAGTCTAAATACCACATTCTGTTCCACCGAACAATAATGCTAGACACACTGTCCCCCTCTCTTTAGTGCTCTTCTAGGCACCATGTTCTTTTTTCCCCAATATTCTGTCCAGTCTTCTTGATGCATTTCTCTTGTGTTTCCCTCTGCACCCTCCACCCTAATATCCCAGCTGAGAGAGGACAGCAGTGAGTGAGTGATGGGGGAGGGGGTCCTAACGAGCAGAAAACATTCCTCAGTACTCAAGACTTCACTCTGCTCTCTCCTCACTTCCCTATGCTCTTCCCCCCACCTCTGCCCCAGGTGTCCTATGTGAAAGCCATTGACATTTGGATGGCCGTGTGCCTGCTCTTCGTGTTCTCAGCCCTGCTCGAGTACGCCGCTGTCAACTTTGTGTCTCGGCAGCACAAAGAGCTGCTCCGATTCAGGAGGAAGCGAAGACATCACAAGGTAGGCCTTTGGCTCGCTGCTGGCAGCAAACGGAAGAGTGCCAGGCAACCCTGTCTTGTGATACTTGTTTCACTGGACCATCCTTCTCAGTGGGTAAAGCCCGCACAAAATAGGGGTCAAAAGTTCTGGAAGTCCTAGCTTCCCCTCCCATAAACAATGCCCTGACTGGGTCTATAGGCAGATAGTAACACTAACTATCAGGTTACACCTGAAGACAGAACTGAGGGAGCAAACACTGATGGTGTCAAGATAGAAACTAGCTATAAACCCAAAGCATGGCAGGCAGAGGGGGTGTCTGCTGGTGTTTTCTACAGGGTGGAAAATATTTCAATTATTTCAATGGGCCTGATTCCAGAAGGGATTTGCACCACAAAAGGTGAGATCTGAGAGTAGAATGTCCAGTTTCCAGGCCTTTGTTTCCTACGTCCAAGAAAAGGGCATCCAGCAAGATTCTCCCCCAGAGTGGATCCTCTCACCTTATGAGGAATTGAATAAAGAAATACTTGGCACAGCACCTCTGAAAAGTCACCAACCTCTGTTAATTCAGAGGTTGTGTGTGTCCCAACCAACAAGCGCCACTGGGGAGCATACAGCCTGTGGGAGAAAACTGGCTCCACATCCTGGTCCATAACTACTTCCCCAGGAGACCTTTCTCCTGCGGATCAGAGAAGCTGCTTTTCTCTCCAGCCTCATCTTCACATCACTTCCTCCCTTGCTCTCTGAGCACCATCTACCCTGGCTTTTTTCATAGTTCCTCAAGCATACGCACAGGATGTTAGGCGTCTGGTTCTCTCTTCCTGGGTTGCTCTTCCGGTGCACTTTGCCTGGTATGAACCCACTCATTTTCCAGTCCTCGGCTGAGGCATCTTTCCTTGATATCCTAAGGCAAGGTTAGGTCCTGTACTGAGGTGCGTATGCCAGCCTGTTAAGTGTGGTCATGCAGGTTGTATCCTACAAGGACCCCCAGCCAAGGAGGTGCTCTTCTCTAAATCCTGCCCTGGCGTGGACTCTATCAGCCAGAGGAAGGGATCTCGATTCATACACCCCAAGAGGCGGATGCCTTTCTTCTAATTTGCACGAAGACACTGTTTATGCCAGCGAAAACCATACTCTAGTTGAACTCGGTTTCTTTCCTTCTGAACATTTATCTTGAGTTATAATTATGCATTCAATCACGTGATTGTTTACTGCGCATCGACCACTGAATGATAAGCTCCCTCAGGGCAGAGACCCTGTCTCCTCTTGCTCAGTGCTACATCCCTGGTGCGTAACACAAGGCCTGATAGATAGTGAACACGCAATAGGCATTTGTTGAACAAATGGACAAAGGGATAAAAAAAACCTAATGAAAAAAGAGGAGACCTGCCAGTCAGAGAGGTTACTTGGAAGTGTTTCCAGCAATGGATAAGGACAACCAGGGGCTCATACACTCCGGGCTCATACAGGCCACACACCACATACCTGCCACACACCAAGGCCCTAGCTGCTTTAGGCTGACCTACAGAAAATAGCTGTCTACCGAGTTACAAGGTGCTGTGACAAAGGACTCTGCCTCTTTGGTACGTGATTTTCAGCTAGCCTCTTTTGGGGCCCAGCTTCTCCATCTGTAAAATGGACTAAGTGGGTATAATGGGGGACTGTGGTGAAGATGAAATCAGATGCCAAAGTAGCTTTAAGTTTTGTTCCTGCCACACAAGTGCCAGGGATTAAAATGATTCCATAGGCACAGATTTCCCTCAGTATGTTTCTTAAACATCAGCAATCTGATTCAATTAACTTCTAGCAGTTAACCGCAGGCGGCAGGCAGACGTTCCGAGACAGAAGATGCCCATGGGAGTTAGGATATAACCTGCGCTGGAAGAGGAAACCATCTTGGGTGCAGCGAGCCAGACAGGACTTCTTGAAAGACCCTAGTTTTAGTCCTTCCATTACTGTCCACCAGATACCTAGCCTCTGACTCTTAACATGGTCCAAACAAGGAACTGACCAAACACAACTATCTCTGGGATTTACTTTTTATTTTCCCTTTCTCCCCCATAGGCTAGCGTTTTCTGCATTTCCCTCTGCTAAAAGAAGTTCAAAAATGTGTTGCAGAGACAGTTATTTGGGAAGACTATGTCCAAAGTATTTGACTGGCACCAGTCTACCAGACTGTGCCCTGCACAACTCCAGGGGGCAGCGTTTACAGAGACGAAAATGTGAATGAAGCTCCTTGCAGATATGTAATATGCAGGGCCTACAGTACTTCCAAAGGCTGCCTTCACCCTTGCCAAACGCCTACCACTTTTATACACTAGAGGAAGACAAAAGCTTTGTTTTACCTCTGGCCAGGTAAAGTGTGCATAAGGCCACTATGCAGATTTGATCAGATTCCTCTGCTCGGTTCCTTCCTCATTCTCTCACAGCACGCTGGTGCTGGAAGCGCTCTCAAGAGAGCATCGGGTCCACTCCTCCTGTGAGGTGACAACAAAGAGGAGGGGCAAGTTACCAGGCTCATGGAGCCACTGATGGCAAAGGCAAGGCGGCCTTCCAAGACCCATGGCTATTCTCAAAACACTGACCATATACCACCAGCTGCTGCTTATCTGTTCATCAGTGTTTCCATCCTGAAGCAGATAAAAATAGTCCTGCATTTATTAGACCTTAAATAGAAACTAAGATTTATCCCAAGGCAGAGGTCACAAACTAGTAGCTAGAAGGTCAAATTTGCCACGCAAATATCTTTACGTTTTTAAGCAGTGTCTTAAAAGTCTGGAAGAAAGTGCCAGCATTCAAAAGTCACACTTCTAGTTTCACTCAACACATTGCAGCCTCTGGTCCCACTGGGTTCACATCCCACGTGGTACAGGCGCACTGCAAATGCCTGTAGGTAGGGAATGCATTCCACAGCCCCAGGCTCACTTCATCACACACTCCTCCTGCCTGGCCCCTGGTGTGCATCTGAATTAGGGTGACCTTCCTTGTGCCCATGGGCTCTCAACTTGGCACAAATGTCAGAAACTACAAGGACACAAAATCGGGCTCACCATAAAGAAGAGGTTCCTTGGAGTAAGGCCCTCTGGATGCGGCCTGTACACTAGCAGTGTACAAGCTGGGACCGCAGAGCCCTAGGGCGGTTTTAAGCCCCAGATGGGAGTGAAGAGGAACTCGCTTACATGCCCGAGTTTCTCGGAGCCTGTGATCTTGGCCAGGCTCCTCATCTCCCTCTATCTTCCCATGTTACCTCATTTGCTGGGCAGAAAGCATCTGGTCCTCGAATTTCCTGGCCAGCCTCATTACTCAGATTATTAGGAAACCTCTGTGAGCCTGACTGGGCAGGCACACTACCAACCTCCCTGGGCTCTAGAGTAACTATCAGATTTCCCCTGCTCCAGCCCCACGCAGCCCCAGGTGCAGTTGGGCATTCATTTCCTGCCACCTGCTGGCTCAAATAGGAATAGCAAGCTTTGGTCCAGTCATTTCTAGGGAATTTCCTTTCTCCTGGATACAATGTGAAATTGATCATCTTCTCACCAGATGAGGCCTCCACACCCCCATCCCATCCCCTCTCATGCTTAATAGATGAAGAAGGCAGAGAATAATTTTCCAAAGCTACACGGAGAGTTAACTTGGGCCACTCCCTGCATACCTGGAGCCCAGCGAGAAAACGTTTTCAAGCACCCACCCCACCCACCCCACCACAGCGAGGGGGGGCTATTTATACTGATAAGCAACAGAGTCGGAGCCAGCCCACTTCCAGGCACAGGGTCCAGTGACTTGGCCAGCCTCCCCCAACTCCTCTCCTCGGCTCTGGCACAAACCCTCTAGTTGTCGTCCCCATAGACAAGTATTGGTTGAGCACCGATCTGCCAGGCACTGGAGCCCATCTTCTTTCCCTCACTTGTGCAACATGGGTGTTGGACCAGATTCAGTCATTTGCAAAAGATTTCTTGAGCATTCATTGTATGTGTCAAATCCTCCTGGTGCTAGCAAACGTATGGATACCAAGGGGGTAAGGTTGGGAGTGGGATGAATTGGGAGATTGGGATTGACATATACACACTACTGTGCATAAAATAGATAGCTAATGAGAACCTACTGTACAGTACAGGGAACTCTACTCTATGCTCTGTGGTGACCTGAATGGGAAGGAAATCCAAAAAAGAGGGGATATATGCATATGTGTAGCTGATTCACTTTGCTGTACAGCAGAAACTAACAAAACATTGTAAAGCAACTATGCTCCAATTTAAAAAAAAAAAAAATCCTCCTGGCGCTAGGAATACAACCGCATTTAAATTTTAAAAAAAGGTTGGGAGGTGGGGAAGCTGGGATTGGAGAGGATATACAAGTAAACGTTTAGTCAACAAACATTGGCAGAGTTTTGAACTTCTGCCCAGGAAATATATTCATGACAGACTTTGCCTCTGACTTCATGGAGTTTACAGTCTAATGGAAGAGACAGACATTAATCAAGGAAAACAATGTGATAAGGGCTTTAAAATACAAAAAAGGAAAAAGAGGGAGGGGTGTAGAGGGAGTTTATGGAGCACACAGCAGGGACACCTAGCCTATCCCTGGGCTCAGGGAAGGCCTCTGAGTAGGAATTAGTTCAGGGAAAGAGAAGGAGATGGAAGCAGGGGTGGGGCTGGGAGAGCGCTCCAGCAGAGAGACCCACCTTCCCAGAGGCCAGAGTGAAAGAGGAGTGCAGCACTTTCCAAGAGATGGAAATATCACAGGGTGGCTGGAGCACAGAATGCCAGACGGAGATACGCAGACAGCACTGCCCAAGTCATCTAAGGCCTTGTCACCATGTAAAAGTTTTAATTATCCTCAAGTCAGTGGCAGCCTATTAAAAAGTTCTAAGGAAAAGACGACCAATAAGATTTATGTCATAACAACCCAGATGGGTTGGAGGGGGCGGGGGGGGGGGTGGAGATGGGAGGCAGGAGGGAAACTAGGCTAGACGTCATCACAACAAGCCCAGATGGGGACCCAGGATGGAGTGGCAGGTGCAGAGCTGGACAGGCACTGGGGCCCCTGGGCTCCATTTCCTGCTCTCTGCTGGCCCTGCCCCTCACAGGAACAAGCAGAAGACAGGGAGGCTACCTGAAGAGCTCTCGCTCTCCAGGATGGCAGAGTGAGCCCATAAACCCCCCAGAGCCACACACTGAATCAGCAGCCCAGCTGAGACTCTCAGCATGCCTCAGAGCTCACAAGGAAGGACCACAAAGCCGGACATGATGAGAGCAGACAAGAGTGTCTCCACGATCCAGATGAGGAACAGAAAAAGCGAGGAGGATCAGGGGAGCAGACATTTGGGTAGTGAGCATGAGGCAGGGAGGGGGCAACATGCAACACAACAGGCAGGGGTGCGGAGCATAGGGTGGGGGAGGAGGGAAGCTGCAAAGGTAAGTTGGAGCCAAATGATGAAGGGCTTGAATGATAACGTGATAAAAATCCAGAGGTATGTCTGAGGTCACACCTGCCAGGGATACAGGAACATGGAGGAAAGAAGCAGCTGTGGTGCCCTGGCTTGTGAGTGGAGGTGAGGCCCACAGCCCTTGCTCCCTCCTGGGCCGTTCACTCCCTCCCCCAACCTACGCACAGAAGACATTACTGGGGAATGGAGTGGGTGGGAGAGGGCAAGGAGGCAACAGAGGCAAAGCAGGGGATCTCTCCAAACTGTCCCCTGGATTTCTAACAAAACAGCGTTCAGAATATCCGCTCATCTATAACCTCTGATGGTCGAAAAACACCTTGAAGTAGTGGAGTGAATCTTATCCCCAAGTAAAGGAAAAAATGAAATTAAAAAACTCTTTGAGAGTCATGGAAGGAAGTCTTCCAAGCAAGTGACTTGCGTAAGGTCACACAGCCAGCAAATGATGGAGCAGAGACCTGAACACAGGTCTCCAGACTCCACGCTGCCCTCCTATCCCCTGGTTTGCATCTGTTTTGGTATGTGAGTGGCGCCCCTCTATAAGGCATAACTCCCCAGCCAGCCAAAGAGCCTTCAGGAGCCTGGAATGGAGGCAGGGAGAGCCAGATGGGCATGGCCTGGCCTCCCAGGGGAGTGCCTTGCAGGGAGGGTGCCCAGCCCCTGTCTTATTTTAAGTAGAGCCCCATGTTGAATCTGTTTCAGGAGGATGAGGCCGGAGAGGGCCGCTTCAACTTCTCTGCCTATGGGATGGGCCCAGCCTGCCTTCAGGCCAAGGATGGCATCTCGGTCAAGGGCACCAACAACAACACCACCACCAACCCACCTCCTGCGCCATCTAAGTCCCCGGAGGAGATGCGAAAACTCTTCATCCAGAGGGCCAAGAAGATTGACAAAATCTCCCGCATAGGCTTCCCCATGGCCTTCCTCATCTTCAACATGTTCTACTGGATCATCTACAAGATCGTCCGCAGGGAGGATGTCCACAACCAGTGACGGGTCTGGGATGGGGGGAGGCTGGGAGAGGGCAGAGTGGGAAGAGCGCAGGAATCTGAGGGCCGAAAAGGAGGGGATGGGAGGGAGGGGGCGCACACACAACCGTCTCCTTCTCTGCAATGTGTGCAATCCCAAATGCGGCGATGCATGACTCTTAGAATGTGGCACTATCTATTTAACCTCGGGTGGCTGGTGGGAGCGGGGAGGGAGGGGCTTTTCTAATACAGGAACTGAGGGGCCAGGGAGGACGGGGAGGGTTCGGGGTGGGTCGGAGGGAGTGGGAGAAAACAGCTTTCAAAAATTTGAGTCCGTGGGCTGTGCGGTTTTCCTGTTTGGAAGGAGCGTGCAGTCTGCCCCAGAGCAGAAGGGAAGCAATATAATATAGGATATATATTCATGCTTAATATTAATCCAAAACCACAAGAACAAAAGATTTGTTTCTTAACCTATCAGCCTAGTAACTGCTTAAATTTTTAAAGTCACAGAAGTGATGGACAATTTTTCCCAGAGTGGAAACAGTCACAAATAAGCTTGCTCTGGTGTGTGTCCCACATCACACCCCTCCAAACGCCATGCCTATCTTCAAACTGGCCCAGGCGGACTCATGCCAAAAAGCCATTCTGCCTCTGCTTCAAGAGGGTCGTGCGGCCCAGGCATGGGTAGTGGAAATGGGGAAAAGTGGAGAGAAGAGAAGGGTGTGACTAAAGAGATGGGACATTTCCGAGCCCCGAAGATTGAGAATCCATCCTCACGTCTCCAGGCTGAGGACCTCTCTCTGAGCTGCCCCTCTCTGAGCCCTCACGCTTCTGTGCTTCACCACCCACCCCACTTACCCTCCACCACCACCCAGAAATGGCCGCTGTGGTTTTTCTCATCATATTGCTAATATGCAATCTTTTTTATGGTTAAAAAAAAAGGTAATAATCTCAAGAAATAATACGCAGATAGACTGAGTATAAACAGATGCACTTTTTTCAGATGTCTATTTTTGGGGAGAGTCTCTGGAATTGCAAGTGGGTGTATGTTTGGGAAGGTGGGGTCCATAGGATGAAACAGATGCGTTATATCGTGGTTCTACAGAGTGAAGTTTTGCGAGGTGACAGGGTAGCAGTGAGGCTGCTGCCACTTAGATGTGTGTATACGGGTGGAAAGAGAGTAATGTTTATAAAGTCTGTTCATTATATTCTGACATTTCATATACCACAAAGAATGGGGGAAGCTTGGGGGGGAAGACCCCATTATATTTTTATAAGTCTCTTTTTTGTTTTCCTTTTTGGTGCTTTGTTTGGCTTTAACATTTAAGAACGTTAGTCAAACGTTTCTCTCTCCTTCTAACTCTGAAGTGCCAGAACTATCCAGATAGCTAGGGATATCGTGGGACAGTTCTGGGGGAAAAGGAGAGAGCCTGCGAAGTGAACTGCAGGGCGTGGGGGAGCCCGCTCAAGGACACAGATGTTCACAGATGAATTAGAGGGGAGCTCTGTCCAGCAGCCTCTGGCCCACCCTCTGTCAACACCACTGCACCTGAAACGACTGCACTATGGCTTGTGGCATCCTCCCTGCTATGGCCCGTGACCAGAATACTGGGGTTACATTTCTTTCTTTACACTTTAGAGGAAAAAAGTGGTAGGTAGCTGGTGAGACACAGCTGACAGTCAGTCGTACTGAGGCTTGGGGTTCACTTGTGCCTTTAGAGTATCCCCAACTTAGGGCAGGACAGAGATGAGACACTGGGAACCTTAACTCCTCCCTAAAGCACCTTCCCCAGGGGAAGTTTCTCCCATTCCCTATGCCCATAACTAATGCCCATAGAAGCCCAAAGAAGCAGGTTAAGACAAGATCCAGAGGTGACTGAGGTAAAGAAAATGCACTATGCAGCCGAAAAAGGATTTGGCTTTGTGGCTTTAATGAAAAAGCTGTTTACATCCAAGTTCCAAGGTTAACCAATCATTGCCTTCCCTTCTCTTGGCCTGTGTAGACCAGAAAACCAAACTGTATTCTAGCCGGAGGATGTGGGAGGGAACCCGGAATCCTTTTTTCTAAGAAGCATTGAGGAATGGGAGCCAAGTGAGTAGGAGTCTCTCATGTAAGACCATCCTTTTCCCCACCACTAACATGTGTCTGAAGGAGGAAAAGTTAAATAGAGGGACTTGAACAAATACTACCAGTTCAAGACTAAAATATCAGCCTTTGAACTGCTATTAGCACCTTTCATGAGCACTATATTCACTTTATTTAAGGGAGAGGGGAAAAAACCCTCAATTCTCAAGTGGTGCATGGGTCTCTGGAAAGGCTAACATCCCCTTTCACTAGCACTTTTTTCAATTTAGGGGGCAAATCATTTTTTAATTTAAAAAAATTAAAGAACCCATTCGCTCTACTTTACTCACTATTAGACTAAATTCAGAATGTCTGAAGTCTAGGTGATCAGGCAACAAATGCGCTAGGCCACTATCAGGAACTAAAGACAGTACCAATTGTTCTAAGACATTTTTCCTCCATTCAAACTGCAAAATCACACCGTACTCCTTGTATGAGGTGTCTGGAATCTCCTCAAGACAGAGAAATCACTGGGCCATTTGCCCAACCTGTGCTGGATCCTTGAACTTCTGCCACAATAATCAACCTCTGTGCCCACTGGGCACTGCCAGGTCTAGCTGATAGTACCCAACAGACAACAGAATCATCTCTCTGAGACACAGAGGGGATCTTCTCTCAGACTATTCCAAACACAGCATCTCTCATAGAAAGTAAATGTGAGCGGATGCATGACAGCAGTGAAAAGAAGAATGTGAATTTTAGTCCTGCCACCAATATGCTGGGTGACCTCGGGTAAACCACTAAGCTCTGGTTTCTCTAAATACATAATGGGGAGAGTGGTACAGGTGATTTCCACCTCCCTCCTGGCACCGACTGCTCTATGTGCTTGAACTGGTCTATAGGAAGTTCACACAACAGGAAGTTTAAGGTCACTTTGATTTCTGAACTCTCCGGTGGCTATGAATATACATATGCACACGTATATGGACACACACAATTCTTGTTGCCTTTCTTTGGACAATTTGCAGATTTGTTTTTCCTTTCGCTCCACTTTATCAAAGGTGAACAAATGTGGGGAAAGAACACCAATCATTATAATGCCAAAAATCCCATCAGGAATGAGGAATGGAGCATATGCTCAAGGAGAACACGTTATCATTAATGTGTACTGTAGTAAGGATTTAGCAACTAGTTACATGGATTTCATCATTACAGAAAATCAAACTAGGTAATTTAAGCCCAATATCTTTTTAGTTGGCTTTAACAAAAAGGGCAATACTTCCTTAATTTCCTCTTCAGTTTGTGCACAGAGGACATCATGCCTTGGGACTACAGATGCCAAGGGCTACAGTACAGAGAAAACTAATTTAGGTATAATGAGTGGTTTACTGGTTTTCAAACCCTTATGTATATAGACCAGTATTTATTTCTGCATGAAGGAAGAACTGGATACTGGCAGAGACGAATGGGTGATTTCACCCACCTCCCAAACTCCTAGGAGCCAAATTTAGGAGAAAGTGATTAAGCAGATAATAATACCAATAACTTCTTATCTATTAGTTTACAACATGTCTCATTTTTCAAGAGCAGCAAAATAAATGGCTCAGCTCTGCCATCCTCTGGTCCTTTCAAATATTCAAGAGTCCATTCTTGACTAACGCTACAGGGAGTGACTAAGGACAGGCATGAAGAGAACAAAAAATGTGTGTGTGTATATGTGAGAGAGATACCTTGAACTTAACTCTATTTTTAGTTTGTCTACAAAGACAAAAGGTCATTTGATCCGAATTATTTCTTCTTCTAAGCTGTCAATAAATAAGAAATGTACCCCTCTAAGAAGTTCACCAATATTTTTCATAGGCTACTTTTTTCATACTGGGGAGAAAATACATATGATGGGAGATGGTTCCTTTCTTTGAAAGTATGTGCTTTTATGAACGTCATTAAAAAGAGATGAGATGGTGTTTTGTGAGGCTCGATATTGATTGCAGAGTAGATTGGTGCCCCAGCTAAG
Organism: Aethalodelphis obliquidens; assembly: GCF_003676395.1. Lineage (NCBI taxonomy): Eukaryota > Metazoa > Chordata > Mammalia > Artiodactyla > Delphinidae > Aethalodelphis > Aethalodelphis obliquidens. Next base: position 6,906,433 of record NW_020837989.1, read on the forward strand.
CTGGTACCATCGCTGATAACAGTCTTGTGAAAATTAGATTTCTTAGTTAATTGCAACACACCAAAATTGAAGGAAGTTATCATGTCTGCAGTAAGTGCCTCCTTAGGAGAAGAAGCTGGCAAGCAGCAGGTACAATCTGCATCAGCTTTAGGACTGGGGTGGAGATCTGGATGTGCAGATATTCCCTAGTCTGGCTGGAAGCCCAGCCCAGGGACGATGAATACCACTCTGGAAGCTATCAGATTTATTCAACGAGCACCTTCTGCACATTCAGAAGGCTGCCCTCTACCCTAACTCTGAAGAGGCAGGCAAGATGAGGTTTCCTCTGTGAGCTATGGTTCTCAGGTTGACCAAAAGGTTTGCACTCTGAGGGGCTGGTAAGGTCTGCTGAGAAACAGACCAAACAGGGAACAGACCAAAAATTCTCTAGCAGGGAAAAGCTAAAATATAATTTAGCTGTTTTTTCTTCCACTAAGTCCCTTCTCTCAGAAACCAACTCCTGAAATTTAAATGAAGAACCCTCCTATTTTCCTGCAGCTCTAGGAAGCCAGAAACAGGAGCTTATCCTGACCAAGGAAGGAGTAAAAGACACGCTGTGTTTTGATTGAGCTGGGCTGCTCTTAACTACTTGTAGCACCGTGAGGCAAAGCATATGTTGCAAAGGCTTTGGTCTCAGAGTATCCTGAAATCCCAATGGATAGGAAGAACCTCCGTGGATAGGCTGAAATTCCTGTCGTAATGAGGAACTTTTAAAAAAATCCCTAAACACTGCCCTCCCCACCCCAGCCCAATGGTTAAGAGAATGAAAGCAATGACTTCTTTCTCACTGTCCCAGTTAAAGATCTCAGAATGTCAAGGAGAACGAGGGCAACGTGCCAGCACCTCTCCCAGGCCTGAGTAACCTAGAATCTTGAGGGCCCAGACTAGATGATGACTCCACCAAGTTATTATCCTGTTGTTTCCTTAAGGATTTCTCAGGCTGTAAACAGCAATGGCAGTAGATAAGTTTGCTCATACGTGGGTGCTATTTCATGCTGTTTTGATGGAGCTGTGTGGTTATTTAAAGCAATAATTAAGGTGCTTTATCATTCTTTGGAACAGCAAAGTGAGTTCCAAGGTAGCAATTATTGCCCAATAATTTTTAGGATCATTAAGGCTTCTTCAGCTAGCGTCCAGACCACTCCTTCTCCCTCTTCGCTCTCCACCCCACCAATGCCTCCTCTCACTGCCTCCGTCAGCATCCCTGTTTCATCAAGCTGTGCATCTTGTTTTGTGAAACCCAGCTCTGCCAGATATGCTGATGTATTTCTGAGGGGGTGGAGAATGGGATGCTAGGATGGGGACTAGAATGGACTAGTAGCTCCTGTCTCATTTGTTTTAAGGCTGTGATTTCTATTCTTCCTCTTGCATTTTGAAATTTCAATGTTCTGGAAAATTTCCACTGGAACACTGGGTCGAAAAGTCAAACCACAGAGAATGGCAAGCCAAAAATATACCCTTCAGAGAGCCCAGTGATGAAAATTATATTCTATGTCAGGCCATTAACCAGCTGTAGACCAACACCAGCTAATTAACCAACTAACTAATAATGGGGATGAAAGACATTCGCTGGCGACATACAGATTCCAAGCAAGATTGGGTCTTCCATTCCCACAATTGCCCTGCTTCCCAATTCCCCGCATTGCCTTGTTTTAGGGCTGCCTTTCTTCAGATTCAACTGTTTTCTTATGCAACTTCAAAACCCAGTGTTCTATTTAAACACACCTGCCTCCTGAAGTAGACAGAGGTCAATGGGAAGTGGGTCCTCGTTCTGGCGCTACCTCAGGCTCATCATGGAAACATGGGTAAGCTACTCCACCTTCCTTGGCCCAATCACCCCCCTGTAAAAAGAGGGAGTTGAAGGAGATTTATCACAGCCAAATTCTGGATACTTTGATGGGTTGAAGAAAAGAGCATACTGTGTGTTGTAAAAGGTTTCACTGTTTCCGCATTTCAGTGTCAGGCTTGGAACCCCATCCCAGGCCTGCCCAGAAGGCAGGTAGGAAGAAATTAAGAAAGAAGAGGGTCTTGGTCCTCAAGGAGATTACAATCTTACTTTTCCGGCAGTGAAAGTCTAGTTATTTCACAGTACTGATAAACTAGCTTCTCACCTGAGAATCCCATCCAACATCAGGACAATATTCCACTCTGTATTTTAGCATATATGTCCTGTGAAGACTGTACCCCATTTCCTATGGCAGTTGTCTGAATTCTCTCTGCCAGAGACTCTGGAAGGATCAAAGAGAAACGCATCAGAGCAGAACTTATGAAATATCCCTGGGGAAATAACTGCAATGACTCCAAGTCCCCTCCCAGCCTGTCCCCCCCACACCGTTTAATCATAACAAGAAAATTCCAGCAAGACTTAGGAATATTTTCCTCTGTCTCTATTACTCTAGTTCCAGTTACAGGCAGAAAAAAAATGGGACTGCTGCAGACCACTGGGGAGGTTCATCGAAATTCGTAACACTAACTAGGTTATACTAAGAAAGAGAAAAAATATTATAGCAAGTATGGCTGGAGTTGAGCCAGCCCTCTCCAATCGCCCCCCACCCCCAAACAAACCTCACCCTCACAGCGATGTTCCTGAAATTGCTTCCACACGCCTGTAGCTCCAACAAACACTCCTTATAATCAGAAAACACTGCTCCTGTCTTTCCCAACAGGGATGTGTTTATGGTTTATAGCAATAGAATCTCTTCAAAATATTTATAGGGTGACATTATGACAAATGATCTTCACTCTCCCTTCATCTGGCCCTGAAATTAATGAGAATATTGCAGATTGAACTTTTTTCGGGTTCCAAAGTTAAAAATAAATTAATAGATTTCGCATAAGATAATAAAATAGAAACCATAATGTTTCCATTAGGAAACCGTTTCCTACCCCTGCTCCCCGTCACCATATAGCCACTTCCTTCTTTGCCCCTGAAAGATTCAACCCAGGGATATTTAAAAAGACCTCTAGAATGGATAGATGTGTGATAAAACAAATACAGTGAAATGGTAGTTGTATAGTCTGGGTAGTTAATATAGAGTCACTGTAAAATTCTTTCCTATTTTCCCCTCAGTTTTCCTATCTGTAAAACAGAAGTACTGAATTAGTTGAGCCTGACGAGTTTTCCCAGCTGTAAAGTTTTTGTTGTTTTCTTTAAAGGCCACTTCTCCAGTTGCCTTATAGTTGCAGAAAAAACATAAAGACATCCCCAGACTCTAAGGTGATCCCACTCTCCCTTTTCTCCTCTCAGCTTTTCTCTCTAAACCCACTTGTGATTTTCCTGGTGCACTGGAAAAGCCACGAGCTTCAAGTTAGAAGGCTGAAACGCAAGTAGGCAAGTGATCTTGAGCAAAACCATCACCTCTCCAGCCCTCAGTTTCTATATATTTGGGGATAATGTTCACATCACAGACCCACTGTCTCGATAAAATGACATAATGAATGCTAACTCCACCCCCTTGATGTAAACCGTAGAGCATTTCCATTATCTCAATCTCTCTGAAGCTCCTTATCACTTCTTCCTGTTTGCCAGAAGAGGTCACCAGAAATCTTTCTTTCAGAATTGAGGCTGGCTCCCAAAGGGCTAAATCCACCCGCCCTGCAGAGCAGCTGATTCAGTGACACTGCATGACTAGCCCCAAGGATTCTCACTGGCGAATTACACCACACTTGCCTCAGAGCCTGAACACACACTGAGAGACCTAAATTCTAGAACCGATTCCACTTACCAAGCACCTGCATCCCTTTTTCCCATGGATACCATGAGTACCAGCTAAATAGAAGCACCATATTAAGCTCTGTGAATAGTGGTCACTCATACGTAGACCATTAAGAGATTATGAGCAAACCTTGAATATCGCAATAATATTGTTGAGCACCTACTGTATGTCAGTCTCTTTAAATTATATAACTTATAAATTACATAATTCTCACAATGGCCCTAATCCTATTTCTCCTTTTATAGATCAGGAAACGGCTGCTCAGAAAGCTTATGTTACTAGCCCAAGTCACAGCCTTGCGGAAGTTTCACATCATTGGAACAGGCATGACATGTTGACCTCATCTGTTTTTGACTTCAACAAATTACTTCACTCTCTGTGACCTTAGTCACCTGCCTGTAAAAAGCTCTTATCTTCCCAAATTGTTGAGTATAAAATCAAGTAATTGATGTGGTAGTTTACATTAAAATAATTTAGTTTAGTTTACATTAAAAAGCAGTATATTGAAGAGACATTAGTTTAACTCAAATGTATCTTCTAACTGATAAAGCACATGGTTCTTTTTGCCTAGGTACATTCCAATACACATAAATCTAACCTCCTGTAACCTGTTATGTGCCAAGGCATACTATCTTGTACTAGACTGGAAATCAAACATCTTCTAGATCAAGAACCAACCAAGACAATCCTTGGCCTTCCTCTTCTCAGAACTTGGTAATGAACAATGAATATAAATCAGCCCACCTTAAAAGGCTGAGAGCCTACTAATCCAGTTTTTGGTACATGAAGGATTTGGAATTGATATGGGGCCATTTTCTGGCTAAAGGAATTGTGGAGGAGAGCAAAATGAGTAAACAACAGGGCAGAACGGGAATAAATGGCATTTGGGGGACCACGAGAACTCCTTGTCTGTAGTCTTGCATGAGAGGTCACTGTGTCCTGGAATGGCTTGGATTTGGCTGGACTCCTGCGTAAGGACTAGAACTTTTCTGAAAGTCTTTCCTAAGTCTAGAATCCCTCTAAAACAGTCACTCAACTAAGAACCTACTACAAACAATACAAGGCATAGGAACCACAGATAAGCACCATCCCTAACTACAGAACTTATATTTAGTGAAGTGAGATGTGATATGGATAGGAATAACTAATTCAAGAGAAGATCTCATAACAGATGAGGCAGAGAAAGAATTCAGGACAGGTCTCTTGGAGGATGGGACATCTGAGCTCAGACTCTAAACAAAAAACTATTTTCCACAGCAGTTTACTTTTTAGATTTATGTTAACTGTAGTCTCACCCACCTTTGAAAGTGTTAAACACAAGGTAACCACTTCCCCCAAGCAGCTGCGGAGGTAAAGACGGAGCAACTGTTTATATGAGGTACCACAGAAACAAGAGTATTACAAGTGGCAGCCTGACCAATGTTCCAATAAAGGAGGGCCTTCTAACAGCTCTTGACTCCTATCCAGGCTCTGGAAATTAAGTGGGAAAATAAAATCATAGGTAAATATGTGGACGTAACCCTCCCCCACACACTCAAAAAATATATATTAGTAAGCTACTGCTTGTCTCCAAGTCCTTTTGTTCCTGACTTAACAATCGCCTAGGTAACTTGATGTGTATAATCTAGCCAGACCAGTTCATGGGGGTAGGCTTCTTCTTACTACATTGCCGAAGTCCCTTTTGGCCTCATCCATGACACTTCAGCTGCATCAAGTTTGGCGTCTGGCCTAACAGAACCATCAGCTACCAGCAGTGACACCAGAAAGGTCTTGGCGACCGCTCTGAGGACCAGGGCCACTCCTTCTGTGCAGCTCTGGATGCTGGTGAGCAAAGTGGCGCTCTGAATGGACCCTGTTTAGTGACCACAAGTCAGGTTCAGCGGGTCTCCTGGCAACTGTTAAGTACTTGCCTTTGGATGATTTTTCAAAATGTCTCAGCCTAGAGAAAGCAGCTTAACCCTTCAAGGTTTTAGCTGAAAGCTCAAGGAGGAGGTTTCAAAAGAAAGTGTCATAGCCAGGGCTAGAATGTACATATTCTGTGCAGGTTTTCTATCAGCTTTGTGTTTTTAACCTCCCTGCACCTGCCTGTCTCCACCTACCTGCTCTTTATTAAATCTACTGTGGCAAGACAGTGTACAATGAAAGCAGGGCATCAGAATAAAGCAGACCTTCTTTTCCTACATCACAGGAGGGGCTAATAGAAGTACCAAAATACTTGGTACTTACTAATAAGTAAGCAGCTTGGTACTTACTAAGAAGTACCAAAATACTTGGTACTTACCAATACTTGGTAATACTTACTAATGTGAAATGCAGGAAATACGTGACAAAGGAGGGTACCACGGACCATGCAGAAAATAAAACATGATATGTTTCACGGCTTAAGAGCCATTTGAGCAGTAGCAAGATTAAAAAACATGGGAGATTTTGACGGATGGTATGAGTATTCCAGCAGAAGGAACATGAGTAAAAAATATGGAGGTAAATAACAAGAGGCACAATATAAGGCACAGAGACTATCCATTCGGCTGAAGTCTAATGAACGGTAGGCATGTTTGGAAAGACAGACTTGGAATGCATCAGGACAACCTTAAATGTAGAATAAAGGGTCAGGACTCTATTGAGTATGTCAGTTCTCAAAGACAGACCAATAGGATACTCCCTCATGGTTTGCAAAGCAGTTCATCCAATCCCCTCTCTCCATTAACTGATACTTCCAGCCTAATTCAAATTTACCTGTACTTTGTTGCAGGGAACTTGCCTTTCCCTTCATCTCAGCAGCAGATATAGTTAATACCCACTAGAAATTCACATCTTCTAGGACATCATCAATTCAAGCCAAGTATTATGCATTTAGTTTGTGGTAGGTAGGCACTAGAAAGGGGACAATAAAGGTACAGTAGAGTCATGGTTCTACATTCAGCTCACTATTCTACAGTGATTCTGAAAAAAGTTACTTCTAGAGTTTCTTCTTTTGTCAAATCTCAAACCAAGGCAATTCTTAGTACAATGTAGCTATTTGCAATGAAGAGATTGTGATCCTAGTACTATTACATTTTGTTGATCTGAAATATTAAACAGAGATGACCTAGAAGAAAAGAATAATCTAGCATGTCCTTTTTATTTTCAGCTGTAACTAAAATGATTCTCCCAACCCAAAGAGCATCTATTCAAAGGACGAAATCATGACTATAAAGTAAAAAGGGTACGGAGCGTGAAAATGTCAAATATGAATAGAAAAAAAAAAACAGACAAAACGTAACTGGTTTTTAATAAGTCACTGCTTGTGGAAGTATGTAAAAAGAATAATTTCTTTCAGAATGATTTGCCTTTCTTTAGAAAGAATATTTTTGGGAAAGAGAAGGTTAGTATTACCTATCCTAGTAATAGATGAAAGACTGCCCCACATCTTTTTTAGAGTGCTTATATATCAAATAATCAATTTGCTAAACTGTTTTTTCCATGTTAGATATATATTTCTACCACATTTAAAGGTGTACTACGCTCAACATGCCATTTAGCCAGAATAGTATGCAAGAGACAAAAAAATTGGACATTCCCACAATGCATTTCAGAGTATTTAAAATTCAGACTATTTCACATTTTAATGGTTCAACCTTCCAATACGTGATCCATTATGATATTTTCAGCATAAACAACAGTTAAAATGAGATGAGTGAATTAAATCCCAAAGGGGTGTGTCTTGCTACTTAGTATACTGGACACAGATTAAATACCTACCCAATGTGATTCTTGCACATATTAAACAAAAGTACAACTTTCTCAAAAAAAAAAAAATTTTTTTTAAAGCAAGTTAAATAGCCGAGTTCTACTTTCAAGACAAACATACCAAGGACCTCAGCAGCCTCCAAATAAGTTTGAAAAACGACACAATATACATCTTCCCTGCTGTAATTAGACTTGAGGTGTACAACATGAACTACAAAGTGACCAAGACAAAACTCTTAACGCTTTTAAGCCTCTCAGCAAGGTTGCCAAAGGGGATCCACATGTCTCATTGTCTGGATCAGTCCAAAAGTGCTGTATCTAGAACCCATGCAAATTACTGCAATGTAAATAACTAGTGTCAGTTTGGGTGAAACGCAGTTGGAAAGGATACTGACTGCTCACTTTCTAAGTGTTCAAAACATACTAAAGTGCTCCCAAGTCACACATTATTTGGTCCTCTCCCAGAACAAGCCATTTCCAGAGACCTCATTCTCAAACTTGACTGACCCAGGGAACCCACGGGAGGAGACGAATTACCTTGCAGCCACAGTTGTTGTGAATACCCTGGGCCCTACTTGGAAACTGGCCCATAAAGAATTGGGGACGAACATGACTACTTGATATCCAATTCACAGCTAAGACAACACTAATGAAAAAGCAGCGTTAGACTGATCTAAAACACTCCAAAATGAGTGGTAACATCATCAAATAAAGGCTCAAAGTCAGTCACTGTATTTTACTTACATAATTTATCTTAGATTTAATTTTTTTTTGTTTTTGGACAATTCATCCACTAAAATGGGCCAGTCTCAAGAGTTGCCCCCCAACCTTGCCAAAGCAAATGACTTCTGCATAACTGGAAGTCATCTCCAAACATCTGCCCATGTTTTCCCTATTTTACCCATTTGGTATTTGCACAAAAAATATGCCCTTTGTCTTAAAAGTTGCCTGACTTGATGTTTAGGCAGAAGAGCAAATCCCATGTTACGATATTTCTGCAAGTGATTTTACATTTCCTTTTTTCCAAAAAGGTAGCTGCCAACTTAAATGTATGACACAGTGGGGACAGAAGTTGATTATTAACTTTCAACAACTCCAGGGGTCGTTACCTGAAACCTCACACTTTGGTTCATTACACTTTAACTATTCAAAAAGTTACCTTAACCCCAAAGAACAAAAAGGCACTGTTTAGTTCTTCAGGTCACAATGCCATCATTGGCTACACAGTCTGTTACAGCTAAGACAAATGCAAATTACAATACTTTGGCGAGATGTAAAAACTATGCTGGGCTGGGCAGTGTTAGTTAAGCTACGAAGTGCTTGATCACCCATGATGGAAGAGGTTCAAGATGATTCATACTTCCCTGTAAGAGACTACGAAAGTCACGAGCCCACAGAGCAGTAACTGACAGTTGGCCAAAGTAGAAGACATTTCTAAGTAACCTGGGGACATCTTAAACAATTAACTGGCCTGGAAATTTGGGTGAGGATTAGTCACAAAGCTCCTCATCCTCTCCTGGAAGAAAATGTGACAGTATGCCTTTTCTATGGAAATTTCTTTGTATATGTGTATACACTTGGTATGGCCTTAATGCTGCAGTTAAGGATTTGTTTGGCTACCACCTTAAGCAGCATGTTAAGCAATCGCTTCCTACTGTACCTTTCTACTTCTCACTGGACTCTTCACCTTGAACAACCAATTAATTCCCCTTTGTCCCTGATTCTTCCCCATTTTTTGCATGAAGTCATAAATGTTATGGCAGTTATTTTTTGGCTTGTTAAAAAAAATCTATTTCTGCAGTTTGAAGATGGAATGTAAAATTTCTGTGATACATGTATATAAAAATATATTTATTGAACCATCCATATACACATATCCATGCTGATTCCAATGGAAAAAAAATTAAAGTTTTTCTGAAATTTTCCCTGTGGTTAACTCACAGTTGTTACTAGTTAACCGACTTTATATTAGGAGAACTTTTGAAATCTCCCCATTACCCGAGAGGAACCTACATATCATCTGGAAAACATCATTTCACTTAAGACAAGGCTTTACGCTGTTCATTCAAGATATATTTATTGATAGGTGCTATGGGAGATACAAAGATGACTCAGACACAGATCCTGCCCATAAGGAGCTTACAGTCTAGTAGGGAGGATAGAACACATACATGGGATACATGGTCAGAGCTAGGTTTCAGTAAGATGTATCTAATATCATGTAGAAAGTAGGCTGGGAATAAGAAGAGGTCAAGGAAGCTGAGAGGCCACTGAAATTATCTAAGTGAGGAGGAAGATGTGAAAGACTGCTGAGGTAGAACTGACAGGACTTAGCTGGACACTGGAGTAAGTAAGGAAACAAGAAGCAGATGACTAAGACTGAGTCTAAGGTGACTAAGACGTAAGTCTAAGGTGACTTAGACTTATGGCATGGGTGATGACAAACTGAGAACAGAGTAGGTTTGGGAATTGAAATTTGGCGCATACAATTCTTGTGCATAGACACAAAGTGCCCAGGATATACTGCGCACAATCAGAAAGAAATAGCTAAGGGCCCAGACCGGGGATGGAAGTACTTCAAAATGACCAGTGACTTCCTCCCTCCTCTGCCCACCCCTCAAAATTTCCCAACAATCCCCTCCACTATGAAATGCACAGGGCCTATAATTTACTGAATTAAGTCTGGTCTCTAGGCATGCCTCCCTTGTGAGAAAGAAAACAGAAATACATTAATTTATTAATTGAGTGAATCATCATTTACGGATGCTTTCATGTACCTCCAGGAGGAAGGAGGAATAAAGAGATTAATCCTCAAGTCCTTGTCCTCCAGGAGATTATGGTCTCATAAGGTAGGTCTGTTCTAATTCTAGGTTGAAGGGGTAAGTTATTAGCTAAGAGAAAGGTATAAAGTATTCTAGGAGCACATTTTAAAGTGAAGGTTGGGACAGAATTTCAAACAGGAGGGACAATGTGTAAGGAAAGTAGATGAGAATAAATTTGTTCCTCACTTCAAATTCTGCACAAATCAACTCCTAAAAGGGGGCTACCCTCTCGTAAGACATCTTTTCTCTTAGGGGAGAAAAAAAAAAAAGCTCAAACTAGGCCTTGAAAAAAATGGCTTTGATGGTAAGAGATTTGGGAGAGATGGGGGTGGTGAGGAGAATGCAGATGCAAGTCTATCTTCAGGGAAGTGAAGGCACTTGAAGCCACGGAATCAGCCATACCTGGCTTGTTAGAGGAACCGTTAAGTAGTTCAGCATGGCTGGAGCATCCTTTCACGAAGTACAGGGAAAATCAGTGGAAAGGAAGATTAGGACCCTGATTCAAACACGGTGCTGCCAGGCACTGAACAGGGTACATGCCTAAGACCAAATTGCTGCCCCTTAGGAGCTTACAGTTATAACAATACAAGGTGGAAAAAGCACCACAATGTACAGAATGCAAAATGCTGAAGGATTTAGGAGAAAATTACAGCTGAGTTTCAGCTATTAACACATTAGGATACCCAATAGCTTTCTGACAGCTAGTAGTAAACCCATCCCTGAGGGGAACACAGTTAATGTCCTTACTGACAACAGGCCCTGGTAGAATTGGGCATTAAAACAGTTCTAAGAAAACAGAAAACTTGGGTATGAAAATGGAGCTAATGAAGCAACGGAGTAAGCATATAAAATGTGGCTCCTTCCCTTTTCTCCCCACATGCTACCCTTTAACAGCTCTGGCTTACAGAGCGAACATAGGGCAGGACTGGCAATTCCCGAATGTGCTTTAAGCTGACTTGAAACTCTGTACTAGTAATCTGGGCCATCTATCTTTTGAAAACTTAAGGGGTTATACAAATCACCTTAGTCCTTTCCAGCACTAATATTCTAAGAATTACAGGAGTCTCCTGTTTCTTGTGGTAACCATCAGTATGGGAAGAAAAACTTTATGGAACTATTCTGATGTTTCTCACTTAAAATTATGATTTTTTTCTTTTATATAAACCGTAAATGATTCCTATCCCATCAGCTAAGTTCCATGCCCACCCCACTCTTCTTCAAAACCAACATCTACCTATACGAATTTATTTTTAACATCATGTGTTCTGCATAATCTAGAGTGTACAGTGAATCTTTAAAGAAACGAAGTCCCTTCTTCTTTCCTACATCCTTATGTCTTCATTTAAAAGGCCCAAATCAGGGTATATACGCTCCTCATAAAAACATTTAAGAATTTAAACCAAACCCAAAGTCAAACAGGTGACAACAAAGCTTAGGGAGATTATCAGTAACCAAAGTGGTTAATATAGCAGTAGTTAAAACTGTTTATATACATATTAAATGATACAACCATCCCTCTAACTACAACCAATAATACAGGCAAACTTCCCATAAATGGGTTTCCGAAAAATAAATACCTGCTAAAGTAATTCAACAGTGAATTTTTGGTAAGCATTGCTTACTTTTTTAAAAAACAAAAACACATTGGATACGAGTCCCTTAGGAATCTGTGACACTGGACATATTTCGAAGTAATAAACACATATGGATTTCTGTAACTATTCAGGTCACATGGTTTATGGAAGTAAGAGGAGAAATGATTTCTAATACTATTTTATTTTCCTCTCACTGGGAACTAGAAAAAGCTACCAGGTTCAAGTGGAAACTGGAAGAGAGATCGACTTCAAAAGTCATGCAATCAAAGACAGAGGCTTCCCTGGTGGCGCAGTGGTTAAGAATCTGCCTGCCAATGCAGGGGACAGGGGTTCGAGCCCTGGTCCAGGAAGATCCCACATGTCGCGGAGCAACTAAGCCCGTGAGCCACAACTACTGAGCCTGCGCTCTTGAGCCCGCGAGGCACAACTGCTGAATCCCGTGCACCGGAACTACTGAAGCCCGCATGCATAGAGCCTGTGCTCCGCAACAAGAGAAGCCACCGCAATGAGAAGTCCGCGCACCGCAACGAAGAGCAGCCCCTGCTCGCCGCAACTAGAGAAAGCCCGTCCGCAGCAAGAAAGACCCAACACAGCCAAAAATAAATTTAAAAAAAAAAGGAAAACAACTTTGATTCTAAGCCAATACATAAGCATAATCATAAGCAAAACTGGTTAAGGGCTGTAGGCCACCTTTAATCAACTTCTCACTCAACTCAGGCCATTATGAAAGACTGCTTCATGAGAGCATGAGCAAAGCAGTCTAATTTCAGCATCATCCTAAGTTAGATACATACCTACTAAAAAGAATGAAAATAAAAGTTTTATCTCACACGTGCCACCATTTCTTCTTTAATTCAGTCTAGCAAGAGTTCACAAGCCTATCTATGGTCCCCAGAACCTCGATATTAAAGTAAACAAATTCTAAAAGGTATTACTACCTTAAAACCACAAATCCTTGTTTAATTATCTACTACAATATGGCCATTACTTGATGAGCAACTTTAACCTACAACCCCATCCCACATAAGACATTGCTAAGTTGCTAACACACTCTTTAAGGTTTCTAAAACATTTGCGAAAGTACCTCTAACTGTCCACTGCCCATCTGTGGTATATTATATTAGGCAGTTAGCTAGAACCCCAATTTCAAATAAATGCTGAACTTGCTTCTTTTACAAGGTTCAAAATTGCTAAACTGAAACTTCAACAATTATCTAATTTGTATGCAGTTCCTGCACAGATTCTTTCAAGTAGCACAAAAATAAAACTTTAATATAAAAGATATTTTTAGATCAGTAGATTTGACAAATGCAATCATTTACTTAAAATAAGCCACAACATGAACAATGGTCTACAAATTTAAACCTCATAGAAAGAAATTTTCATATGGATTCGAACAAATTGTTTTCTATAAAGTGCCACGTTTTCCACTAAATCATTCAACTCTACAAAGGTTTTCAAATATAAAAGGGATGAAGAAAAGCATCAGAGGATGGCAGTTATAAGCAAAACACAACTGTTATAAACTCATCTGTATGATGCTGATAAAAATATTACTTCCATATCTAGATTAAATTGTATCAAATGTATTATCAAACCAGATGAGAAAATAATCTTGTAACTCAATATTACTGTGTTACCATACAGTCTGCAAAGCCCTACAAAATCAATGTTTATGCATCTACTTTACCCTAAAGGAAATGGAGAACAGTAATGCTAACCTTGATCCGAATGTTTGCAGACTCAAGTCTCTATACTGTAGTTATTTCATGCCCTATGCCCCTAATGTCATTCAAATATAAATAGGTAGGCATTATGGTTTTAGAGAAAAAGCAAGAGTTTTGGAAGCCAATCTGCTCCTAAGCTACATGGATGACTTTGAGGCCTCTGATGTCATTTCTTCATCTATTACTTTGGGAGAAATCGCACCTAACCCACAGGGTTATAGTTGTGAAAATTTAGTTGTCTAACCTAAAACTAAAGTGCAATTCAACTAACACTGTGGTAGTAACCTACTCATCCAAAGCCAAATAAGTATTTTTGCATTATCCATTTCACCGCTCCACAGCAACAGCTCAAAAAGTTGAGAACACAGGAGACACAAGTAAAGCCCAACCTCAGCATAAAAGCAAACAAAATTATTTTTGTACAACCAAGATCTATTTATTTTCAACAGATCTTAAAAGAGACCCACTGAACCAAACTAGTCTTACCTAGCTAAAATATTCATGGGTGAATTAAACTCAGTAAAGAACTGCATGTTGGGCCATTCCTACAGATGAAAAATTATGTTGAATGTGATGAGTTGATGCTGTCTACAAGAAAATCTTGCCCTAATCTATTTTATTTTCACTCTTTAACTGTGAAATATGTGAATATATGTGTATCTAGGGTGACATGTCTATTCCATCAGCAATAATGTAATCGATGATAGCTGGATACTTAATAGTGTTAACCATGACACTAAATCCTATTTATAAAGTCCAATGCTAATCAAAACACCATAATATCCCAATTATGATAACTTGAAATTATTGAAGCAATCTTTTCTTTTCTGAAATTATGCAGTAATCCCCTGCAATAAATTACAAGCAGCATCTAGTACATTGCTACTACCTCTCCAAATTAAAAATAAAACACACAATTGGTACAGATAAAGGAAAGCTGAGATTATTACTTACAGTAGTTGTTACTATAATTCCTGAGAGAGATTTACTTGCTAATTTGTTTATTTTTCTGAGGCTCTATTTCAGAGGAAGGACAACTTTCACTGCAGTTGCCCTAGTCCACCATTCCACCCACCATGAATTATAGGAGTAGGGACTACCTGTGTTCTCAATGGGGTTGCTTCATTTTCAAAGGGCACTTGGCACCACTGGCCCCCACCCAGCAAACCCTAGATGCAGGGTACGCATCTCCCTCTACCCCCAACCCACCAAAAATCCCACACATTTCTGCATGTCCTCTAGGATATAGTAACAGCCCCAAGTTGAGAAACACTGCACCTAGTTAGTGCCCTTAAAGCTCTGTTCTAAGGAGGAAGAACTTTTTGAAATGTACGGTTTAGTATTCACTTATGAAAAATGGTTTCTAGGTTATCTATAATTTATCACCAAACACTTACTGCAACTCAATTTTTTTCTCAAAAATAACTCAGGCTAAATTTTCTTCTTTCTACCACAAGCTTAATATAAGCTACGAAAGTACAAGCTGAATTTCTTCCAATTATCACTGGCCTGGGCCAAATGAAGTGGTTACCAATTAGTTATTTAAACTGACCCAAAACACAGCCATGTGACTCAGTTATAAAAGTTTCTTTATGTGAAAGAAATGTTGCCAATTTTCAAATATTTGAGGTACTGAGGGTCAACTGATAACATCAAACTTCATTTTAGTTTAAGGCTACACCCTTCAGCAAACCTAGAGTTTCCCAGTAACAGCAAAACAAACATTCCTATTCCTACTAATATTCTATCCTCAAACAATAGTCCTAAAGATGAATACTGTTAAGAAAACAAATAAGTTAAACTTGACAAGCTCATTGCCCTTCGATTAATGACAAGTTATCATGCAAAGGCTTGCTTCACAAATGTGTAAACAAAACCTTCACCCATCTCCCTAAGAGCACTCAACAGTAATATACTATGCAAAACGAGTATTAGTCTATATTGCCAGATTAAATTTTCTTCCAGAAACATTTTAATAAAAATTGGCCATTTCTGGGCTTCCCTGGTGGCACCGTGGTTGAGAGTCCGCCTGCCGATGCAGGGGACGCGGGTTCATGCCCCGGTCCGGGAAGATCCCACATGCCGTGGAGCGGCTGGGCCCGTGAGCCATGGCTGCTGAGCCTGCGCGTCCAGAGCCTGTGCTCCGCAACGGGAGAGGCCACAACAGTGAGAGGCCCGCGTACCACAAAGAAAAAAAAAAAAAAAAAAAATTGGCCATTTCCAAGAAACACTCACTGCATGCCCACCAATAAAAGGGAAGCATAACAAAATAGAAAATTTACCATATGGCTATGATTTAAGAAAAAAAACTAGTGCACACTCAAGCACACCAGCAAAGTCCAATATTAAAGTCACATTCTTTCTTACGGGCCACGATTAGGATTCTGAAGAGACACTGAAATAAAACTTAATACAAATGCTGAACTACTCAGGTCAAAGGACCTCTACAGAAGCATCTGACCTCAAAAGCATTCCAGTTTGAGACTCAATTTCAGAATAAGGCATAACAAATGAACACAAGACATACAGGGTGAAAGAGGGATTCTATAATTCCCAACATACTCTGAACCTAATAGAACAAATCTAAGTTTATTTTTTTTATTATTATTTTTCTTTTAAACAATTGCCAAGACTGGAATCAAAGATAAATAGAAGGCACAACAGTTTTGCTCTGGTTTTGTGTTATTCAGATTTTTGAAATTTTTTGGGGTCTTTTTGGTTTTTTTTTTTAACAAATACAAATTAAACATGAAAAAACTCTACTTCAAAAAAAAAAATCTAACAGTTCAAGAAAAGCTTATCAGTTGCATTCTAGACATTTAAAACCTATCTCACAGTTTAAATTTCAATGGTAAAAACAGGTTTTGGAACTGTTCTGCAACCACGTATCCAAAGAAAAACTCTACTAACACCTTTTATTCAGTTTTTAACCATACCAGAGAGAATCTAAATTGTCAATTTTTCCAACGGCAATTTTTCCACACCAGAAGGTAGTTATGACTCTCAAAGAAGAGACAATTTGGGTTCTTCCTGCCTTCAAAATGTTTATCAAATCCTGTAATTCTCACAGGCTTTTGAAACATGTAGAAAATAAGTAAGAAATATTCCAATGAATGAAACATACCAAATGTCAGTAATAAGCAAGACACATTCCTTTGGGGAAACTGTTAAAAAAAAATCCAGTCTATATGCAAATAAAGCAAGGAAACGCAGTCTTTTTTTTTTCTTCTTTAAAAATCCACTTTTCCTAAAATATCATTCCACAAAACTGGAAGTGAAGGACTAAAAGGTGGAGGGGTGGGGGTGAGAGGGGAAGGAGCACGCACCAGTAACACAAAAAGTAGAATTGTACAAACTTAAGCAGTTTATCATAGACTAGGATCAGATTCCAAGATACCAAAAGGTTGGCTGAAGAAATCACCATTCTGTGGGAGCTAGGGTTTGTACTGCTGCCTGAAGATCGGTGAAGAGCAATTCACTGCCTTGGAGCAATGCCCCTTCCCACTCCAAATCCTGGTTTCTGCACCATGCCTCCACGGGGTGGGCCTCTCATCCCACCACCCAGCCCACCTCGAGGGCCTCCAGGTCCCCGAAGGCGGTTATCTCGGCGGTCTCCTTCCCGGGCGGCTCGAGTCTTCTTTTCTTCCACATTCAGACGGACCTCACCTCTGAACATGATGGGCTGTAAGAACCAAGGTGAACAGACTTACAGAGTGCTTATGGGCTACTGACTACCAAAGACAAAACAAAGCTATAAAACCAAGACAAAACAAGGAACCAGCAGGTTACAAATCACCTACGTGCTCACAGCGCAGTTTTTTGTCTCAAACTCAGAACACATAATTTTCCCACTAACAGATACATGGAAAAGCAGTTAGGTATGCAAGCTAGTTCAAAAGTCAAAAAGTCAATTGAAACAGTGCAGCAGAGTAACTCTCTTTGTACTTATTAAAGCACATCTTATATTCCCACAGAATTATATAAATAGAATATAAATAAAAATTGCCACCTTCTCCATGGATTGGGAGGCTTAGAATAAAATCCCATCATCACCTAATGTGGAAAGACTTTGCTGCACATGTTTATGCAAAGTACATATATGTCTCAAAAACATCATGAATTTCATCTAAATATAATCTTAAAATGCTATTTGCCTGAACAGAATTTGGGAAAATACTGAAGATACTAAAGATACCAGATCTTAGTGCAGGAAAAAAAAGAAACTTCCCACTATGTCTTGGCCTTTCTTTTTTGCCAAGAGAAGTACAGCAAACAAAGGGTTACTCAAGATTCCAATGAACTCAATTTACGCTCCTTGCTGGTACTCAGTGGTTTTCTACTGTAGTATTTTTTAAAATAAAATCTAACAGTACTTACTACGCAGAGAAGTATTCTATATACTTCACTTTTATTATCTCATTTAATCTTCACAACAACCCTTTCAAGGTTGTTAGCACACCTATTTTATAGAGACCAGCAAACTATGCGCCAGGGAGGTTAAGGAACAAGACTGCACGGGTCACAAGGCTAGTGAGAGACAGAAGAGCAATGCAAACCAAGGCATCCTGACAGGAAAGCATGAGCTCTGAACCGACACAGCATGGTCAGACACCACGGTCATATTCTATGAGCTATTTCTGTACTCATAAAAAATTACTGAAGGGGGTTTCCCTGGTAGCACAGTGGTTAAGACTCTGCGCTCCCAATGCAGGGGACCCGGGTTCGATCCCTGGTCAGGGAACTAGATCCCACATGCATGCCGCAACCAGGAGTTTGCATGCTACAGCTAAGGAGTCAGACAGCCACAACTAAGGAGCCCGCCTGCTGCAACTAAGGAGCCAGCAAGCCACAACTAAGGAGCCCGCCTGCCGCAACTAAGACCCGATGCAACCAAATAAATAAATAAATATTTAAAAATTAAGAACAAACCAAAACAAAAAAAAGTCTAAAAAAATTCTGAAGGGATGGTAGACTTCTACCAATACAGTGAGGTGAGGGAAAGGCAAGCTACATCTGAAGTCACCAGAGTTCACAGGAATGATCTGAAAGTGCATGTAAGGAAACATGCATGGGGGTGGGGCGGGGGAGCCTCTTTTGAGCTCTGACTCTAAAGTGAATTTTAAATTCTGATTAAATATATACTTATATTTGTACATTTATAAGTATTTTAACACAAATTTACAAATATTTATACATATATATTTTTTTATATACACAGCATATAAATCACACACATTAATGTGAAGTGCTGTTCCTGGTAATGTTCTAGATACAATGGGAAAAATAAAATCATTTAAAGTCTGAAAGATAAGGAGAGGTTAGGACTGCGGATATTTTAAAAGGTAGTTATAGAAGATACCTCTATGGAGGTATCACAAGGATAGAAGCAATCTGAATGAAAAAAGGTAGCAGACATACAGCTCACTTTCTGAGGAAATTTACCTCAACAATTTCTATGCATAATGATGCCATGCCTTACCCACAGGGGTTAAATGAAACACCAAAGCCCTCATCTTGGATAATTAACTGGAAGCAAGCTATCCGGCCTGACCTTGTTTGGCCCCACAGGAGTATCATACCATCTAAGAAAATACAAAGTCAAGGCTGCACCAAAAAGTGTGGCCCCTGGATCTATTGTACGCTCAATGGTGGATTTACCAACAAAGCCTACTGGACATCTCTGTGTTCAGTATTCTGTGTCCTGAGTGACATAAGCCATATTCTCTCCACACTTCTCAGGGTTTTGCAGGAGATGCTTCACAAAAGTAGTGGTCCAACAGTTTGATAGACAATGCACATTTCAGATTAAGGCTAACTTAATGTTATGACCACAACATTAAACTTTGTAATATACCCATTAACATTCTGGAGAGCATCAGAGGTTCTGGAGAACCTCTGGGAAATAATGATCTACAACATTTCTAACTAACATGGTTAATAAAATGTGTAAGTTTTAAATGGCAGAGACTGAAAGCAGATTAGTGGTTGCCAGGGGCTGGGGAGACAGGATATGGGGAAAAACTGCTCAATGAGTAAGGGACTTACTTTTAATGAAAATGTTTTGCAACTAGATAGGTGATGGTTGCACAACAATGTGTATTAAATGCCAATGAGTTGCACACTGTATTATTATTTTTTTTGCTGTAGCAAGCCTCTCACTGTTGTGGCCTCTCTCGCTGCGGAGCACAGGCTCCGGACGCGCAGGCTCAGCGGCCATGGCTCACGGGCCCAGCCGCTCCGCAGCATGTGAGATCCTCCCGGACCGGGGCACGAACCTGTGTCCCCTGCATCGGCAGGCGGACTCTCAACCACTGCACCACCAGGGAAGCCCTGTATTATTTTTTAATGAAATTTTTTGTTTTGTTTTGTTAATTTGTCTTTGGCCACGCTGGATCTTCATGGCTGTGTGCAGGCTTTTGCTAGTTGCACAGAGCAGGGGCTACTCTTCGTTGTAGTGTGCGGGCTTCTCATTCCAGTGGGTTCTCTTGCTGTGGAGCACAGGCTCTAGGCACATGGGCTTCAGTAGTTGCAGCACGCGGGCTCAGTAGTTGCGGCACATGGGCCCTAGAGCAAACGGGCTTCAGTAGTTGTGGCGCATGGGCTCAGTTGCTGCAGCGCGCAGGCTCTAGGGTACACAGGCCTCAGTAGTTGTGGTGCACAGGCTCAGTGGCTGTGGCTCGCGGGCCCTAGAGCGCAGACTCAGTAGTTGTGGCACATGGGCTTAGTTACTCCGCAGCATGTGGGATCCTCCCAGACCAGGGCTCAAACCCATGTCCCCTGCATTGGCAGGCAGATTCTTAACCACTGCGCCAACAAGGAAGTCTTGAACTTTAAAATGGTTAATTTTGTTATGTGAATTTCACCTCAATCGAAAAAAAAGTGAGGTCTTAAAACTCCCACATCCATCTCAGTAAATTAACAGTATTTACACCTTTGTTATTCTCTACTACTACAGAAAGTGGTTTTTGCTAATGAAAGACGTGGGGGAAGGAAAGGGCTCTTTTTTTTTTTTTTTTTTTTTTTTTTGCGGTACATGGGCCTCTCACTGTTGTGGCCTTCCCGTTGCGGAGCACAGGCTCTGGACGTGCAGGCTCAGCGGCCATGGCTCAAGGGCCTAGCCGCTCCGTGGCATGTGGGATCTTCCCAGACCGGGGCGCGAACCCGTGTCCCCTGCATCGGCAGGCAGACTCTCAACCACTGCGCCACCAGGGAAGCCCAGGAACGGTCTCTTTAAGAACACAGAAATAAGATTCTGATTCTACAAATCCCTCTATTATTAGAAAAGTACTGTTAATAAAAGTGCCTTAAGGTAGGGTGACTCCAAACCCAGACAACTTATAGAACAAAAGAAGTTCCTCATAGTTATACCCAAACAGTTATATATGAAGACTACAAATATACCTGCTAAACAAACTGATTCTAAGTTATCTTAGCTAAAAGTAACATAATATTTAATTCATCACTTACACCAGAAGCCACTAAGCCACTACCAAAGAAAGGAACTGCATAAATCTCAGTGCATTGGTTACCATAGTTATTTCATTCTCCATCATGCACATATTCAAAAAGTACATTATTTGGATGGCAGTTTTGTTTTTCTAACTCCCAGGCAGTTCTTTTAATAATGGTTAAACATGATGGAAAATATTACCCAGACATGTTGGAATAAACTGCGCTTTACATATAAGACACAGTTTTAAGGATGAATACATTAAAAGACCAAAGATACAGAAAATCAAGATGAAAAACTGCTTACCCTGTTGCTAAGCACCTTCTGAACAGGCTCAGAATCATCAAACACAACGAACCCAAAATTGGGTAATTTCCCACCGCTGTTAATACGCAGCTCTACCACATTCCCATAATCTGCAAGTGGAACACAGATTCTCAAATAACTTAGAACATTTCCTTTAAGTATTACACGCGCACTGTCCAATGAAAGCCACTAGTAACACATGGTTACAAAGCATGTCAATTGTGGCTACTCCAAAATAAGATGTGCCCTACGTGCAACACACACGCTGGATTTCAAAGACTTAGGATAGGCTGATGGAAAGTATCTCATGTTTGTACATATTAAGATGATGTCTTAGATACACTGGGTTAAATAAAATATTAAAATTAAATTATCCAGGTTCTTTTTGCCTTTTAAAATGTTACTACAAAACTTAAAATTATAAATGTGGCTCATCTGTTTCTATTGGATAGCACTGTATTAAATGAATCTAGTATTTAAAACTCAATAACCTACTTTGAAAAAAATCTTTAAGCTCTGATTTGTCCACCTCATGAGGCAGGTTGCCGATAAAGAGTTGGTGGCTGTCAGGGTGTCTCACGATTCTTCGGGGTTCAACGTCACCTTGCTCACCAGCCTCACGGACTGAAGAGGAAACAAAAGCAGGAAGGAATGAGAAAGAGGACACCTTTACATGACTGTTCCATTCAACAGTTCTCTCTACCCCTAAATACAGGCAATTCCATTAACTCCACAACATATTTTTTAAAATCTAAGTACACGCAAACATCAACTACCCTCCCAAAACAAGCTCTCACCCTCAACAGGCTCAGACTAAAGAAGCCACCCTTCTGAGCTCTCACCTGGTCTAGGTCCCCTCTGGGGAGGAACATTTATTCGCTGTTCTCGCACCCTTTGATCCCTCTGAGGCCTCTGCGGTGGAATCTGAGATTCAGGCTTAGACTCCGGACGAGGCTAAAAAATGTGTAACGTTAACTTTTGTGTAAGAACAAAGCAAGCTTACCTTTTATTCTTGTGAAGTATCCTAGCTAACAATAAGGTTTAAACTAGAAAATGACAACTCCCTCATTCTCTCACACACACACACACACAAAAACACATTAAAAATCACCTTGTAACACAGACGTAGAGAACAAACGTATGGACACCAAGGGGAAAAAGCGGCAGGGGCGGGGGCTGGTGGTGTGATGAATTGGGTGATTGGGATTGACATGTATACATTGATGTGTATAAAACTGATGACTAATAAGAACCTGCTGTATAAAAAAATTAAATTAAAAAATAAAAAAAAAATCACCTTGTACCCTTCTCCTCTGCCTTATTCATTAAACCTCTGTGAAATCACATTACACAAAAATACAAGTAAATTTGCCTAATATGCAAGCTTAATTAGAAACTCACCTGTGAAGCTGGTACTTTAACAACATGAGGTGGTATCCCAGTAACTGGAACAGCTCCACTGGGTGGAAGGTTCTTACTGGTCACAGATGCCCAAGAAAATGTCTAAGGGAACACACCAACATCAGTTGATTACACTACTTATCACAACAATATAAAAGGTATTAGCTTTTGGGCTTCCCTGGTGGTGCAGTGGTTAAGAATCCGCCTACCAATGCAGGGTACACGGGTTCAAGCCCTGGGCCGGGAAGATCCCACATGCCACGGAGCAACTAAGCCCATGTGCCACAACTACTGAGCCTGCGCTCTAGAGCCTGCGAGCCACACCTACTGAAGCCTGGGCACGCAGAGCCCGTGCTCCGCAATTAGAGAAGCCACCGCAATGAGAAGCCCACGCACCACAACCAAGAGTAGCTCCCGCTCGCTGCAACTAGAGAAAGACCACACACAACAAAGACTCAACACAGCAATAAATAAATAAAATTTATTTTAAAAAAAGGTATTAACTTTTGAATTCTTGTATTATTACATGCGCATCTCATCTGCAGAGGCAAGATGGAATTTATAAGTAACTTGAGATTCCTTTTCCCCTCTACTTAAAATTTAGTACTAAAATTCTTAGGGCTAATCAAGTATCAGCAAAGTATGAGAGGCTACTTTCACATAATTTCAAGTTTGTGAATCAAAGAAAATTCTCCTTCCAAAACCAGCTCTTCCTCCTATGATTCTCTCAATCTATAACCCAATTACACCAACTTTAGAATCTTCTTGAGTTATATCAATCAATACCAAAATCACCAAATCCTATTATTTACATCTTAAATCTCTTCTCCAGCTCCACTGCCATGACCCTAATCCAAGATGTCATTACCTCTCTCCAGAACTACTATAATTAAGCCACCTAAGTTGTCATCCATTCTCAATCCAGCCAACCTACTTTTCCACCTGCAAGCTAAAGTGATTTCACCATTTCTCTTTCCTACTCACCCAGAAGCTTCCAGAGACCAAGAACTCTATCTACTTTACTGACAGTTCCCATACCTAGAACAATGCCTAACGCAAAGACACTTGAAATAACTGTTAGAGAAACGGCATTACAAGAACCCTGGCCCCATAAATACAGCACTAAAACATATTCCTTCAAGGAGCATCAACTGTAAAGGTTCTGTTAGTTCAGTTATCATCTTGATGTGACTCAGGGACAGTAACTGAAAATCTTCAAACTTTTCAAATCAGGTATTCTGATTAGAAAAGTAGTTATACTTGAGCAATTTGTTTCTACTTGTACTATAAAGTTGTCCTCAATTAGATTTCATAGAAAAGGGCAGGAAAAGTCTGTTGTGCCATGTTATTTTTCAAAGATAGACTATCACTTATTTAACAAGCACACAATAATCTGCAATTTGAAAGATGTAATATTAAAAAGGTTTGTTGATGCAGTGATAAAATAGCACCTGAAATTTCTGGTCTAAAAAGTATTCAAGTTTCCTTAGAGGAGGGGAAAAACTACTTTTGATTTTAGAAAGCAATATGCATCTTACTTCTTATCTGAGGTATGGCTCAATATGGAAGAAACTTCCCTAAACAACCAATATGAAAATGTACCTACAAAAGGCAACCAAGCAACAATAAAGAAGAAGAGAGATTTTTAAAAATAGAAGTGGAATAAAAATGAAGACGCATTGCATACTCTCAAGTCCTCCTGCACTGTCTGGGCTATGTCTGCAGGCGCTGGAGAAGAACTCTTCTGAGCATCCTCAGGAGCAGTTTCTTCCAATACTGGCTCAGACTTTTCCTCTTGGACTTCAGACACAGGTTCTTGCTCTGGCTCTGGTTCAGGATCAGGCTCTGGTTCAGCAACAGGTTCTTCTAAATGTTCTTCTAAGTCATTGCTTTCATGGTAAAATTTGAGAAATATCATTCTGCTTCCGTTGATTTAGCAAGAAATTCCTAGAGACCTGAACCTAAAAAACATAGCTCTCTCCTCCCCAAAAAGATCTAAGAATTATGTATTTGCGTATTAAAACAAGACAACTTTTTAGAAAAGCCCTCAGTGAGCAAATCTTAACTGCAGTCAGATTTGCTAAATTCTGATTAAGCAAATGCATCAAACAGATCAAAATGAACCAGAGCAGTGTTCCTCAGAATCCCAAAATTATTACAATTTACCTATCACATATCACAAAACTCTAATAGGCTATGGGGAGGTGGAAAGGTACAGTTTCAGTTTTTTCAAGATAAAAATTTCTAGAGATCTGCTGCACAATCACGTGCATATACTTAACACTACTATAAAGTACACTTAAAAATGGTTAAGAAGGTAAATTTTATGTTATGTGGTTTTTAGTATCAAAATTTTTTCTCACAAAAACACACAAGGAATTTTGGAGGGAAAAAAAACCCATCAGTTGTGATTCAGAATAGTTCTTAAACTTCCACATAAGTCACTTTAACAAACTGCAGATGCTTCCCTCCACCGGAAATTCTAATTTGATAAGTTTGTGGTAGGACAACAAATCTTCATTTTCAACCAGCAACCCAGGTGAGTAAAGTCAGTCCCATCACCACACCTTGAGACACTTTTGAGAGTATCCTTTAAGCACTGAATATTAACATTAAGGGTATCACAGGGCAACAAGTAAATACTAATTTATATTGCTATCCAACATATTTCTGTTCCAGTTGCAGATTAAAAAAAACCTAAGATACAGTCACACATTTGTCTGAGCTAATAAATGAAGTTCTTTATTGTTACTTAACTCATGTCTGAATTTTTGTCAATTTATGTCTAAGTCCTTGTACACCTTGCATCTCAAAAAAAGCACTTAAAGCTATGCCTTGATGTATTAAATACTTGATAACCGAAAAGCAACTGATGGATACTATTTAAGTAGTCCTCAGACTGCAATCTATATTAAACAAGTTATATATTTATGTTACATACCAAAAGCAAAACCTTTCTTCTGGGAAATTATCACTATTTTCTGAGATAATTCTCAGCATTATGGCTGCCCTCCAACAAACAGAAAGACTAAACAACTCAAATTCTCATGCAGCTCTGGACAGATGAACAAAGTTTTCCTTACCTGACAGTTTGATCATAGAAAGTTCCAGAATCATCAGGTACCACCTCAGGTGTCTGCTGTCTTTCTTCAGGTTCCTCTACTTCTTCTTCAGATTCTAAATGAGAAAAGAAATTTAACATATTTGTGCTCACTTAACTCACAAATATATTCACTTGCACAATGTTCATCATGATAAAAAAGGCAATGAAATAAGAACAGTACACATACATAAAAAGATAAAGAAAATTGGGTAAAATCATGACGTAGGCTTTAAGGACAGAATTAAGGTCATCGTAATGTTTGGGTTACAAGCATGGAGTCTGAGGTCATATTGCCAGTAATCCAACGAAGGTTCTACCACCTAACTAGCTATATGACATCAGGCAAATGACCTCCGTGCATTTCAGTGCCCTAATTTATTAAAAGGGAACAACAGTTCCTAAAATACTTATCTGTAAGGCTGTTGTATTATACAATAAATACAAAGCACTTAGAATTCTGAGTCATACAGAAAACACTAAAATACTAATTACTCTTAGCATTTAGAGACAATTCTCCACAGGTAGCTGTGTTTCTGCATATCTTACAACTGAGGCAATGGCTAATCTTTGTTCCAGACTACCTTTTAAGAATATTTATACAGCAACACTCTCGGAAAACAGCGTCTCTCTCCAGAGCAACGGGCAGGCATGTTTGCTGCCCCATCATAAGGTTTTGGTTGCTGAAACTTAGGTTCCACTCTAGTAATGCACCCCACTGCACTGCAGGTATCATCTAAACTTCTGCAGTGTCCTACGGAAACTATGGCTAAGATGCTACTATTGTTGCTATAATAACCTGTCTACTTCTGATTTAGGAGTTTGATGTCTTCTACCAATATCAGTGAAGTAGACTAACCTATCAGCCTCAAGTAGGTTAAAATCTCCAACCCTTCTTATGCCTTGACAAAAGTTACTAATGAAAGATACAGAGAATTATGAAAACATTCAAGAAACCTACACTCTCTTCAGGTCAATCTGATGCCATCCAAAAAAATTTAGACAAGTAACTTACCTTCCTGAGGCTCAGTGACAAAGCCACCAAAGACCTCATCTTGGTATCTGAAGATATCATTATGAACATAGAACTTATTTGCAACAGAGCCCTGCAATGCCAACAGAAAGTTTTCATTTATTCAGCAAACTTTTAAAATTCCACATCACCCTACACCATCGTTCTCAACTAAAGGCAATACTGCCCACCCCAGGAGACATTTGGCAACCTTGGGAGACATTTCAGGTTTCCCGTCAGGGAGGAGAGCTGACAATTACTAAGGAGATGGCAGGGACGCTGCCAGACACCCTACGCCACACAGGACAGCCCCACAGCAAGCAGTCACCCAGCCCCAAATGCCAATAAGGTCAAGGCTGAAAGGATCCCTGCTTTACATTACATACTGTGTGCTTAAAATATCACCAGGTGAATATCCAAAACTGACAAACTCTAAGTATTTAAGATGCCAAAGCCCAGACTTCAAATCATTTCTTGAACAATAAATACATATTACCAATTGCAACAGATATTTTAAAATTCGCTAAATCTCTATCCAAGAATATTGACACAAGCACTCAAACGTGTAGCTAAAAAGGTTTGCCTACCCTAGGTATAAGACACAACTACACTGAAATCCAACTATGTAATTTACTAGTCATTCAATTTCTAAGGCTGTTTCTTCATCTGCAAAATGAAGGATACCAACTCATACTTAGAGCTTTGAATATTAAATGAGACAGTTTATGTAACAATCCATTATACTATGGTAATGTTAAGATCTTTAAAGGCAAAAAAGAACTAAATTTAGAATAATTAATAATCATCCCATGATTCCTTGAATATTTAGAAGTCCATCAACAATTTTAACACTATAGATAATCTAAACCTTCCTCTAAAAATCATGACTAAAGCAACTTCATGTAATTTTTCAAATAGACAACTGAGTTATTTTATATTCAAACAGTAAAATGACAGGGATTTTAGATTCACTACCCTTCAACAGAAAAGTATCTGACAAGTAATGCTAGAGAAAACTTTTAGTCAGCAGGTCCTCTTGGAACCCCTTCCACACGCTCACACAGATAGGATTCCTTACTCTGTTCATTCTGGACCAGTCGAGAAGGCAGTACAAATGCAATTAATCAACATAAGCCTGTAGTCTTTTCATGAAAAGCATGATAACTAAAAAAAAAACAGGGCTCCTTGAAATAACAGCTGACTCCAGAACTGGGGTCGTGTCTGGAGCAGGGAGAGTGCAAGGTGAACCTGAAAGATCTGTGCCACAAACTGCCCCCCCGCCGCAAAAAAAACCCCAAAACAAACAAACAAAAAAAAACAGAAACCCGCTTGAAGGGGTTCACACTTAGCAGATCCTAGGACACTTCGGAAATTAATAAAAAATTAACTAAATCCATTAAATAAAGACCCCATGACAGATAGAAGAAAAGGCAAAGTTCTTTACAGTAGAATGCCAACTAATAAATAAAGAATTAGATGATCACCATTTGTAGCCATCAGAGTAGCAATTGATTCTGGCAAGAATCAATGAATGCTAGAACTAGCGTCTAAATTTTGATGAAGAACAAAGTATACACACAGTCTCAAAGAAGCACCCACAATTTACTTACTAATGAGAAAAGTAAAAGCACTAACTTTACAGTGGCAAAACCTGGTGACCATCACCTTAACTAAGTAATACTAATAATGGGCCTAAATGACATCAAGTGCTACCTAATGTGAGGCACTGAAAGACATGTATAACCTAAAACTAATTATAAGGAAATATCAGACAATTCAAACTGATGCATTCTACACGGTAATTTGATTGTCCTCTTTAAAAATGTCAGCGTCTTGAAAAACAAAAGATTAATGAATTATAGCTGATTAAAGGAGCCTAAAGAGACATGACAGCTATATGCAATGTGTAATCCTGAACTGAATCTTGGACAAGGAAAAAAAAATTACTATTCTTTGTATTACTGGGACAATAACCAAAATTTAAATATGGACTATAGATGGATAATTGTATTACAAATACTCTAATTTGATAACTGTACTATGGTTATGGAAGAGAAGTCCTTATTCTTAATAAGTGCTCACGGGCTTCCCTGGTGGCGCAGTGGTTGAGAGTCTGCCTGATGCAGGGGACATGGGTTCGTGCCCCGGTCCGGGAAGATCCCACATGCCACGGAGCGGCTAGGCCTGTGAGCCATGGCCGCTGAGCCTGCGCGTCCGGAGCCTGTGCTCCGCAACAGGAGAGGCCCCAACAGTGAGAGGCCCGCGTACCACAAAAAAAAAAAAAAAAAAAGAAAAGAAATGCTCACTTAAGTACTGGAGGATGACTGGGCATAATATCTCCAATTTACTTTTTTTTTTTTTAATTTTATTTATTTATCTAATTTTGGCTGCGCTGGGTCTTCGTTGCTGCACACAGGCTTTCTCTAGTTGCAGTGAGTGGGGACTACTCTTTGTGGTGGTGTGCAGGCTTCTCACTGAGGTGGCTTTTCTTGTTGCGGAGCACGGGCTCTAGGCGTGCGGACTTCAGTAGCTGTGGCACATGTGCTCAGTACTTGTGGCTCACGGGCTCTATAGTGCAGGCTCAGTAGTTGTGGCGCACGGGCTTAGTTGCTCCGCGGCATGTGGGATCTTCCCGACCAGGGATCGAACCCATGTCCCCTGCATTGGCAG
The DNA here is from genome assembly GCF_003676395.1 of Aethalodelphis obliquidens. NCBI lineage: Eukaryota > Metazoa > Chordata > Mammalia > Artiodactyla > Delphinidae > Aethalodelphis > Aethalodelphis obliquidens. Next base: position 6,936,000 of record NW_020837989.1, read on the forward strand.
GTGGATTCTTAACTGCTGTGTCACCAGAGGAGTCCTCCAATATACTTTTAAAATAGTTTAGAATTAAAAATGATAGGTAAATAGAAAAAGAATTATAAATGTGTGGACAAATGTGGCTCTAGGTAAGATATATTAAAGAGTACTTCTGCACTATTATTTCAACTTTTCTGTATATTTAAAACTTCAAAATGAACAGTTTTTAAAAAGACATGTACAACCTTTCATTGTTATTTTTTTTCATACCTCAGGAGCAAGGACAAAGGTCTGCATGAATCTCCTCAAAGCCTGGTTGTTATTAGAGAGCAAGCCCATCACCTGGACCACCACACCATCATTCAGGGTGGCATGAGCATCGACATGACGGATCTTAGTGTGGCAATTGGTGAAATTTTGTGACATCACTTTCCTATGGATTTCCTAAGGAATCGAAGAAAGAGAATGCAGAATCTCCAAGAACAAAAAACTTTCTAACACAACAAAGATAGAGCATTTACCTGTGCACATTTAAATTACAAACTACACAGACCCCACTGCAATTTGTCTTAATATAGTATATTCCCAATGACACCTTAACCTTAATTATTAAAATTATTGTCCTTAATTAACATAACTAAAATGTTTACAATAGATGATCCCCATGCTAAAACCTATCATCTTCTAACATAAAAGAACTTCAGAATATATCATACAAAATGAACGAAAGTGACATTATAAGCTTTTCAATGATTATCATATAAACCAAGTAGTTACTGAATACCTAAATTTCTAAACAGAAGTTGAGAAATTTCATCTTTAAATATCAACAAACGTATCAAGCATGTATCCATCTCAATTCTATGGGTTATTTTCTAGCTACTCAACAGCCTACACGAAGCTTGTTTTGCTTACTTTCTGTCCATAGACCGCATCTGCTGGCTTTCCATTCGAATCCAATCCCCCATGGACATAAGAAGAGTTCTTTCCATAAAATCTGTAAAACAGAAAGATACTTGTCATCTTCAAGTATCCTAAGACCAGGTATTTACTGTTCATGTTTGAACCCATCTGTCTGACTAGTACATTCTTGGAGGCAGGAATGTATTTTCTTTTTCATCTTTGTATGCAATCATAATATATGCATCATCTACATGTCACAACATTTGCTGAATGGGAATGAATCTGGTCAAGGAATTTTTATGAGTCACAAGTTTCAGGTCTCAGGAAAGGATGATCATGTTGGGAAGGATCTTGTAGTTCACGTCAGGAAGGCACCTTAAAATAAAAGTTCCTGTTTTCACTCAAGGAGACCACAGGTAGTCTTGATATACAAGAGGACATCTATACTCTCTACCGACTTAGAGAGAGTCCTTTTATATCTGAGAATGCATGTGATGAGTTCCCATTAAAAACCCAGTAACTCAGGCAGATGGGTTTTAGGAGTAGTTTTAACAATTTTTGCTGATGCATTAAGAGCTTCAGACTTAAATCTTCATAGCTTTAATTCACCTATATCCTCAAAATTGTCTTGTTTTCATTACAACAATACTGAATTAGGGAAGCGCCAACAACACCCCACCCCAACACACACACAGACACAGAGAAAATACCCTAACTTGGGGATAATCACTTTTAGGATTTCTTGACACTTGCACTCCAAATTAACAATTTTTCACAGATAAGCCCATACATGTCATTCTACATACTGACTGTTTTTTCCTCCAAAAAAGGGACAGATCTGGGGCCTTAAGGATCTCAAAAGTACCTTTCAACCTTCAAAGTTATTAAAAGGCTGCACATCAGCCAGAATCAGTTCACTGCTGGCTAATCCACTTTTCATTGTATCTAAAATGTACCTCAGAGATGAAATGTGAAAAACAGATGTGTTAGAACCAGTAAATAACAATATTGACAAGAAATGTATTTGGTTAGTTTGTTTCAACTCCTGCTCCACTTTAAATTCCAAATGTGTCTAACTTCTAAAGGCACAGAATACAATTGACAAAAAGAACAACAAAAGAGGGGGAAAGAAAGGTTTAGGACTTGTTCTATCACTTAATAGGTGTGTGAGTACCAACAAATTTTTAACCCCTTAGTGTCTTTATCTGTAAAATGAAGTTAACTATCCTACAATGCCTTACTAAGAGGTTTTTATAAAGATCAAGAAGAAAAAGGTAAAAGTGTTTTGGAAATTATAAAGCCTTAAAAAAAAACAAAACACAAGCGATTCTTTCCATTTTCAGAACAAGGACTCAAAATGAATTTAAAAACATTCTCTTTCACCTAATAATCATGTGGTATCCAATATGCAAACTGGCAAGATATAGAAGAAAAAATAGTTCTGGTCCAACAAATACACATTTTAGAATTTCTAAAAAATATTCTAATAAGTCTACATAAACAAACTTAAGAGCTTTGTATAATGCAGCACTATTTGTAAGAGGAAATAATGGAAGCAACTTACATATTCATCATTAGGGGATTAAAACATATGTTACACCTCTGGAAAATAAAACCTCACGGGTAACAAAATTACTGTGATACATGTACTACCCTTGTAAGATGATCACAGATTATCAAGTAAAAAAGCTAAAACACAGTTTGATAAAAAAATTTGCACCTACATAGAAAAATCGTTAGCATATCAACACAAAAGTATGTCATTACAGAAACACTCTTACATCTTCTTCAATACATTCTTACTGAATAATTCATGATTCACCAAAAACAGCAAAACGGCAAACAAAATCAAAAGCACAATTATTATACGTTTACATTATCAAGCACTACTTTTCTGATAATGTATAGGTAACTTAGACTAATTTTTAAATAATATTTGTATATTCTACTATTACATAATTTGAACAACCATCACTTTTTGGTACTTACAAAGCACTTTTATGCAGTAACCCTAGAAGGTGCATGATGAATAAGAGAATCTTAAGGATAAGTACCCACACACTAAAACACAGCATTACGTGATGCTCAGGAAAAGAAAGATCTCACCTGTGTAGCATGTCTGGGGCCTGGTTCAACAGTGTGTAATACTGTCTCACAAATTCCCGCCCGACCAGCAGGGGACTAGGCTTCTCCATAACCATTGCTTTGGTCAATTCAACCTGGAAAAAAAAAGTCAAATATGTTCACCCTGAAAGATCAAGTACAAGGGGAGAAAGGGTCGGGGGAGAAGAGGTGAGATGGACTCATTGACCAACAAGATCACTTCAGCAATTCTTGGTTTTTAAAAGGAATAAACACTATAAGAAACAAAACCCACACAGACCAGTGAGGTTTTATATATTCAAATTTACTGTAATCAGATGAATGCTATGGGGGAAAAAAATCACTACGAAGAATTAATTCATCATTATTCCCAATATTCAATTTCCTTAAACTTAATATAAGAACTTCAAAAGTACATATTGGGCTTCCCTGGTGGCACAGCGGTTGGGAGTCTGCCTGCCAATGCAGGGGACGCGGGTTCGCGCCCTGGTCTGGGAAGATCCCACATGCTGCAGAGTAACTGGGCCCGTGAGCCACAATTACTGAGCCTGCGCGTCTGGAGCCTGTGCTCCGCAACAATAGAGGCCGCGATAGTGAAAGGCCTGCGCACCGCGATGAAGAGTGGCCCCCCCTTGCCACAACTAGAGAAAGCCCTCGCACAGAAACGAAGACCCAACACAGCCATAAATAAATAAATAATATCACCCCTGATTTAAAAAAAAAAAAAGTACATATTGCCAACATGCATCCTATCGTAACTTTCCCAAGCCAATAAAATCAATTAAGCATGTTCCACTTGTAATATTACAACATATTACTATGGCAATATTAGGTTCAAGGGTGATAAATATATATTTGACAATATAGACACATACTATCACATTTTTAGTCAAACTAAATCAGAGAAATTTTTACTATCTTTAAAAATGAAAAAAAATTCTAAAATGAAAAAAAATAGGCAAAAAGTAACAAATAATGTTTTTACTCAACAAAATAATCCCTACCACCTCAAAATTATGACTTAAAGTATGTTGGAGTGTAAAGGCACCTGGCACACAGTAAGTTCTCAATTACTGTCAGTTATTATTTTTTTAAAAACCCTTTCAAAAAAATATTTGGCATGAGATAATCCAAGTTTTCATTTGAGGAGATAAAATCATCCCGAACTTTATAAACATAAAGGCAAACAGAGGTACGTATAATTAACTACAGTATAAAGGAAAAATGAGAGAAATTGTATTTCAGTTTTCCTAAAGAATGGGCAAAATGGATCGAGTTTGGTTGGTCAATTCCCGTACAAGCAATCTATAGAGATGATTATCCTCATCTAGTGCATGACTGCATTATTCTTGAATACCTAGACCATTTATTACTTGTTTCACCAGGATCTAAGAAACTAGACTAATAACATCAACCTAACTGCATCCTTTGATACTGTCAAGTAGTCTCATTATAATATAAATTTCTAAATAATATTTTATCAAATATTGCTTTCCACATCCAATCTTTCCATGAAAAATGATGAAAATCCTCCAGGTTATATATCAAAGGTAAGAAAAATAAAAACTTAAGACCACATCTGGAACTTCTCCTTTCCCTTTGAGATTATCTAGATAATTCAAATTAAAAAAAAAAAAAAAACTTAGTTTGATTACCATTATCATCAGTGTTTTACTTCAGGTCATTGCCATAAAGCCAAGAAAGTTAACATATTTATACAGTAAATTGATCTTTACCTCATTTGTGAATTTTTTCTTTAACTGTTATACTTCTGAAGCTTGTCAGAGAAATCCGTATTATTAACCGAGTTTCTTTATTAGTTTAACAGCTTAATATAACTGAATATTTTGCAAACTAGGTTCTCAATTAGCATTTTAAAATGTTCCAAACAGATGGTACTTTATTCCAGGATTACCTCAAATAGCCTTGCGCACTCCCAAGGCTTATATTCACACTATGGTTCCATTAAGGTGGAAACTCCAGCTCAAGTCTCTCCTTTAAGCTCTTCTATAATAAATATCAACCAATCAGCTCGAGGGAAATGGTAGCAGTATTTAAAAATAATCTTTCTGTCAATTATAATTGAGAAAAAAAATAATAATATTCCATGTGTGTAAATACACATAGCATTTTAGTGAAAAGAAACTATATTGCTTCAATATTTAAAAAAAAAAAAAGGACTGATTCTTAAAATAACCAAAAGCGTCAAGAATTCTACGTAAGTCATGGTCAGATAAAAATAACATTTTGAAAGAAGGTTACAAGCTTCTTTGAAGTCATAAAGTTTCTTATGAGTAGAGACAATTTCTTATGCAACTTTCTAGCCCTAAAACTTAAGAGTGTCTGACACACTCAGGAATAAAAAGCTTTCTTTCATTCATCATTCTCAACACAAGTGGAGATTAGAATTTTATACAAGCAAAACAGACTTCTGATCATCCATTTGTCAGGCTGAACTATCAGGTTGTCCAGAATTCAGATTATGACCGTAGATACATTTTTTTTCCAATGATTAAGAAAAGACCAAAGAGAAAACTAAGCTACCATGCTTAAAAAACAGAAGCTGCCTGACAGGGAACAAACTGGGAAGGACTGGAGGGGAACTGGCTGGGGTGAGAGGACTGTATGCATCTGGGTGATGGCTACCTGTATACAACTAAAAAACTTTTCAAACTGAACCCTTAAATTCTATAATTTTGTGGTTTGTAAATTATGCCTCAAAAAATCTAAATAAAAATGCTTCCACATTAAAAAAAATCCTGAAGACATCATAAAATGTCTTAGAATAATTAAGAGTACTGAACCACCCAACAGCACCAGTGACTACAAAATGTTTAGGCAAGTTCTTCAGTAATCTAAGACCATACACTGAAAGTTTTGGGAATAACCTTGTCTATTTGATCATCATTCCCAGTAAAAAAGAAAATGCAGAAAATTTTGGCAATTTGAGCCCAAAAGATTTAGTCTATACAAACAGACTCAATCAATTCTCATTAGAAAAATTTTATTTGGTAAATCACCACCCTGAAATCTCCACCTTTATTTCTGGTCCAAACATAAAACAGAAGCTATGAGAAATATGTAAACTAACATCATACCCTCCTGAGAATAAAGTCTTTAATCTCACCCTCGTTCATTAGAACTCTCAATTCTGTCAAATCTAAAATAATGAAAGTAAACAAAATCAAATGGCATCTCAGAAAAGCTGATGTTTTACCAGTTACTGATCCACTATGACAATTAGAAACTCTGCAAACCAATGAAAATACATGCTAAAAATACATGAGATCCTCCCTCATTTATTAAATACTCCTGAAACACTGTGTCCTTTTAGAAGAGGTTTTACAAATTTATAATACTATGGATTCTGGCTGTTCCTTATATAACAGCATATGCCAACGGATACATTATTGGTTGGACTATGAAGCATGCACCAAAATCAGAAATAAGAGACAAACCAGATAGTCTTATTATTTTAATTATCAACAGCAATTCCCCCTTCCCCATGCTGATGTGAAGACTGGAAAACTTCCTAAAAGATACATGCCACTCTCCCAAGACAAAGTAAGGTCATTAAACGTTCCAAGTAATTCCAATTCGGAGATCACTCCCTTGCAACACTGCTTTCAGATCTACAGGATAAACCTTTTGGGGTATATATTACAAATCACTCAAAAGTAATATTCCTAAAAAATGATATAAAATTAAATCATTGTGGTCTAGAAAGATCAGTGATGAAAGAAACAGGACCTAGGAAGAATAAAGGGGGAAGGAGGAAATCACTCACTTCCACTAAAGTTTACTTTCCATTAATTTTATATCCAAGTTTGTAATATTCTGAATGTCATAATATGCCAAAATTGTACTCTACAAAGGGGACAAGAAAAATACGTTTTAAAAATTATACTTCCCCTTAAAAATTTTTTCAAGAAATACTGAAAAAGTCCTAGTTTAGGGAAAGAGGAAGAACAGAACAGTTCTTGACCTCAAGAAGTAAAGAAAAACTTGGCCACTTAGAAATACTTAAGGAAGCAAAGATAGTAAACAATACCTTCACTTTACCAGTTCTAACTGAACTGATAAGTCTAAGACCAGCAATATGTAACAAATGAACTCTGAAACTGAGTGCTCTATTTTAAAACAGTGAATGAGTATTTGAGATGCAACAAAAGGAAACCTTCAAATTTTCTCTGATCAATTCTCACTGGGCAAAATTCTACCACTAGTTGTGCTCCTGAGCTAGTAACAATCTCTCTGGTGCCCTCAGTTCTTTAATCTTTAAAATTAAAATCACAACTGCAAGAATTAAGTGTCTGGTAGTAAGCAATGAATGTTAGCTGTTACTATTACTTTTACTATTATAACCATTAACTATAGTGAAAGAAAACATTTCTACATCCCACCATTTTCTGTCACCCAGAAGACTATTTAACTATTTTGCTAGCAAAATAAAAAGAGGATTATCTCCTGAGAGAATAAGAATTTTTCTAGGGCTTCCCTGGTGGCACTGTGGTTGGGAGTCCGCCTGCCGATGCAGGGGGCGCGGGTTCATGCCCCGGTCCGGGAGGATCCCGCGTGCCGCGGAGCGTCCGCGGCTGGGCCCATGGGCCATGGCCGCTGGGCCTGCGCGTCCGGAGCCTGTGCAGCGGGAGAGGCCACGATAGTGAAAGGTCTGCGTACCGCAGAGGAAAAAAAAAAAAAAGAATTTTTCTAGAGTACCTTGGACTACGGAAGCCCAAGCACTTAATGTAAAACTACTTTTTAGTGAACTTCTAGGCTGACTTGATGACTGCAGTGGTCTACTCATGAATGCCACAGAGTCACCTGTGTGCCCACAGAATGTAACTGGCCCAATTAAACTGTAAAACCAAATGACGTGCACATCTTAATATCTTAACTTTTAAAACATGCATCACGAAGCTACAATAATTTTAGGTACGTTTATGCTATGTTAGATATAAAAATTTCTGCTCTCTTTAAAAAAACATAAATAAAGCATTAAGTCTTACTTTTCTGTTAAACACTGCTAAAAATTTATTTTATTCTTAGGCTAGGAAAATAAGTTTGCTGAACTGAAGTATTTCTAAAACAATTTTTATCTATCGGAGTCATAAAGAATATTTCCCCTGAGGAAAAACTACAAGAAAATACGAGTCAAAATGTTTATCTCACATTAGCAACCTAAAAACTGAGAATACTGACCACTCCTTTTTTTGGGGGGGGCAGGGCGGAGAGGGTGTTAATATTATGAAATAAACCATACAAAAAGTACTATATAAAAAACACAAGGTGTAAATACATACAACATAAGGTTTAAAAAGTATTCACCGTTTCATTACCTGTGTTACAGAAAATTATATTTTGTTCCATATAATATATATAAAACATTTTAATGGAATACTATGTACATGTTAAAAAGAATAAAATTCATAGACCTCTGAATTGCTGGAATGTCCTGGGATGAACATGAATTACTTTCAGAATAAAAGAAAAAGAAAAACGCAACAAAGGGTACCAACATCCAATAATTTATGACCTGTTATCTTACATATTCTAGCTCTTAAAACAAAATGATCTTTAAAAATCCCCGTAAGGGACTTCCCTGGTTGCACAGTGGTTAAGAATCCGCCTGCCAATGCAGGGGACACAGGTTCGAGCCCTGGTCCGGGAAGATCCCACATGCCGCAGAGCAACTAAGCCCGTGGGTCATAACTACTGAGCCTGCACTCTAGGGCCCGCGAGCCACAGCTACTGATGTCCACGCACCTAGAGCCCTGTGCTCTGCAATGAGAAGCCAAAGCAATGAGAACCCCATGCACCACAAGGAAGAGTAGCCCCCGCTCGCCGCCAACTAGAGAAAGCCCACGTGCAGCAATGAAGGCCCAAAGCAGCCAAAAATAAATAAATAAAATAAATTTAAAAGAAAAAAAAAAAAATCCCTTTAAGTTCACAATTCCATAAACTAACTCCACACTGTATGATTTTAATTAGTCCAAGTGGGATACTTTACCAGATCTGAGGACCACAGAACATCTCTCTGTATTTACTAGCAGCAAGTATAGATGGTCCAATTTAAACTTTTTCATGATGCAGGAAGTTTCTATCTGGTTACTTTCTCCCAACTTTCAGGGTTAAGGTCTTAGAGTGGAGCAACCTCCTAAAAAGCTCTTGGCTTCATCTCTAAATCTGTCTTATGATATCTATGTACTTTGCTTTTTTAAAGGATTATATCAGAATATCTTCTGATAAGTTTTCCAGTTTTAGGAAAGTTTCGCTTCTGGCTTCTAATAGTATAATTTTTCCAATAGCATCACTTCGTGTTGGCCTTAGAATCCATCAAAGCAAACAATAAAAGCATGACTAAGGTAGTCTACAAAACAGGAAAAAAAAAGTTTGAGGCAACAGAGTTCATATTAGTTACGTACAAGGAGTGAAGAATGTAATTTTTATACTTTTCTTACCTTATTTGTAAAGCATGCAACATCAATGAGTGCTATTCTAAAAAAAACACACACGGAAATGTCAATACCTCATGTACTAACATAATCACTGATTTGTTTTTACTAGTTGACCCTGATCTGTGAAATATTCAATACTTCCCTAACTTTCAAAATACTCACTTAGCCCAATTTAACTAGACTGCATGGCAACTTTAAAGAAATTCCACATCAATTTTGCTGAAATTCAGAGAAATGTTAAAGGTCCTTCTTTTAACTGAGTCTAATAGAGCTGTGAGAATTTATGTTCCAAGAACAGGAAAGCATTAAAACCAACTATAATCCACCTGAATTTTTAAATAGTTGAGCTTACTCTTTCTAATAATAGCAAAACAGCAAAATGTCTTAATAACTCAGGATCTGTTAAATGCCCACTGTAAATTAAGAAAAAGCACAGCACATCATACTCTAAGAGATTAATATGCAGAATGGATACAGAACTCCCACACAGATCATTAAAACAAAGAATACCTGAGAGAAAAACAAGCAAAGAAATGGAACAGGCAACTCTCAGGAAAGTAAACGGGCAACAACAAAAGATAAAGTAAGTAACTAGTAAAATGCATATTAAAACTTATCACTTCTCACAGGAGATCCTCCAAAGTATTAAAATATCACTCAATATCAAACACTGGAAAGGAAGTAATGAAAAAAGAACCTGCAAAACTGCTGTGTCAACTGGTACAACCACGGTGGAGAACAACTCTGCAGTTGTCTAACAAAATTAAAACCAATCTGATGAATCCAGCAATTCTCTTGTAGATTGATATATAGAGAAGAGAAACTCACCCATTTACACACATATAAACAGAGAAATTAAATGCCACCCTATTTCTGAAACATAAGACAGGTAACAATTCACATATCCATCGAAGGGGTAATGGGTTAAGTTGCAGTTTATTCACATCATGGAGCGGGCTGTATGTAAGATTATCATATGGGCACTTAAAAAAAAGATTAAAAAGTGATACAATTAATAATTACGCCAGCTTAACTAGAGTGAATTAGGAGTGTTCCTGGGAAACCGAGATATAAAGTCACCCTATTTATAGCAGTCATAAAGTCAGCATGAACTAGATCTCAGAAACAAAATAAGTTGGGCTTGCCTGGTGGCGCAGTGGTTAAGAATCCGCCTGCCAATGCAGAGGACACAGGTTCAAGCCTGGTCCGGGAATATCCCACATGCCACAGAGCAACTAAGCCCGTGCGCCACACCTACTGAAGCCTGCACGCCTAGAGCCCGTGCTCCACAACAAGGGAAGCCACCACAATGAGAAGCCCGCGCACCTCAACAAAGAGTAGCCCCTCTCTCTGCAACTAGAGAAAGCCTGCGCACAGCAATGAAGACCCTGCGCAGTCAAAAATAAATAAATAAATAAATTTTTAAAAGATAAATAAATCAGCTTGGATTTAAAGAAAACAAAAAGTCACTTGCCAAATAAGTACTGTATGATAGCCTTGAAATGTTTGTTTTTAGTATACACAAAACAATAGCAGTATTGTTCATAGATACATCGGTAAATTTATTTTTAAAACAGCCTGGATGTAAAAACAGACAAATAGATCCATGAAACAGAATAAAGAAATATATTCACACATAAATGGACAACTGATTTCCAAAAGTGCAGACAATTCAGTAGAAAAAGGATACTTTTTTCAACAAATGGTGCTGGAACAACTGCACATCCATATATAGAAATAAAGACAACCTCAATTCAAGACTCACAGAATATTAAAATTTACTTAATAGTTTTAGGTTTTACCTAAAACTATAAAACTTCTAAAGAAAATCTGAATGTGACAGTGAGTCATTTTTGGACACAACACTAAAAACGTGATCTATAAGAGCACAGATTGATAATGTGAACTCCATCAAAATTAAAACCTTCCAGGGACTTCCCTAGCGGTCCAGTGATTAAGACTCCGCACTTCTACTGCAGGGGATGCAGGTTTGATCCCTGGTCAGGGAAGTAGGATCTCGTATGCCGCACAGCATAGCCAAAATAAACGAATAAATAAAAACTTTCACTTTGCAAAGACACTATCAAGAGGATGAAAAGGCAAAGCAGCTTGAGGTAACTATTTGCAAAGCAACTTGTATACAGAATATATTAAAGAAGTCTCAAAACTGAAAAACAACTAAAAAATATGAGCGAAAAATCTGAAGAGACAATTCATCAAAGAAATTATTCGAATGTCAAATAAGCACATGAAAAATGCTGAACATCAACACCATTAGTAATTATAGAAATGCAAATTAAAACCACAGTAAAGTACCACTACACACCTGTCAGAATGACAACTTAAAAGGCTGGTAATAAAGCGTTGGCCAGGATATCGAGGAAATGGAACCCTCAAACATTGCTGGCAGGAATGTAAAATGGTACAACCACGTTGTACAAGTTAGGCGGTTTCTTAAGAAGTTTTATTTGTAATAGCTAAAGGCTGGAAACAAACCAATGTCCATCAACAGGTGAATGGATAAACAAATTGTGGTATATTTACAGGACAGAACAAACAGTATTACTCAGCAATTTTTTTTAAAAAAGCACATATTGTATGATTCCATTTACATAAAAATTCTAGGGAGTATAAACTGATCTTCAGTGACAGAAAGCAGATAAGGGATCCCTGGGGGCAGAAGAGGAGGGAGAGTGGATAGGAAAGAGGGAATGCAAAGGAGCATGAGAAAACTTTGGGGGATGATAGCTATTTTCACTATCTTGATTGCGGTGGTTTCATAGGTATAAACAATGCCAAAAGCTATCAGATTCTACACTTGAAATATGTGCAATTTATTGTATGTCAATTATACCTCAATAAAGCTGTTTTTTAACCCACCAATATAATAGCTTGGAAAGACAAAAGGTCATCTCAGGGGAAGAGAGCAGAACGGGAACCTGTACAGGAAAAAAAAGGAAATTTAAAAGAGTGACTCAAAATGTTAACTGTCAATTCTGAGTACAATGACATTTAAGGGATCTTTTTACTCTTTTGTAATAACCTATCTAAAACACTACGAAAAAATAAACAGCGAGGGTTTCTGTGTACTAACATGAATATGTTGCAAATTTTGTTGCAAACTTATGCTATGTATTCAAACATTTGAAATTTGGCTTAGTTATGAGAAATAAAAATGCTTTCCCAGACCAGAGAAAAAACTACAGAAACCAAGCCGCTTTTGCTCAGAGCAAGAGCAGCATTAACTATCACTACATCTACTACAGTTCAATCTACTTTCCAAACTCTTGACATTTACCACCTGTCACCCTCCTTCAAAATTCTTCCTGACAACTTCTTGGGAGACACAGGACAGGCAAAATACAACATGAGCCTGAAGTACCTGATAAAGAAAGAAAATGCTTAAAAAAAAAAAAAAATACGGGAACATCAAAAGAACACAAGAGTCAAAACTGGAACAATTCAAAAAATAAAGTAATAAGTAAAAAACCAAAAATAAGTTAGGAGAACACTGGATTACAACCCCAAAGAACATCCATGAGCCCATACTGATATAACTAAAAATTTAAAAATTAATGGGTAAATAGTGTTAAAAAATGGGAAAATGAAGAATTAAAAAAATGGGGAGAAGAGGCAAATCTTTCTTACCTAAGCATTTCAAATGACGGAGAAGAAACAAGGGAAATAAAGAATCACCATGAGAACAGCACCATTAAGAGCTGCAGGCAAAAGCCACTAATGAATGCTAACATTAAGCGGGGAAAATTTAGAGAAACAGAGTATCTGCCTAAGTTCAAAGTGTTTCCCCCCAAATGTTTAGTAACTACAGCGGTAGCTTTAATATATGTCCACATATTCAAAGATTTTCCTCCCTTAGTGACTAGCTTCTCATAAAAAGAATATGGAAAGGAAAAAAATACTAACCTGGTACACACCACTTTAATCAAGTGATCAAGGTTAAATTCAACTAGGAATGGTATTATGTGCCCCGTGATGCGGTAAGAAGGCTAAGTCACCTCTGTGGTATTCTTCCCAAAATCCATAACCTCAGTCTACTCAACACCAAGTATAACCAAACTGAGATCAAGTGTCAAGGTCATTAAAGACAAAGAAAATACAAGAAACTGTCACAGATCAGAGAAGAGAAACCAAGCAGACAGGAGGACTAACTGCAATGTGGTATCCTGGATTGGATCCTAGAACAGAAAAAAAGGACATTAGTGGAAAAACTAAGGAAATCCATATAAGGTCAAGCCTTTGTTAATAATACTTTATCAATGTCAATTTATTTTTGAAAAATGTACCATGATTAGGTGAGACGTTAACATTAGTGAAGTTAGGTAAAGGGTATACAAAACATGTCTGTATTGCAACTTGTCTGTAAATACAAAATTACCTCAAAAAACATGTTTCCTCAAGAGAAAAAAACTCAAGAACTGACAAAATTAATTCACTAACTTTTCTTGGTTTTTAACATCCCTTCCCCAATCCAGCATTAAAAGCTAGTCAGCTAGGTTTATAATTAAGCAACAATCTGTCCTTTCTCACCAAGATGAAAAAATACTGTTAACTATATACTAATGCTTCATGTATGAAATTCCTTGAAAACATGAATTTCCTATGCTTCAGATCTCATAAAGCATAGGTGGACGTATGCCAGGAATCCCTAGGAGTAAGCTCAAGATAGTCCATAAACATGGGATATACTTGAGGCGCAGTTGTTAAAACAAACAAACAAAAAAACCTGGAAAGGCAGGTAGGTGCCACTGATGCCTTCTAAAACCTTCAAAGATTTTTTGAATAAGGAAATTCTAAAACCTTCTAAGTTTCTGAACAAGGAAATATATCTAGCACATATCCTTACCAGTTACACCACTTGCTTTACAAAATAGTTTAGACAACTACTTAGGTTACAGAGCTCCAGGTCTTATATGCAAAAACATGAGAAAACCTAAGATGTGTGAATGCACTTTAAAAATACATAAACAGCTATACAAATAAGCAATGATGCTGCCACAAAGCCACTTAACAGCCACCAAGGATGACATTCCTACTAAGCTGAAGTGTGTCCCATCTAGGAAGCCAGCTTTTTATCCTCTGAACCATATCTTACCATCTCTAATATTTACTTTTTATTAAATACCTGAAATACAGCACCCAGGCTAAACAGCCAAGCAATATGACATAACAGATTGGCCAGAATGCAGAAGTGGAAATCTTATCACTTAAAGTCTAAAGACCTGATTTTTATTTACAAAGAGAACTTTTAATAACTTTCTGCTTTGTTAAGCCCCCTCTTCCCACTCTTCATGTGCACATTTTTCCTAACTCTTCACCCTCTTCACCTTATCATCAGGCTTGCAATTAAGCTTTCCCAACCAAAGCCAGAGAGGGTGACCAAGAATACTATAAATAAACAAACAAACAGAAAGCTGACTTTTGAGATTTAAAAACAAACTTAGTTCTTCACCACAGCGTGATCACCAACTACAAGTGTGATTACTGTTGCTGAATCTTAAGTTTAACTCCATGGCTGGAAGGATAGTACTGTACTAAAGGTCCCACTAGGTGTTAAAAACTGATGTGGGGGGGGCTTTTTTTCTTAGCTACCTACTTTAACAATTATCTCCCTCTTTAGAGTCAGTAAATTTTGTCCAAGGAAGTCTTAAAGTGCAATTAAATGAATATACAATGCATATTTGAATTTTGAAGTATTTTAAGAAACAAATCTAACTGCAAAATGTTGAAAGATCAAGTGGGTAATGTTAGTAAACTGGCAAAAGGAAAAACTGGTTTAGGTCACACATTCAGGCTTTATACCGAATTTCATTTTTTAACACTGCCCCATCCGTCCTAAGAACCATATACAATTCACAAACCTATAAAAATTTAAAACAAACTTCTGCCCTTTACTTTCTAGGCAAAGTACTGAAACAAGTTTAAAAAAAAATGTAAATTACCAAAAACTGCTGTGAAGTAGGTCACCAAGAAACATTACCAAATCTCCTGATGTTCCCTTAGCAGACTGTCAGCTGAGAACAGCAAACTAAAGTGAGTTAAATAAAAGAACAAAGAACTACCTACTTTTCTACCAGTTAGAAGAGATACAAAAGCTTAGATTCAAAGGATTTTAACAGCAAAAGTAACCTCTAGCTTGGATTGAAGACAGGCAGACAAGTCTTGTATTATCAATTTACTTCAATTCATTTGTTCTTGATCAATGAATACACAAGCGATCAACTGGGCTACCAATCTGTGAAATACCAGGTTTCATATTCCTACCCAACCGATAACCATTTGCCTGAAGCCAAGAACAGTATTTTTTAAAATATCTGAAGGGGAAACTAACAAAAATTTCCGTCAAATAATACACAAAGAACTTTCATTCTGATACATTTTACCTCAAGGAATAATTAGTGGACTCATTAACAGTTTAAATGTAGATCATTAGTGTTTTAACTTTTGATAACTTAAAATGTTACTTCAATAGCTAACTGGTGTATATTAACGCAGGTAACTGGAATTGCTACAAGAAGGCAAGTTCCAAAGAAAACAATGTTATACTCTAAAGCTATGTGTCATTCATGGCAACACCAACAAAGGTGTTGGAACCTGTCCATAAGCTATTTTGATCCTGTATCTACCGCTACTTTCTGTTAAGAAATATGGAAATTACTGGGTAAATGGAAACAAAAATGTTTGTTTCCTCACAGCTTTTTAATTCACTTACAAAGATGTAAATTATGTGTTCCCTCTAGCAGCAAAAACAATTCTTATACAAAGACCAATTCTAAGAAGTGTCTGCACAAACAAAATAGATAAACTTCTTTAAAAAAAAAAAAGAGAGAAAGGAAAATGGTCGACAGCCATTCCAATCAAAATTAATTCAGAAGAGCTAGCTCCAAAACTTTTAATGTAGCTTTAGCTCAAGTAGAGACATTTGTGATGCAAAGTAATGATGCGGACCTGCAACACAGGAACATTTATTATTTCATTAAGTCAAGGAATAAACTGGTTTTATAAAAATCTCAGATATAACTCTACTAGAAAAATTTACACTCAAGTCTTTGAAGGTGTCTTCTACGTTTGCATATAACAGCAGCATACACACAATGCTAAATAAACGTATGTAGACAAGTTTTCATCCACAGAAGTTCCCAACTGCCATAAGGGTAAGATTTCCAACACCTCTCAATCACCCCTAATTCACCTAGCTGAGGCTCCACAGAGGTCAAATTTGTCCTGTAACTGGGCACCAAGCTTTCCGCTCCAATTTCAAATTTTCACTTATACGTCATGGCCAGATTTGAAACTCATCGCTCTGCAACCTCATTTTCTTCAACCACATAAATCGAGGAAGTTCAACTGTCTTCTCGAGGGTCTTTCTCAAAAGTCTGCTCCAATTAAAAAAGGAAGAAAGAAGATTCAAGATCTAATATCAGAGCCTAACTTCCTGCTGGCGGGAACTTCCCATCATCAGCCTCTAAGTTTCAAATCTGACGAGGAACACTGTCCAGGATCATTGGGGCTTATTCACTTTACGCTTTTCCCAGAAGCTTTTAGGGCAGCACATCCATCAGCTACCTTTAGGAATATCTGTAGAAAAGAAGCCCAAAAAACCCTTTCTTTTCCTTTGAAATAATCCCACGTCCAACCCTCGTCTCCCTGGAAGCCCTCAACTGGCCCAAGTACAAATGCCGCTGCAGTCAGCCTTCCGAGGCTGATGCTGACCCCAGGGACTAGCGTTCTGGGGGCAAAGATGCCCTAGAGCCGCACAGGGCGCTGGGACAAAGAATAAAACAGGTCCGGGGACTGGGAGTCAGACCGCCTAGGTTCAAACTAATACCTGCCCCTTACGGTCTGTGCGCTTTTGACCGTGTCACTCCACCTCTGGGCCTTCGAGTCCGCTGTAAAAAGAGGGAAAGCAACGTACATACCTCAACGGGGCATTTCGGGAGTAAAGAAGACACACACAAGTTGCTCCGCACAGTGCCTGGCACACAGCGAGGGCTTGGAAAAATGTTAGCTATTATCATCACTCAATATCCACGAACTCGCTGCTCCCCCCGTTACTCCTAGTAAATAAAACCTAGGAGCAGCACTTCTGCTTCCCGAGTCGAGAAATTCTCATCGCACCTTCGTGTCCCCCACCCAAAGAAAAGCCTCCTCTGGTCTGGGCTAAGCTGGAGACCCCCGCCATGGGAGGAAGGACTCGGCTGGCGCGCGGAGGGGGGGGGGGCGGGGGGGCAGGCGGGAAAAGCTACCGAGCCGGCCGCGCGGGGCCCCAGGCCCCCGAGATCACCCTTGGACCCGGGCGGCGGCCGCGGCTCGCTCTCGCCCGCCGTGGCCCTTGGGCGCGGCACGCGCAGGCGGCGGACGCGTCCACAGCCACGCGCGCCGGGCCGGTGGGGGCGGGGGGCGAAGCGCCTCCGCGCGCCCGTGCGTCCGCCGCGCGCCTGCGGCCGTTGCGGAGGGGGGGGGGGAGGCGCGCCTCGCGCGGCCGCCGTTAGGACGTCTCCTTCTCACCACAGCCCCAGCTCGTCCTCGTCCCGGGGCTGCCCAGCCCCGCCCACACCTCGGCGTACCTGCACGGCTGAGCGGGAGAGGAACAAGCTCTGCTCCACAGCACCGCAAAACGCAAAAAACCCCTCACGCAACTGCGTCCGCACACACGCGTGTTCCGTCGCCGGGCTATATAAGGGCGATTCAGCCTAACTTGTTGCGGCCAGGTCGAGCAGTCTGGTGGCCAATCCCGACTGCGCACCCTGGGCTCTTCGAGCAGCAATTGGGTACTGACTCAGGATGAAGGCGTGGCTCTTGATTGGCTTTGACTCATGCCTATGAGACTGTGAGGAGCTCGTTTCCCTAGTAACGGATTGGCACTAAGAGAGACCAATAACTGAAAGGTACGGTGGGAAGGAGGGTGGGAAGTTCTTTGACCGATATCCACGGTAGCCAATAAATGTTTGAGGGTGCTCCCATTCGTTACAACGTCTTCCCCAGGGCGGAGATCCGCTTTCCATGCAGGAGCGGTTGCTCCACAAGGTGGGGCCCGTGTACTTTGGGGAAGTAAACCCCAAGCAACTAGGAGGTGGGCGCCAGGGTGGCCAAGGAAGCCCACCAATCACAGCGCGGGAAAGAGCTGATTGACGCAGAGGTTGGACCGCACCGAGGAGACCTAGCCCCGGGTACGCCGTGCCCTCTGGGGCGGTTCTGAGGCTGTCTGGGCTCGGGCTTCTGTCCTTTTTTCTTTCTTCACTTCTTGGGTGCGATCCCTGAGGACCCCTCTCCCGCCTTTTCCTCACAGTTTGGTATCACTGGAGCCAGGTGGTACAGTTTCCCGTTGTTTGGTTGTTTTGTTTTTCTTTCTTATACCAACTTTTTTATTTCCATGAGGCCGCCTAAGGGCACTTGCTGGCTGCCACCATTAGTCAGCACTCTTGTGGAACAACTGTTCAACGAAAGCCAGAGGAGAAAGTAACTCCCGTTGTTTACCTAAGATCCTGTAAAAAGGTCGCAGGTGAAAACCGTTGAGTTTGAGGACACCCATTTCTACCCTGCTGTTCTCGGCAAGTGCTGCGGCAGGCTGGCTGGTGGGTGTTCACCGAGAAACGGGAGTTTGTAAATTCTCCGATGGGCTTGGGCCTTCCTGCAGCATCCTGGGCGTCACCACCATTGTCATTTAGATTTCCAGTTGCTGTGGCTGTGAGGGCTTATTTCTTCAGGTCGTTGCAGTCTTTAAAAGGTTGATTGTCAGACTATTGTATGGTGGCTCAGTGGTTAAGAATCTGCCTGTCAATGCTAAGGGACACGGGTTCGAGCCTTGGTTCGGGAAGATCCCACATGCCGCAGAGCAACTAAACCCGTGCACCACAACTACTGAGCCTGCGCTCTAGAGCCTGCACGCCACAACTACTGAGCCCACGTGCCTAAAGCCCGCGCAACGCAACAAAGACCCAACGCAGCCAAAAATAAGTAAATAAGTTTATATTAAAAAAAAAAAAAGAACTATATGAGACACCTTAGCTTTCCCGAAATACTTTAGGGGATAAGTGGCACTCCAGCCTGGTCCTGTCCAGGACTCTTACTGTTTTGTTGGGCCCTCTGTTGATCACATGAGCATTTTATATGGAAATACAGAGACCGCCTCTGTAGAGTCTCCTTCCAGGCATGTGACCCTGCGGAAGGGGTTCTCGTTGTTTTGCAAATTTGGAAATGAAGCACCTGAGGCCTCTTTGTTGGGGCCGATGGGGCGCAGGCAGCAGCCTGGTGGGGTCGGAGGTGCGGCTCCAGGAGCAAAGTAGGAGCGTCCCTCTGGACCCCCAAGCCCCTCTCCCGCACTGGCCTTGCTCAATAAGCATTTATTGAGCTCCAGGGGCTGGGGTCAGAGATGACCGAGATGCTGTTCCTGCCGCTGTCACACATTCAACAAACAGTGCCTCTGCGCCGTGCCGGGAGCTCCCAAAACTGGGGAACGGGCGTTTGGGGCTATGGGGGCACTGGAGGGAACTCGGCTCAGAGGAGAGAAGCTGCTAGAGGTTTTCTGGAGTAAGGAACCTCCAGGATTACGTTAGTCTTGCTAAGGAATTTGGACTTTATTCTGAGGGCGTTGGAGAGCCCCTGAAAGGTTTCTTAAAGGGTGAACTAAGAAATTTGCATTTTACAACAAGACTTTACCAATTGAAATGCTAAGGAGAGCGGATTGGCAACACTTCAAATTCAGATTGGTAATTTAACCCAGGTGGCCTGTGATGAGGGTCAAAGCTATTCTTAATCACATTTGGAGGGAATTTTAAGTGATAACAGCTCTTTTTGTAGGGCTGTTTGGCAGTCTGTTAAAATTGTGTGTATCTCCCTTCTTGCTTGATAGCCATGTGTTTTCTTTTTACCAAGAGACATGTACTACGTGTTCATTACAGCACTGTCAGCTTTGTTATGATATTTAAAAACTGAAAACGTAATTGCACATCAATTTGCAAACTGATTAACCGGTAATATGCCCATAGTATACAATACTATGCAGCAGTTTAAAAGAGAATGAGGTCGAACTATACTGATATGAGCCTGTCTCCAGTTGTTAATTGGATAGTTAACTGACAAAAATCAAGTTCAACAAAACATACAGTGAATTCCCATTTATGTTAAAAACGAAAAACCAAAACGCCTGATTTCTGTATGTTAAAATAGGTATGTAAGTGCACCGGGGAAGAATTCTAAATTTAAAACAATCCATTCCCCTTAGGGATTCCCCTAGGGTGGGAGCAACAAGGATAATATATTATTGGAAAGTTTTACAATGTGACTGTGTTCATGTACTGTGTTGTCTCTGTTGCTATAGTTATCCATGCACAATCCTGTATGGTTTTGCTGTCTAATAGTGGGTAGGAAGAAAGGAAGAGGAAATGGATTACCAGAGTGAGAATGTGGACAAGACCCTTCAGGTGGCTGTGACTGTCTTCCACGGGAGAGAACAAGTTGGCATCTTCCTGTGGTCATTTACCTCAGGATCCAGATGCTGGATACTTAGTAAATGTTCAGTGAGTAATTTACCACCATGGAAGTGTCTGGAGCGCTTGTTCTCAAGATGGAGGAGATTTTGCCCCCAGGAGACATACGATCTTTTCACAACTAGGTAGAGGGGCTACTGGCATCTAATAGATGGAGGCCTAGGCCTGGGAAGCCCAGGAGAGCCCCCATGATGAAGGGGGCCAAATTAATAGTGCCAGTGGTGAGAACCCTGATGTAGTCATCTAAGGGAGAGTACCTGGCCTCCTACTAGCCTTTCTACTGGCAAACAAATTCTGCAAACCCTCCAGAACACAACTTCAACCTTTTGTTTCTGCCAATTCTCCCAAAGGTCTGAGAATGGAGGTGGAAATGAAATGGAGCTGTGGGGCCCTTCCTGGTACAAATCCTTTCCATGTCTCGTTTCTTATTTGCTGGAAAAAGACTTCGGCCTCCTTGGCCTTCCTTGAGTTCCAAAGGGGAGGTTCAAACAGTTGCTAGTCAGGGAAGGGAGGGAATGCAGAGATAAAGGAGAAGTCAAGAAACAATAGTGCAGCCTTGGGGCAGGGTCTTAGTTCTTCCTGAAGGAAGATACATAACAATATCTTTGAGTTCTTCTGCAGGAACTAAGGCCCCTCCGCCCAGGTGGAAGATGATAACTTCAGGCTGAGCACAAGATTCCTGGAACTGGGACTTCCCTGGTGGTCCAGTGGTAAAGAATCCACCTTTCAGTGCAGGGGACACAGTTGGATCCCAGGTTGGGGAACTGAGATCCCACATGCTGCAGGGCAACTAAGCCCGAGAGCCACAACTATTGAGCTTGTACGCCTCAGTGAGAGAGCCCGCATGATGCAAACTACAGAGCCCATGTGCCCTGGAGCCTGCGCACCACAACTAGAGAGAGAAGAAACCCGCATGCCACAACTAGAGAAACCTGCACGCCACAGCGAAGAGCCCAGGCACCTTAACGATGCATGCCTCAACTAAGTAAGAACAAACTCTCCCGTTACCTCACCACCAAGCCAATCAGAAAAAAGTCACACATTCTACAGCCCTCAACCCAAATTTTGCCTGTAAAAATTTGTCCCTGAAAGCCGTCAGGAGTTCGGTGGTTTCTGAGCCTGAGTCACCCATTTTCCTTGCATGGCCCTGCAATAAACCTTTCTCTGCTCCAAACTCCGACATTTCAGTTTGTTTAGCCTCACTGTGCATCTGGCACACGGACTTGTGTTTAGTAACAGAAAAAAGCATGGGCAAGACCCCAGAAAATACGCTTTTGTGGAGAGGATGGATGGGTGGTGTATTGGGTAAGGAATCCTCCTAAGAATATCACCTGAATCAGTATTTCCCAAACAAAGCTAATCACTCAGGAAGGGTGATTAAAAATATGTGCCTGGGGGCTTCCCTGGTGGCGCAGTGGTTGGGAGTCCGCCTGCCGATGCAGGGGACACGGGTTCGTGCCCCGGTCCGGGAAGATCCCACATGCCGTGGAGCGGCTGGGCCTGTGAGCCATGGCCGCTGAGTCTGCGCGTCCGGAGCCTGCGCGTCCGGAACGGGAGAGGCCACAGCGGTGAGAGGCCCGCGTACCGCAAAAAAAAAAAAAAAAAGAAAAGAAAAGAAAAATATGTGCCTGGGCTTCCCTGGTGGCGCAGTGGTTGAGAGTCCGCCTGCCGATGCAGGGGACACAGGTTCGTGCCCCGGTCCGGGAAGATCCCACATGCCGCGGAGCGGCTGGGCCCGTGAGCCATGGCCGCTGAGCCTGCGCATCCGGAGCACAGCTCCACAATGGGAGAGGCCACAACAGTGAGAGGCCCGCGTACTGCAAAAAAATATATATATATATGTGCCTGTATGTACCTTTAACTGTTAAACTTCTACCTATGAACAAAGACCCAGTGTAATATTATTCACTGAAGCACTGCTTGCAGTAGAGACAGGAAACAACCCAAATGTCGAGCTATATGGGACTGGGTAGATACAATACAACAATACAGTGCACTCTTGAAACCGTGCAACTCAGACTGGGACTTGAACCCATGGTCTTTTAACTGAGACCACACACCTGTTCTCAGGACTTAATGAAACTCAGGTTCTCCATGTCTCGTTACAGAAAGAATTCAGTGAGAGACAAAGTGATAGGTAAGAAGTGGATTTATTTAGAGAGAAACACACTCCACGGAGTGTGGGCCATCTCAGAAGGTGAGAAAGGCACCAGGGTATGGGGTTGTCAGTTTTTATAGGGGTGGGTAATTTCATAGGCTAATGAGTGGGAGGAGTATTCCAGCTATTTTGAGGAAGGGGTGGGGATTTCCAGAAGTTGGGCCACCACCCACTTCTCGACCTTTAGGGTCAGCCTTGGGACTGTCATGGCGCCTGTGGGTGTGTCATTTAGCTTGCTGATGTATTACAATGAGCGTATACTGAGGCTCAAGGTCTAGTGGAAAGTCGGCTCATCCGCCATCTTGGACCTATTTGGTTCTAATCAGTTTATGTCATGTCCTTGGGCTATGTCATTCTTCTAAAAGTTGTGCCCTGCCCCCTTCCCTCCTGTTTCACTCTTACAGTGGACTGTCATGAAAACATAGAGAAAATGTGGCAGATCTATGTGTATGGTTATAAAGATCTCCAGGAGATATCAATAAATGAAGATAGGAAAAAAAGAAAACAGGGTAGGGGGCCATTATTAATGGGGCAATTATTTCTATTGATACTCTGTATTGCTACAGTTATCCATGCACAATCCTGTATGGTTTTGCTGTACATGCACAGGTAATACCTGGAAGGAGTCATAAGAAACTGTCTATGATTGCTAACAGGGAGATGAATTGGACCTGATTTGGAAGAAGGCTTAGTTTTCATTCATTGAAAGTACCCTTTGGTACTTTATAATTTTTTTAAACATGTGCATGTATTTTTCAAAAATTCAATGTTAAGTGTAGATTTTAATAGTGATATGAGGAACTACACATATGAAAACTTTAATCTTTAAAACAAACAGCTGGAATACTACATTACCCCTTTAGGTATATGAGGGCTTTTGGAAATGAAGCATTAATGTTTTAATCTGCCTCCCTCCCAGACTGCTAACCTCTTTTCCTTTTTCTCCTTACCTTACAAAAATCATACAAAGATCCAAAGAGACCCTTTACTGGCTTAGAAATGCATGCCTAATTGGATCCCTCTCTCCTCTGGCATTGACTGTCTGCAAACACATCACCTCCTCAACCTCTGACCAATGCCTCAGGCAGGCACCCTACTAATGTTCTCTACAAAGATCATTTAATTTAATAGTCACAACAATCCTATTTCCCATTTCTCAGAAACAAGCTCAGAGGGAGTAAGCAACTTGCCCAAGGTCACACAGCGAGAGCTAGAAAGTAGGACTCTCTGATTTCAAGTCCATGTTCTTTTACCCACTTGTCAGTACTGCCCAGGGCAGGATAATACAGCCCCAAGTAGGGAAAAGGGACAGGACCTCCTCAGAAACCCCTGAGAGGCTGGGATTTTCTTTCATTCTCTCAGGCACAGCACCAGGTATTGCTGCATAGACAGCTTTCCAGGTGGTTTGAGAATTTAATCCATGGCAAATCCTGGTAATCTGCAGCCAAAGCTCTTTGCAAAAAGAGCACACTCCAGTACGATCTATAGACCTAGGTGTCCTCACTTCCTGTGGCTTAGAAGAGGGACAAAAACTTGAAGTCTAAATAACGTAGCATGTATCAAGCACCTACTATATGATAGGCATGGTGCTCTAGGCACCATGTTTGAGTCCCTCCTCACAAAAACTCTTCATAAACATCATAAAATATTAACTCTATTTTACAGCAGTAGAAACTATGGCTCAGAAAGGCTAAATGACTGGCCCAAGGTCACATAGCTTGGAAGTGGCAGAGCTGGTATTCAGATTCAGGATAATAGCACTCTAAATCCAAAGCCCAATAAGGAAAAAGGGAATAATAATAAAATACATACAATAGCTCATTTAATCCTCAAACTGCTCACTTTAACACAGGGGGAAACCAAGGCAAAAAGAAGTTGAATAACTGTTCACTCGTCAAATTGAGAAAATGATAATTTGCTAAAATCTAATGTTGACAAGAGTGTGGAAAATTAGTTATTCTCATATACTACTAGTAGAAAATATAAATTAGCATAACCATTCCAAGCGCTATTTGAATGTATCCATTAAAATTAAAATCCATACACTCTATGACCCAGAGATTACACTTTTTTATATCTCTTCTGAAGAAACTCTCCCACATGTATACAGGGAGCAAAGATGTTCATTATAGCGTTGTTTGTAATATTGAAAAATAATCGAAACATCTCTCAACAAGGGAATATTTAAATTTACAATAATAAATCCATACTAGAGAATTTTATGCAGTAATTTTAAAGACTGACCTGGTTTATAATATGTGTATATATGTGTGTTTATATACATAGATATTGACATTTTAAGTATATATTGCAATATTATATAGCATAAATCTCCAGAGCATATTCATTAAAAAGAGCATCTTACGAATTATGTACAGTATGTCATATATGCTTAAAAAATCCCAACTATTATTTGCATGTGTTTGTCAGTGTTGGTAAATGCATAGGTAAATATCTGGAAAGATGTAGAGCAATCTGATAATAGTTACTACCTCTATGGAAGACAGTGACCTAAGAGCTTGAAGGAGACTTTTACTTTATCTGTATTATTTTTAATTTTTTTTACATTAAGAAACTTCTCATATATTGTGTAATTTAAAAAATAACTTGTCATAACCCTAAGAATAGCTTCTGAGTGCTTTTGTGTACCAGGCAGTGAACTATTTTGTGAGCATTGTCTTATTTTTCACAACTGCACTATGAAGATAGGTCTAATTATTATCTTTATCTTACAGGGAAATAAACTGAGGTTTGAAGAGGTTAATTGTCCAAAACAGCCAGGAATTGAACACAGGTTTGTCTGGATTATCTCACTGAACACAGCTTTAAATCCTGGAAGCCTAGAGTAGTTTGGCAGAAAATAAAGGAACAAAAGGAACAAAAGGAACAAATGTCCTCTGACCTTTGGCTGTAGTGCTGGGAGTCCACTAAGGCATGCTGGGGACTGTGGTGACCCAAAGAGTTCGTGCCTTGTCTAAACAGTCCCTAGCAGTCATTAGTGTTGTTTTCTGACAATGCTGTTTCTCCTCCTTCCAGATTCCTGGCAAGATTCTACTTTACTGTAGCCTTTAAAGACAGGCATGAATGGGAATTCCCTGGTGGTCCAGTGGTTAGTGTAAGGCCAACTGGCCCGAGGCAGGGGAACACAATCAGATTCACAGGTTGCATCAGACCAAAACTCTCCGGACCACCCAGTTCCAGAAACTGACCTGGAGACTTTGAACCCAGCCCAGCCTTCCCAGATTCACCACACCCCTTTCCCTTCTTCCCCTATAAAATCTTGCCCAACCCTTGCCCGCGTGCGACTTCTCTGGCCCCTTTCTCTCGGACCCGTGAACCTCGCCCGGGAGCGCTCCCTAATAAAGCTCACTTGAAGCTTTCCTCTGTTTGGCGGTGCCGTTTGTTAAGATCCAACCTTACAGTTAGGACTCCACACTTTCATTGCTGAGGGTGTGGGTTCAATGCCTGGTCAGGGAACCAAGATCCCACAAGCTGAGCAGCTAAGATAATAATTTAAAAAAAAAATAGGCATGACCATGTGCTCTGCTTTGACCAAAGCAATGTGAGCAGAAGTGACAGAGATCTCTTCCAGGCAGTCTTTGGAGCTGGTGATTATTTTGCCAAGGTCTTCCCTCCCCACCCCACCCCAATATTCAATGTTGCCCCATATGGATAGTCTCTCTCGATGTGGATCCCTGGGGAAAAACAATTTGCACAGAGCCATTCCTCCAAGGTGCCCAACCTGCAGTGGGCATAGGGCATGAGCAAGAAATAAATCTGTTGTTTCAAGCCACTGAGGTTTGGGGATTCTTTGTTACCACAGCATTACCTGACCTATCCTGCCAATTATAGATAGGTTTCCAGATCTTCCAGTTTTCCAGGAGATACTCAAAATCTGGGTCATCAC
The DNA here is from genome assembly GCF_003676395.1 of Aethalodelphis obliquidens. Lineage (NCBI taxonomy): Eukaryota > Metazoa > Chordata > Mammalia > Artiodactyla > Delphinidae > Aethalodelphis > Aethalodelphis obliquidens. The sequence goes on from NW_020837989.1 coordinate 6,963,009, forward strand.
GTGACATCACTCAGCATTCTTTTTTTTCTTAACATTGTATTAATGGTATAAAAATGTTTTGCTCTCACTTTAAAAAATAATGAAATATTCTTTCTAAGAGTACTATAACTGAATTCATTCTTTTTTAAACATTATTTGGAATCTTAATTTGTTAAATGCTTTTCTTAGTTCTTGTAATAAAGAAGCAACTAATTTCACATGCCATTCTACAAGCAGATTTGTTTTTAATTGTGATAAAATTTACCAATCTCACCATTTCTAAGTGTCCAATTCAATGGCACGTAGTATACTCACAATATTGTGCAACCACACTCAATGTTCTTAAATGTTAACTACTCTAAAAATATTTTGAATACTTTAGGAACTGAATAAAATATGTCTACAGGCCAGATTGAGCCACTTTGCAACTCTGCCAGATGCTATGCTCCCTCTCCCAAGCCTGCAGCCCAAGCTCCCTTGGCTTTATAGCCCGTCTCTTCTCATGCCTGGGCTTCTCTGCAGGCCCTTTCAGATCAGAACCTTTGATCTTAGGTTAAGCGTTCCTTAGTGGATAAAGCAGTGAAGCAGCTAGTGCATACCTGTATTATAACACAGAAAATAAACACTTAGTCTCCTGGAGGGAGTAGGCAGCAGCTATAAAGGCCTCTCTTTCCAAAGCTTAACTGGAAAGCATCCACCAAAGGGTCACTCCAGTAGGTGGAGTCTAGAGGTAGGGTATCCCTGGAAGAAGGCTCCAATCACTGTGTGAGAACCCACCACTACACATGACCGTAGTCTTTCCAGGCCCACTGGCTTAGTGATGAAACTTACCCAAGTTGACAAGGCTAGTAATGAGACTGCTGCTGGGCAGTCTGGAACTCAGAATTCCTGAACTCTGCTTTTTAAAAATATTTTTCCCTGTGTTTCTTTTAATACACATTCACTCTTGAAAATATGACAAAGTTTTTAAAAGGAAATAAAAATGATCTATAATATCGAAAAGGGTAAGAATAATACACAGAGATCTGGAGATGGGAAAAATGTAGTTAATAAAACTTTGAGAGGCAATCTGGCTATATCAAAATTAAAAATGAATAGCAATTTCACATCTAGGAATTCTATACAAAATTTTAAGCAAAGATGTATGGATATGGATAATCATTACATCACTGTTATTAGCAATAAAAGATTGGAAGCAACCTATATGTCCAGTGGTAAGGGACTGTATCTGGAATGTGTCAGCGGGAAGTCTTAGTACTAGTAGCTAAAAATAAAGGTGGGCTTACATTTTTGACATAACAAGTGCGGAGGCCCAAGCTGCAGCTGGCATCGGTTCAGTGACCACACAGTCAGAACTAGATTCTCTTGACATTTCCCTCACGGTTGCAAGATGGTGCACTTGTGCTCTAGATATCTTATCAGCATTCTAGGCAGGAAAGGAAAAGGAGTGGTATCTGTTTCCTTTGTGAGGAAAGCAAGAGCTTTTCCAGAAGCCTCCCAGCAGTCTGCTTTTGACTCACTGGCCTAAGTCATATCATGTGGGTGCACTTGGCTGCAAGAGAGGATGGGAAAGCAAGTATTTAGGGATTCCAGCCTCTACAGTAGCTAGAATAAAACGACTGGGAATGAGTGCTGGATTAACCAACCAAAGGTTTCTGCCATAGGGACTGGCTAAATAAATTATGGTACAACTGAATAGTAGGACACCATGTAGTGCTAAAAAGAATGAAGGGAATTGACATGTACTAGTAAAGAACAATCTCTAAGATATTTTGTAAAGTGAGAAAAGCAAGGGCAAAACTGTATATAGTATGCCTTTTGTTTAAAAGAGGGGATTAGGGTAGGACAGAGACTGACTTTTCCCTCCGTATCTTTTTGTATTATTCGAAATTTTAAAAATAATATGTACATTGGGATTTTGCCTGTAATCCTGCACCCATCCTAGATAACTTCTAGTAACACTGGCTGTAGTTCATTTCAGATTTATTTTCATGTAAACAAATGGAATTTATGTATATATTCATATATAGGAACTATAATCCTGTACATTTTCCTCTCCTCTTTGACAGGTCTTCATTTGCTATCTCTAGTGAGTTTTCATAATGCTGCTTATCATTAAATTGCACTTTCTCTGCTTAACCCTCTCCTCCCCAATTCTCTGAGCTGTTCACTCTTCCTCTGTCTTTCCTTTACTCCCTCCTCTGCCTCCTACAGTGATCTAGCTTTCCCCAGTCTCAGTAAACAGTTGTCCCCAGTGCTACCTTCACTGGTCTCCCTCCCTCCCTCTCTCCCTCCCTCCCTCCCTCCCTCCTTTAGGAAACACCTGGCAGGTAGGGAGGGGGTGGAGGGTTAACAGGTGAGCATTTTGCCAGTAGGGGAAGACCCAGTGCCAGGGAGGCCAGCAGAGATTTTAGCAATTAGAAGAATTCTAATATTTTTTGATGCCTACCCTGTGCCAAGCAATGTGCTAGACAATATGCATACATTACCATATATATTCCTCCAAACAATACTACAGTGTAGGTTTCCTTGAGGGAACCATATGCCCTGGAACAGTCATGGTATATGCCTGTTGTCCTGACAACATTATTAACGGTATCCCCTTTCACCAACTAGAGGTTTGGATAAAAACGTATATAGTTATCTTAACTACTCCCTTTTATTTAAACACTTTATTTTTACTTTTTTGGCCGTGCTGCACAGCACGCGGGATCTTAGTTCTCTGACCAGGGATGGAACCCGTGTTCCCCGCACTGGAAGCGCGGAGTCCTAACCACTGGATGGCCAGGGAAGTCCCAAACTGCTCCCTTTTGTAAGTGAGGATACTGAGCCTTAGAGAGGTAAAGTAATCTGTCCAAGGATAGACAGCTAGTAAATGATAGGGCTAAGATTCAAACTGTGGTATACATGGCTTTGCTATGGACTGAAATGTGTTCCCCCAAAATTCATAGTTGATGCCCTAAGCCCCCCCCCCACACACAATGTGAATGTATTTGGAGACAGGGCCTGTGAGGAGGTGGTAAAGGTTAAAAGAGGGGGGGCCCTACTTCAGTAGAGCTGGTGCACTTGTAAGAGGAGAAGGAGACACAAGAGCTAGGTCGTTCGACCCTGTGAGGACATAGCAAGAAGGCAGCTGTCTGCAAGCCAAGAAGGGAGCTCTCACCAGAAACCAAATGGGCTGGCATCTTGATCTTGGACTTCCCAGCTTCTAGAACTGTGAGAAATAACTTTTTGTTGCTTAAGCCATCCAGTCTGTGATACAGTATTTTCTTACAGCAGCCTGAGCAGATTAGGACGGGCTCTAATATCCATGCCCCTTCTACTCACCATGCTGGTGGGCCTAGTCATCTAGGGTCAGTGTGAGTCAGTGACTGGTCCTGGTTTAGACTTACCCCTTCTGTTTTCCTTGAAAATTAAGGTTTTTTTTTTTTTTTTGGGCCGTGTGGCATGTGGGATCTTAGTTCCCGGACCAGGGATCAAATCCGTGCCCCCTGCAGTGGAAGGGCAGAGTCTTTTTTTTTTTTTTTAAATTTTTGTTGTTGTGTGCGGGCTTTCTCTAGTTGCGGCGAGCTGGGGCTACTCTTCATTGCGGTGCATGGGCTTCTCATTGTCGTGTTTTCTCTTGTTGAAGAGCAAGGGCTCTAGGTATATGGGCTTCAGTAGTTGTGGCACGCAGGCTCAGTAGTTGTGGCTTGCGGGCTCTAGAGAGCAGGCTCAGTAGTTGTGGCGCACAGGCTTAGTTGCTCCGCGGCATGTGGGATCTTCCCAGACCAGGGATCAAACCCGTGTCCCCTGCATTGGCAGGCGGATTCTTAACCACGGAAGGGCAGAGTCTTCACCACTGGACCACCAGGGATGTCCTGTTTTCCTTGAACTTAGACTAAGGGTGGAACCATTATCCTCTTTCCTAAACTGAAGTAGGCAAGTTGTCACTCCCTGAATCAGTCTGGGTTCAATCAGGAGAGGGAAACCACACCATAATTAGAAATAGAAGAGTTTAAAGATTATAATGGAGCTAGAGTAATGAAGGATTGGCTAGTAAGAAGTAAACAGAACGCTAAAGAATATAGGAGTAGCAGATTCGGGGAGAAGCCACTGCCCACAAGGCTAAAATAGTAAAGAAGAATCCTGCACCCCACACACCCAGGCTGAGATCCAACCCTTGTGAATGGCAGAGGAGTGGCTATGGTACCATGCTGGTGGAACTTGCTAGAAATTCACCCTCTGAGCTGGAAAACTGCCCTCTAGGATGCTGGAGAAAGCTGTTCACAGAGAATCATCTCACTGTAGTTACTCTATGAAAGTGCATAAGCAGGGCAGGTACTGGGAGAAGTTGCTGGCTGCTAGGTGCTGCTGGTCCCTGTACACAGCAGGAGCCTGGTGCTGGGGAAGCCATCCTCAGAAGCTAGGCAGAGGCCAATCACACATCCTGCAAGAGCCTGGAAAGCGAGCACACTGGAATCAGAAAGGAAAAGCTCTTCTCCTCTAGTGTCTCTCCAGAGCCTTTACTGGCAAAGCTTAACATCCTGCCATCAGGCAATGAAAAAACAATGTTTAATGGGTCCAGATTTTCACAAGCAGGCAAAAAGGATGAATTGGACAAAAAGACACATGTACCCCAATGTTCATTGCAGCACTATTTACAATAGCCAGGTCATGGAAGCAACCTAAATGCCCATCGACAGACAAATGGATAAAGAAGATGTGGTACACATACACAATGGAATATTACCCAGCCATAAAAAGGAACGAGATTGGGTCATTTGTAGAGATGTGGATGGATCTAGAGACTGTCATACAGAGTGAAGTAAGTCAGAAAGAGAAACACAAATATCGTATATTAACGCATATATGTGGAACCTAGAAAAATGGCACAGATGAACAGGTTTGCAGGGCAGAAATAGAGACACAGATATAGAGAACAAACGTATGGACACCAAGGGGGGAAAGTGGCTGGGGGCGGTGGTGGTGGTGGTGGGATGAATTGGGAGATTTTGATTGACGTATACACACTAATATGTATAAAATAGATAACTAATAAGAACCTGCCATAAAAAAAGTAAAAATTCAAAAAAAAATTACATGAATGAGCTCTTTAAAAAAAAAAAAAGGATGAATTGGAGCTAAGAGACAATAAATCAACAACCAGCACACTTTCTCAAAAAGGTTTCAGGTATGTGTTAAGACTATAATTTGGGACTTCCCTGGCTGTCCAGTGGTGAAGAATCTGCGCTTCCACTGCAGGGGGCACGGGTTTGATCCCTGGAACTAATATCCTGCACGCCTCGCTGCTTGGCCAAAAAAAAAAAAAAAAAAGACTATAGTTTTCCTCAACGTGGTTCCCCAAACCAGAAGGAGGACGCAGACTAAAAATACACCTGGAAATTAAGGGACAGTGTATCTAATGAAAGGACTAGAAATCTGAGTTTTTAATAAGCTCTCCAAGCAGTTCTAGTGATGAGAGATCTTTGAAGCTATTAACTTGGAGGGAGCCCCTTGGATATTACAAGGACAGAACCAGCCTGGTACTCTGTGTGTGTGTGTGTGTGTGTGTCTGAAGTTCTGGGTCTTGGTATACCTCTTTGTAAGTGTCCTAGAGCATCTGTGGGTCTCCTGTCTTTGCAGCTTCGTTTCTCCATCTCTCTCCGTGCCTGCCCCTCAATCTGAATATCTCTGCCTCCCAAGGCATGCCCTCTAATGTCTTTCAACTTTTACATGCTGTTCTGTCTCCTTCCTTCCCAATTGGCCCATCTTCCATCTTCAGATGAACGAAGACTTCCTCCTCTGGAAGCCTCCTCTCTTCACGAACCGCCCCTGAGTTAGAGATCCTTTCTTCGCTCCAAATACACAGCTCCTTTAACACTTGCATTATCTTGCATTATCATCGCCTGCTTCCCTGGCTCCCTACTAGGCTGTGTCTTTTCCACTACTGCATCTTGGATGCCTAGCACAGTGCCGGCCCATGGTTGGCAATCAACAAATACTGACTGAGTAACTGAGATTGTCCCTCTAGGGAGGGAGGGAGGGATGGGAGGGTGGGGGGTGGAGTTTGTCCTGTTCACAGCGCGGGGGCCCCAGTATTCCCAGCCCCCTAATACAAGCCTGACGCGGAGCAGGAGTTCTAAAAATGGCTAACAAGCAAGGCAGGCTCGCCTAACATCCCGCCCACCGCCCAGCGTAGTCGTGGCGGGGCTCCAGTGGCCCCGTCCCGGCCGGAAGGAGGCGGGGAGGCCTACGGTCTTCAGGCAGCTGCCAGCCCGCGGGACCGGAGTGGGCGGGGCCTGGGCCAGAGGGCGGCTCTCGCCCGCGTGCACACCCGGAAGCGCACCGGCGTCCGCTCTCAGAGCCGGGGGAAGCAGCGCCCTCGCTCCAGTGCCTGCAGCCAGCTCCTCAGTCATGCCGGTAAGTTGTCGCGCCGTCCCCGCCCCGCGCAGACCCGCGGCCTCCGGCTTGTGCTTCGGCTGCACCGCCTTTTGGCCAGCGGTCCCTCTTGAAGGGCACAGGCCGCGCCCGGAGCTGTCGCCCCTCTTCTCCCCTCCCCACCCAGCCCCCAGCTTCTTCGACCCTCCCGAAAATCGGATCCCAAGGGAGTTTTATCTGGCAGTCAGGCTTCAGAACATCGAAGCTGCAAGGCCTTCAAGCGATTACAAGCCTAAAGCTTCCCTGCAAAGACGAGGAAACTGAGACCCAGCGAGGGGCAGAGAGTCGCTGGAGGTCACACAGGGAGTCGGTGGCGATCCGGAACTGGGATGGCTAGTCCCTGCGTCTCCCACGTGGATGCCCCTTACCGCGGAGCTGGCCTAAAAGAGGGGCTTGGGGTGACTGTTACCTCCCGGACAGGACAGGAGTTTGGAGATCCGTGTTTGTCTTCCCTTCCTCTGCCCACTGTGTCTGAGTTTCAGGTCAGCGCTGGGCCACACTGAATGGAGACAGTGCTTTTAACCTTTTCTACAGGTCACTTTAGGAACCTGAACCCGTGAGCTACAGAGAGGTTCAGGGACCTGCCCAAAGTCGCCAGTTGCTCAGTGGCAGAGTCTGGGGAGGGATGAACCGCTCACTCAGTCTTACCATCCAGTATACATGATAAGACTCATGGCCTCATTCTGTAGGTAAAAGATTAAGGCCTTTTGCAGATAAAAACAAACAAACAAACATTAAAATCCCACTAATTTATTCAAGGTGGTGTTGGGAGATGGGTGCAGCCAGGATTAAGCCCCTTATCTTCAGGGGCCCAGTCTCTCCTGACCTCACCACATGATACATGTCCAACAAAAGTAGTCATACCGGCTTGGGAGGAAGCTCTGATCCCAGTTGCATCCCAGGGCTACTGACTGGAGTGGTGGTGTTTAGCACTTTCCCCCAGGGTGCCTGGTTTTCTGGCCTTGCTCCAAGTGGGTACACAGAGGTGTCCCACAGATGCCCTGTGTCCTAGCGGCCTAGCTTTGGGGAGCTGACAGGTGAGCCAGAGGCCTCCTGGGCCAGGCCACAAACATCTCAGGTGTCATTTCCCTTGGGTCTTGCCAGGTACCTTGAGACAAATCCTCAGACAACACAAAGTATGGACAAAGAACCTGAGAGGATCAGCCCTCCCAGCTGAGCAAATCTGCCTGTGGCAATGTCAGAGGACAGCATTAATCACCCTGGGACTGGGATGGCGGAGGCTGCCAACCTTTTGTGGGGGATGACAGTGAGGGAAAGGCCAGCTTGAGGATGGCTCTATTCTATGTTCACTTCTGGGAATTTTGACGAACAAAAGACCCACCAGAGTGGATGATCCAAATGAAGAGAGCACTTGGCCGTATACCACGAGATGAACAGCTGAAGGAGACTCACACCAAAACTGGAAAGGGATTGATGTGTCACCTGAGAGGTTTCTTGCACAAAACACTTGGAATCTCAGAAACCTCTTTGAAAAATCTGTGCCCTACCCCACCCCGCTTGCCAGCTGCGTGACCTCAGGCAAGCTGTTTTACCTCTTTGTGCCTTGATTTCAGTGTAAAATGGGGGTAAAAACTGACCTCACAGGGCTGTTGTTAGTAGTAACTGGAAAAATCCCAGTAAAATATGTAGCTCAGCCACTGACATAGTCCCGAAGAAATGGTAGGTCTTGTGTAGACCTAGGACAAATTGGTAGAACTATAGGCAGGCAGGTTTCAACCCTATGTTAACAAGGACCACAGTGGCTAAAAGTTTAGGCTTGGGTAGGTCTAGGCCCTGCTATTCGCTAGCTGTGTCACTCTGAGTGAGTGACCTAACCTCATCTGTCAAGAAGGGATAATAGGGGCTTCCCTGGTGGCGCAGTGGTTGGGAGTCCGCCTGCCGATGCAGGGGACATGGGTTCGTGCCCCGGTCTGGGAGGATCCCACATGCCGCGGAGCGGCTGGGCCCGTGAGCCATGGCCGCTGAGCCTGCGCATCAGGCTCCGCAGCGGGAGAGGCCACAGCAGTGAGAGGCCCGTGTACCGCAAAAAAAAAAAAAAAAGGGGGGATAATAATAATGCCTACCTCATGGTGTTGTTGTGACGATTAAACGAGGACATGCATGCACAGTGCCTGGCACATAGTAGGCACTCTAATAATAGTAAATTCCCAATCATCAGGGTCTTCAAAAACTGAACGCCCCAGATATATGAGAAAGCATTTCGTCTCTGGGAGGGGTCTGGATAGTATGGCCCTGTTCCATTCCCACCCTTCCAGTTCTGAGATTCTGTTAAAGCATTGCACAGATGACTAGGCTTTTCCTCTACGTTACAGGTTACAGGACCCGTTTTGTAGGTGACAGAGCAGAGGCTCTGAGGGGCTGGGACTGTGCAAAGTCAAGCATTCGCTGGTGGGGCCGGCCTTGGGATTCTCTGTAAAGACAGGATTACTCTGCGCAGGAAGGAGACTTTCCACAACCCCATATTTACTTTTGCAACTCAGAGGTGGAGGAGGAGAGGACTGAATTGTAATGATTGCGCAACGGAAGCCGTCTGCTGGCTTCTGACCTCTGTACGGTGCAGGAGGGAAGGAGACCCGCTGTCTGTAGCCAACAACAGAAAGCTTTAGAGATCTGTTGACTTCAAGTCCTCGGGCAGCAAAAACTTGGGTTCCTTCACAAGGTGTCCCCATCTCAGGTCTCCTGCTAAGAGTCATCATTGTGGGGGGTGGCAGCCCCATTTGCTGGTCCAGAGCCAGCAAGGTGTCCCTGGAACCAGAAGAGCCTGGGTTCACATCCCATCCTCAACGCATACCCACCACAGGACTGTGGGTGGCTTAGTTAACCCCTGGAACCTCAAGTTTTCTCCTACATGTAGTACGGTGACTAGCTCCCTTTCCAGGCTGGGTAAGGACTGAGATACTATATAAAGAGCATTTCACATAGTGGGCACTCATTAGATTTGGGTTTTATATTCGTCTTACAAACCCATTAAAGCTTTGGATGGGTGTACAGGTACCAACCACTGATGAATCTTGATTACCAGTTATTCTAGAGCAGGAGTCAGCAAACTTTTTCTTTTTTTTTTTTGCGGTACGCGGGCCTCTCACCGCTGTGGCCTCTCCCACTGCGGAGCACAGGCTCTGGACGCGCGGGCTCAGCGGCCATGGCTCACGGGCCCAGTCGCTCCGCGGCATGTGGGATCTTCCTGGACCAGGTCACGAACCCGTGTCCCCTGCATCAGCAGGCAGACTCTCAACCACTGCACCACCAGGGAAGCCCAGCAAACTTTTTCTTAAAGGGCGAGATAGTGAATACCTAAGGCTCCATGAGCCATGTGGTCTGTTACAACTCCTCAACTCTGCCATTCTAGTGTGAAAGTAGATGAATGAGCTTAGCTGTGTTCCAGTAAAACTTTATAAAACCAGGTGGCAGGCAAGCTGTAGTTTGCCAGTTTGTGTGCTAGAGCAGCATCTCAAACTATAATGTGGGCAGGAATGCGCTGGGTGTCTTGTTAAAAATGAAGATTCTGGAAAAAAAGAAAAGAAAAAAAAGGATTCTGATTCAGGAGGCCTGGGGTGGGACCTGCGAGTCTGCAGTCTGGCAAGCTCCTGGGTGATGCTGATACCTTTGTTCTGAGAACCACCCATTAAAGACGAGATGATGGAATCCTCCCTAGAAATCCTTATTTCCAGAATTTGCTGTGGTGGTTGCTGAACAGTCACACAATGAGCTGAAGGGATCAGAGGTGTTTAGAAAAAACGAAAGACTCACCATTTTCTTTAAGGCAGGTTTGGCAGATTTGGCCTCCATAAAATAGTGGTCTCCTGGTTGTGTCATGATGTTTGTAACGATGGTTATGTAATTCAGCACCGAGAAAGCAAACTGCTTCACTCTTGGCCTCAGTTTCCCCTGTACAGCATGATGATAACCCAGACCCAAAGGTGGTTTGAGACTTGGAAAGAGCCTGAGAAGCCATTTAGACCAATGTTTCTCAAGTGTGTGGTCTCACCCCTCTGTTTCTCCTCAGTGGGTTAAAAATGGAGAGTCACAGCGCCCACCCAGAGCTACAGAGCTCACTGAGGCAGCTGCCTGCAGAGCTGCCCAGTCACCAAGTACCCCTGTGATTCTTCTGTGCACGGAGGCTGAGGAAACTGAATTGGCTAATGCCCTTGTGGTATAGATAAGTGGACTGGGGCCCCTAAGGGCAGGGATTTTGCCTGAGGTCTTCCAGCAAGACACAGTGCTGTGCCCAGAATTCCAACTGAGGTAAGAGATTTGAAAAGCTCCATGGAAAACGTAGCCATAGTTTTTTAAAGGGACAGAAAAAACGGAAGTGGAACAAAGTAATACTAATAATCTGATAGCTAACTTTTTCAAGAATTTTTTTCGCCGCGCCGAGTGGTTTGTGGCATTTTAGTTCCGTGGCCAGAGACTGAGCCTCGGCTCTCAGCAGTGACAGCACAGAGTCCTAACCACTGGACCGCCAGGGAATTCCCCCAATAGCCAACTTTTTACCCCAGTGGAACCTACTACTAGGCTCCAGTCTCTTTACCTAACATATGAATTAACTATTACTTCTGAGTAATTACCCCCAAAACTTAGTGGTTTGAGACAACAAATATTTATTAACTTATAGCTTCTGAGAGTCAGGAATCTGGAAGCAGATTAGCTGGTATTTCTGGCTCAGGGTCTCTCATGGAAGCTGCAGTGAAGATGTTGTCCAGGGCTGTGGTCCTCTGAAGGAGGATCTGCTTCCAAGTTGGCTCCCTCACACGGCTGTTGGCTGGAGGGCTCAGCTCTTCACCATGTGCACCTCTCCATAGGGCTGCCAGAGGGTCCTTAGGACATGGCAGCCAGCTTCCTCCAGAGTGAAGGATCCCAGAGAGAGTAAGGCAGAAACCACAATGTCTTTTCTGCGTTAGCCTCCAAGGTCACCTAACGTCACTTCAGCCATATTCTACTGGACACACAGGCCAACCCTGAGACATTGTGGAATAGGACTACTCAAGGGCATAAATACCAGGAAGCAGAGATCACTGGGCCATCTTGCATGCTGGCTACCACACTTAAAATCTTGTGTTCATCCCATTCACCAGCCTGGAGAGGGACTTTCATCCCCATTTTGCAGATACAGAAACCAAGGCACAAAGGAGTTAAGTAACTTACTCATGGCCACACAGCTACTAAGTGCCAGAGCTGGGATCTGAAGCCAGGTCTCATTTCCAGAGATTTAAAATAAGGGAAGTATTGGTATAAGTAACCTTTGTTTGAAAGCAAAGGAAGGACCCAGGGTTGTTCAGCCAGCTGTGTCAAACATCCATTCACCCAACAAAATGTGTTAAGCCCCTGCTCTGTGCCAGGCGCTCCCTGTTCCAAGTATTGGGGCTGCAGCAGTGAACGGAGCAAAGCCTCATCTTCTGGGAGCTTTTTGCCTTCAGGCCTTTGGTTTGTTAGATATCCTGGAGACTGTAGGATGTTGAGCCCTCATGCAGAGTCCAGGAGCCTGGGTTCCCTTACTGGCCCAGATTCAGCTCACTGGGAGCCCAGGCAAATCCTCTCCCTTCCCAGGATTCAGGTGCTGCCTCTGAAGCACTTGGATGGCAGCAGTGGTCTCCATATTTCAGAGTCACCAGGGAAGCTTATTGACCATAATAGATGCCTCAGCCCTCTGGCTTGCTGACCAGAGCCTATAGTTTTTGTTTGTTTGTTTGTTTTTATACAGCAGGTTCTTATTGGTTATCCATTTTATACATATTAGTGTACATACGTCAATCCCGATCTCCCAATTCATCCCACGCTCGCCACCTCCCGCTTTCTCCCCTTGGAACCTATAGTTTTTGTAAGCTCCCAGGTGAGTCTAACGCAGAGAGTGAGCTTTTAATGCATAATTAAGACCACCAGATCAGCACTGTTCAGAGCATGGGGCCCACCCACATTAGAGTTATTAGTGATCCTGAGACAACCCCATAGCTGAAGAATCAGGGCTTTGAAGATGAGACTAGAAACCAACATCTTAAACTACCTTCCCAGGTGATTCTTCTCGCGTGTCCCAGACGCCGCTAAAGGGTTTCGAGGGATCCTGTCCTTTAACGCAACCACCTGTGAGATACAGAAACCCTTAGTTACTGTACAGTTTAAGAGAGTGGGGCTCAGAGCGTGGGGCTCCCTCAGGCTCCTGGGGAGTGTGATGAAAGCCGGATCTTGCCTTTTTCTCTGCCCTGCGTCTTGGCTCCCGAGTGGGCCTGCGTGCTAGCGGGGACTTGGCTTATGGACTTGGCTCATGGTCTCCTTTGTTTCAGAAGCACGAGTTCTCCGTGGACATGACCTGTGAAGGCTGCTCTAATGCAGTCACTCGGGTCCTCAACAAGCTGGGAGGTGAGTGTGTGGCCCTCGGATGGGGGTGGGGAGACAGATACACTTATATTAAATGCATGTAGGCATGGAACGGGAGAAACTTGAGTTTAAGCTGCTAACAGTAACACCAAAACATATTGCGTACTTAGCATATGCCAAGTACTCTGCTTCGTGGCTTCCGTGGATCACATCATTTAATCCTCACCCTGACCATTTCAGGTAGCTGCTTTGACCATCTCCGTTTCAAGCAGGAGGGAACTGAAGTTCAGAGAGGTTAAGTAACCTGTTGGGATCACACAGCCAGTAGTGGCAGAGCTGGGATTTGGCCACGTGGAGCCCTGGCAGTACTACTTAGTATGTTAGTAATCACATTCATCTCCAGTGGGATAACTTTTGTGATGTGACACATTTGAGTGTCATTTTCTATTAAGATTTTTAGAAGCTGTAACATTTTAAGAAATAAACTTTGGATCAGTCCTGTGCAGAACTCCTAAAGCACCTCTTCTGGGTGTATTTAGAAAACCATTAATCTCCTCCAGTCCCCTCAATTCTCATCTGGGGAAACGGAGGCCCAGAGAGGGCTGGGGTCTGGTCCTGGGGCTCCATGAAGTCATGACAGAGCTGTGGTCAGAGTTGTGGTAGTGCTGGGGCAGTCAGTCTTTTCACCCTGGATAACAGTAACACCCAGTTTTCAAAGGGCTTTCATGTGGATGTCATCTCGTCAGCACTTAACACCGTCCTCTGAGCTGTACTTTCCGTCTGTGGAATGGGGATGTTGACACCAGGCCCCAGGAGGGGAAGTGACTTGCCCAGTGTCCCACAGTGAGTCCATGGCTGGTTTCTAGACTGTAAACTGGAATCTGAACTGTAAAAGAATCTGAAACAGTGAAAAGAACCTGGCTGCTGACTTGCCGTGTGACCTTGGCCTCCTCTCCCGGGGCCTGGCTTTCCCCAGCTACGGTATGGGAAAGTCAGCCTCTCAGCTTTGCTGTGGATGCTTTAACAGTATAACTCTGCTCACAACCCCTTCTATACAAGCACCAGCTCTGCATGAAGTGAGGGAGGGCCTGCTTTCACTCTTGCTGGCTCCAGGACACCTGTCCAGGGACCTGGGCTACCAGAAACACAGCTTGAAATCCACTGGGTCAGATGATGCCAGAGTGTCTTCCAGCTCTGTGATGCCACCAGAATATTTGCTCCAAAGAGGAGGGAGACACTTCTGAACCAAAAGACAAAACCCAGAGTGCAGCCAGGATGCATTGCCCTCTCCCTGGTATCCATTAGGTACAGAGTCAGAGGTTAGGACTAAATCCCGTGCCGTGTGCTTTTTCAGGCCCCTTCACTGGTGCCTGAGGATCTGCCTTTGAGCTTGGGCAGGTATCTCTCCCTCTTTCACTACTGTCCCCACTTGGGGTGACTTCTTAAGAAGGGTCAGAAGGGTTTTCTGAGCTAGTCGGGGCCACAGATGAGCAGTGCTGGGCCTGAGGAATCACAGAGCAGTGGCATACTTGAACTGGAGAGCCCACAGGGGCTGGCTGACCCCAACTCCTTCATGTACCGATGGGGAACCTGAGGCCTGTGATAGGCAGGACCCAGCCAGTCAGTGGTGAAGCCAGGCCTGGGATTCTCCCTCTGTTGTTTCAAGAAGACCCCTTTGTACCTATTCCCCTATGCCACCGAGGGGCTTCAAATGGGCACAGCCCTTTAGGAGGGCAGTTTTGCAAAACCTATGAATATTTAAAGTGTGCTAGGCCCCTGTGCTCAATAGCCCGCGAGACTTTGCAGAGGCCTTCCTCTTTTATCTCGGCCGCCAACATGCCATCTGGACTAAGGAAGACCCGGAAACTTAGGGGCCACGTGAGCCATGGCCATGGCTGCATCATCAAACACTGGAAGCACCCGGGAGGCCACGGTAATGCTGGTGGCATGCATCACCACAGGATCAACTTTGACAAATATCACGCAGGATACTTTGGGAAAGTTGGTATTAGGCGTTACCCCTTAACGAGGAACTAGAGCTTCTGCCCAGCCGTCAACCTTGATAAACTGTGGACCTTGGTCAGCGAGCAGACACGGGTAAATGCTGCCAAGAACAAGACTGGAGCTGCTCCTGTCACTGATGTGGTGCGATTGGGTTACTGCAAAGTTCTGGGGGAGGGGAAGCTCCCAAAGCAGCCTGTCATCGGGAAGTCCAAATTCTTCAGCAGAAGAGCTGAGGAGAAGATGAAGGGTGTGGGTGGGGCTTGTGTCCTGGCAGCTTGAAGCTACATGGTGGGAGATTCATTAAATCAGGGGTCCCCGACACCATGCCCTCCCCAGCCCAGCCCAGTGAACAGGAGGTGAGCAGCGGGCGAGTGTGCGAAGCTTCATCTGCCGCTCCCCATCGCCCTCCCCATCGCCCCTCCCCATCGCCCCTCCCCATACGCCTCCCCATCGCCCCTCCCCATCGCCCTCCCGATTGCCGCTCCCTATCGCCCTCCCCATCCGCCCTCCCCATCGCCACTCCCCATTGCCGCTCCCCATCTCCCTCCCCATCGCCACTCCCCATCGCCGCTCCCCATCTCCCTCCCCGTCGATGCTCCCCATCACTGCTCCTCATCGCCCTCCCCATCGCCTGAAAAACTGTCTTGCATAAAACCAGCCCCTGGTGCCAAAAAGGTTGGGGACCGCTGCATTAAAGGATAACAAGTGCTTTCCTCGTCTGGTGTGAGTGTAGGTTCTTTGGGACTTCTACCTCCCTACCTGTACCGAAACCCACCTAACGGGTTCTAGGAGTTAGGGAATGAAGACCTGGGCTCCTTTGCCAGCTCCCCTCAGAGTATGGAAGACATGGCACCAACACTTAGAATAAGGCCTTGGCTGGTTACCTAATTTGAGGCTTCTCACTTTGAAAGTGAGAATGCTACCTGTTGATAATGGACATATCGTTGAAAAGCCTATTGCCATTGTATGCTCTGAATTTATAAATGAGTGGGAGAATGTGCCCTTAACTGTTCCATGGGACTCAAGGGGGGAAAACTCATGATCTTTACCACATTTTGCTCAGTCACGTTGGAAAGATGGGTCAGTGGTAGGATAGAAGTGGTTCTTTGGAACTTACTTCCTCAGTCTAAGGTTCTTCCACCTGGCTTCCTCATCTCAGATCAAACCATTCTGGTCATAAACAGAATGTTGGAATGGGGCCCAACCATCTGAATTTTAAACACACCAGGGCTTTTTTTTATCAGAGTGGTTCGGATTCTAGAAAGCAGTTGTCAGGACTTATGGGTCCCTGTGCATAGGAGTCTTAACGTTCAACGAAATACATCATGAAATGCTAATGAAAAAAATAAAAAGTGTGCCAGTCTGTTGCCCCACAATTTCCATTCTATGAATTCATGGTATAGAAATATTTCCACAAGTTTTATAAGATACGTTCAAGTATGTTTACATTGTTGTGATCATAGTGAGAGATTGGAGGCAACCTCAGTGTCCTTCAGAGGGGGACTGAGTAGACGGATGGTACATCCACACTATGGGATATGGTGTAGCTGTTAAAAAAGAATGAAGTAAGTCTGTATGCACTGAGATGGCAAGATATCCTGGACATTGGAAAGTGACATATAGCAAGACCTGTTTACAGAGTATGATGCCACTTTGGGGAATTACTTTTCATTTGTCCATCAGGGAGAAACACTGGATAGGGGCCCTATTGTTCAGTGATCCTTAGAGGTAGGAAGTAGTAGGGGCCTTACAGTTTCAAATTTTATTCAGAAATGCTTGCCTTTTTTCTTTTTAAATGGTGTGTCTGGGGACTTCCCTGGCAGTCCAGTGGTTAAGACTCCGCACTTCCACTGCAGGGGGGGCACGGGTTCAATCCCTGGTAGGGAAATTAAGATCCCACATGCCACGTGGCGTGGCCAAAAAAGAACAAAAGTGTGTCCGTATTACTTTTGCAATTAAGAAAAAAAAATTTTTAAAGCCCCCATCTAGAGCAGGGATGGGCAAACTACAGCCCCTGGGCCCAATCCAGCCCACAGCCTGTTTTTGCACAGCTGACAATGGTTTTTACATTTTTACAGGGTTGTAAAAACAATATACAGAAGACTATGCAGCCCACAGTTCCTAAAACATGTGCTCTCTGGCCCTTTTCAGGAGAGGTGTGCCAATCCTTGGTCTAGAGGAGAAGGGAAGGGTGGTGGTCAATAATTCAGGAGCCTGACTGGGAACGTCTCTGTCCCCCCTCATCCCCTTCCTGCAGGAGTTCAATTTGACATTGACCTGCCCAACAAGAAGGTCTGCGTCGACTCTGAGCACAGCGTGGACACTCTGCTGGAGACCCTGGGGAAAACAGGAAAGGCCGTTTCCTACCTTGGCCCCAAGTAGCGAGGGCCTGGGCCCCCAGCCTGCAGGATGGACCAAAGTGGGCAGGTGGGTGAGGCCCCGACACTGCAACAAAATATGTCTCTACCGGATGCAAATCACAAGCTCAGGGACTCCTTCCAGCCCCCTGTGAGTAGACAGAGCACTTCGTGATGTCTCCCAGGGTCCCCTCTGTGACTTCAGGGTACATTTCATGATCAGCAGGGTTTAAGTTTAAGCATATGGCCCTGAGCAGTGTGTCTTTTGCTTTGATAACTTAACGGTCCCATCAGAGGTGACACCTACGCCCTGAGCCTTGTGGTCCGGTGCACTGACCAGGTGAGTTAGTTCACCTTGGCCTCTGTCCCCACTTGGAACTGTTCTCAGCTTCCTGAGCATGCCCTCTGCCCAGACTGGTGCAAAGACAATACTGTGGTCAATCTGGTAGTTTCTTAAAACCTACCATATGACCCAGCCATTCCTTTGCCAGGTATTTACCCAAGAGAAATGGAAAGCACTGTCCATAGGAAGACTTGTAAATACTGAGAGCAGCTTTACTTGTAATAGCCAAAAGCTGGAAACAACCCAATGTCCATCACTAGATGAATAGATAAACAAATTGTGGTATAGCCATAGAATTGAATACTATTGTCCATGCAACAACTGCAATGAATCTCACATACTGTATATCATTTATATAAAGTTCTAAAAAATGGAAACGAACCTATAGCGACCAAAGCAGATCCGTGATTGCTTGATGATGTGGGGTGGCGAGGAGAGGCAGGAGGAGACTTTGGGGTTGGAAATGTTCATTATCTTGAGTGTGGTGAGGGTATGTGGGTGTATTCAATTGATAAGTCACAGATCATCACATCGTGCACTTAAAATATGTCTACGTATAGCATGTCAGTTACACCCCCAATAAAGCTGTTAAAGGTGAAAAACAACATAAACAAACAAAAAACAGCAGCGTGTTTAAGCTGGATGTTCCCTTTGATTTTACGTAATCCAGAAAGGAGGCTAGTGACACTGTGCCAGCACCCTTCACTGCGGAACCAGGGCAGACTTTAGTCATCCATCCAGCATTCCTTCCCTCCGTGCCTAGCCACAGTCTCAGAATCCTTCACAGCACAGCCCTCCTAGCAGTCACTGGCCCCGTAGTGCCTCTCATGCCCTTCATGCGTGTATTACAACAATCGCCACATTGCTGATGTCGGTCAGTGCTCTCACTGTAATTAAGGAAAATGAGGCCTGGAGAGGGGAAGTGACTTGACCAAAGCCCCACACAGGTGAGTGCCAGGGGCAGGCTGAGAATCAGGCATCCAACTACAACTGGCTGCTGGGCCATGGCAGTGAACTTCAGCTGCAGCCTCCTTCCTAAAGGTGTGCGTTGGAATCTGAGCTGTGGCAGTGTCCTGTGTATCTGGTGACATCACATGCAAATCGTGAGATGTCAGATGTGTCTGTCTTCGTCATCCCCTTCCTGCCCATGGAGGAACCATGTTCAGGAATGAGTCCAGGGTGAATAATCAGTATTCTAGGGGTCTAGTTTTTAGCTTTGCCCTCATTTCACATTCTGACAGTGGACACTTCTCTTTCATTCCTGAGACTTAGTCTTCCCTCCTGTAAAATGGGGCTATAACCTCTGCCCTGCTTTCCTGCCTTGTGGAGGTTACTGTGAAATCCCTCTGAATATGAAGGATGATCCTTAAAGGGAGGGTAACGTTTCTACCATACCAGTGTTCATCACATGGTTCCTGCATCCCTAGGGTTTTGGGGGGAGGGTGGGTGGGTGGGACCCTAGGCCCCTCCATGTATCCCAAGTAGCCCTGTTTTATATTGGGCCTCCGTGTAAGACTGTTTATAAAAGTCTCTGTGACAAGGAGGGATGGAGGGAGGGAAGAGGAAAAAAAACTTCCTCAGCTGGCTACACACGTGGGGGAGCCCCAGTGTAGACACTTTGAATTGGAAACTCCCGACCTGAGCATGTGAATTTTGTTTGACTAAAAAAGCAATACCTACCTGTTGTAAACCATGTGTAGCTTAATGTGTATTTTTCTCATAGTAGGCTCTTTTTTTTTAAATTGAGATGAAATTCACATGACATGCAATTAACCATTTTAAAGTGTACCATTCATTGGCCTTTAGTGTATTCACAATGTTGTACATCCACCACCTCTCTCTAGTTTCAAAACTTTTCATCACCCTAGAAAAACTCCCTGTACCCATTTAGGCTGTCCCCACTGCCTCCTCTCTCCATCCCCTGGCAACCACCAATCCGCTTTCTGCCCCCTGGACTCACCTGCCCTGGATATTTCCATATAAAAGGAATCATACAGTTATGTGACCTTTTGTGTCTGGCTTCTTTCACTTAGCATAATGTTTTCAGGATTCACCCAAGCTTAGCATGTATCAGTACTTCATTCCTTTCTATGGCTGGATAGTTCTCATAGTAGTTTTAATTAATTAATTTTAGCTTTTTTATTATAGGAAGTGTCGAACCTATGCAAGTAGGGTAGTAAAATGAATCTCCACGTACCCATCACCCAGATCCAACGATCATCAAGTCATTGCCATCATTTCATCCATGGCCCGCTCTCTGCACCCCCATATTCACAGCAAATTCAGGCATCATATAATTTCATCTGCACATCTGTCAGTAACCATGTGTAGTATGAAAAGGCTCCTGGAGATTCGTATGCATGGCACTGGGTGAGAGTCACTGACCAGGTAAGCTTTTACCCCACACACCAGGCAGCATCTGTCTCTGAGTCTGTTTTAAGAGGCTGCCCAGTGACGGATTTGAAGCCAGGTTCAGGAACCAGAGGTAGAATGTTTATTGTTCTGAAGTTTCCTTGATCGTCTGGCTGTCGGCAGATTTGTTTGCTCGTGATTTTTTTTGTTGCCCTCCTGGTATAAGTTGAAACAGGACAGGGAAGGTGCCCCAGCAGCCCTGGGAGTTCCCCAGAAGAGGGCCTCGGCGGTGACCGGCTTAGAAAGATCAATGGGTTCTGGTCAAGACTGCCAAGAGGCAGTCTTGGTAGAAGCAGCATGCAGGGCTGGACATGCTGCTCCAGCACCTGGGTTTCCCACCTCACCTGGTACAACTGCCTCTTGGTGAACCTTTACTGCTTTTGTAATGTCTCCACGTGCCCAGCAGATGGCGCCTGTGTTCCACCTCACTTCTCTTCTCTTCCAGGATGCTGAGCCAGCTCCTGCCTTCCAGACAGATCTAGGACCTGACAATCCTGCTCAGCGATGGTAGTTCCTGCGGAGACCCTCACTTGCCCTGCTCTTCTATAGCTTCCTTGCAATAAAGTCAAGTCGATTTTGCTGGAGATATTGTCTCTTGCCTGGTCTTGATGTCACTTGCTTACGTGCTGTGCTGTGCTGCTCACATGTTGCTCTGAAGGAGATAACTGCAGTGCTTGCTTGGGTTGGAGTTCTAAGAGCTCCCAACTGGGCGAAAGAGGTCCGATGGATTCTGAGTCTTTGCTGTGTGAGCTTTTGCAAGTCACTTCCCCTCTCTGGGCCTCACTTTTCCTCATCTATAAGTGAAGGTGTTGGATCAGGTGGGTGATCCTCTTTCTTTTCACTACTTTCTTAGACTCTGTATTGTGAAAAACTTTTGTCTGTCAAGTGAATCGCATTTAAGGGAGGTAAAATTGTATGGCAGTTAGAATAATGAGAAGCGGCAGCGAAGACAGACTGCCTGGGATAGAGTCCAAGCTCCATACCTCCCAGCTGGGCCACGTAACCTCTTGGTGTCCGCAAGCATAAAATGTAACAGCATCTCCTGCAAATGGTGGTTGTAGGGATTAAATGAGGGGACTCATGTAAGTCGCTTAGATAGTGCTTGTCAGTTAGTAATCACTCAGTGAACATTCTCTATTCACATACATTTTTGTGTGTATTTAATTAATCAAAGATCTGTAGAAATGGCAATTAGAATTCCAGTCAGCCTAAAAGTTAGTGCCTTACAGAGTTGATGCAATTATATCAAAACAAAGGGAAATGTTTTAGTTTGTACAGCTTTACTTATTTTTTAAAAATATTTCTTTAAGGGCATCCCTGGTGGCACAGTGGTTGAGAGTCCGCCTGCCGATGCAGGGGACACGGGTTCGTGCCCTGGTCCGGGGGGATCCCACATGCCGCGGAGCGGCTGGGCCCGTGAGCCATGGCCACTGAGCCTGCGCGTCCGGAGCCTGTGCTCCGCAATGGGAGAGGCCACAACAGTGAGAGGCCCGTGTACGCAAAAAAAAAAAAAAAAAAAATTTCTTTAAGCCAGCAGCTCTCAAACTGTTTCATCCCAGGACCCTTTTACACTCTTAAAAATTACTGAATATCTCAAAGAGCTTATGGTTATGTGGGTTATGCCATAACAGAAATTAAAACAGGAATTTCTGAAACACAAGAATACGCAAGCATATATCCCATTAGCCATCAGGGCGAGATGAGGTCATTGCACAGCACTTAGATTCTGGAAACTTCACTGCATGATTGTAAGAAAAAGAGAAAAAGGCATCTGTGTGAATAGTTTTGACCTTGTGTTCCTTCTGAAAGGTCTTGGGGACCACACATTGAGAATCACTGCTTTGACCATCTACTGGGCAGTGACTGGGGACCAGCGCTGCTGGACCTGGGATGAGACCCAGCTCTGCCTTTGGCGACCTGTGACCTTGGACCAGTCACCTCATCTCTCCCAGAGGCAGTTTTCTCACCTGCACAACGTACCATATCTGTACCTCAGGGGCCTTACGTAAGAGTTGGAAACTTTGCCAACTCTGAGCTGTATGCGAGCGTAATTTGGGTCCCATTATGAGAGTATTAAAACCAGTCCCGGCCATTTCTGCCTTTGTGGTCCCTTGGGGGCACAGGGACTCTCCCTGCCCTCATGGTATCTAGGGTCCTTGGCCACAAGATGGCAGTGTTCTTTGGCTCTGACCATCCACGGAGACACTGAAGACAGTTTCTGTGGGCGCTGGGAGTACAAACTTGAGTTTTTCCATTTTCACAGCTTCCCAGGAGACCTGGTTCAGGCTGTCTGGCCCACTGGGAATGCCCAAGGGTAAAGACACTGGTGTCTTGGGCCGAGTGGTTATTGGAGGAGTTCCTTTCCTTTGACTCTTCTCTTACCCCCCACCACCCCCCCGCTGGAATCCAGGTTTCTAGCTGAGGCCAAGGCCTCAAGCAGCTGGAGCAAATGAGACCACACAGCAGGGTGTGGCAGGGGGAGCAGATGTGTCCACCTGTCACCCAGGTGCTCTCCCCAGCACCTGACCCCAGCCCACCTGCCCAGCTTTTCCAGCGCCTCCTGTGTCTCCCTGGTGCCTTGCGTTTGTTTATGCTGCCCCGAAATGGCATGATCTCTGCCTACCTCCCCAGCCCCGCCTGTCGCCATGTACAAATTCCTTTTCTTCCCTTGCATACCACAGCCTGCATGAAACCTCTCCACAACTGGAAGTAATTTATTTCTCCTCTTGGCCCTCACAGCATTTATCCCACTAGCTTCGGGGCTGAGGCAAAGCTTTTCGTCCACGTGTCTCTCCTGTCCTCAAGGATCAGGCCACGTATCTATTCCCTCAGCGCACAGAACAGGCACTGAGGGGATATTTGATGGATGTGTAATGGCTGCCATCTGGGGGGCATTTATTGTGTGTCCTGCCCTTGCGTTCATGTCGTTCATCTTCATCTGGTCCCTGTAAGCCAGCGGACCAGGACAGACCCAGAAACGTGGTAGGTGTGCAGGGGGCATTTGTTGAGTTAATCTCACAGAGGTGGAGATCACCTGGTCTGATCCTTTCAGCAGGGTTATGTTTTTGTCAAAGGTCCCTGGTGTGAGTACAGCAGCCTGGAGCCCCCCCTGGGGCTCACTGTTCCCGGCTCCTTGGCCTCTGTCGACCACCCCACCCTGTGGCCAAAGCCTTACCGTGTCCAGTGCTGACATTCCCAGGGCTGGAGAGAAGCCTCACAGCCCCCATGAACTCGGGAGAGGGTCCATCGCCCGTGACCGGGGGGGCTGCAGAGGGAGCCCGTCTGCTCTGAGTGAGCTTGAGCAAGTCATCTCCTGTCCCTGCCTCCTGTTAAGGACAAGTTTTTGACTTTTAAGTGTTTTTGTTTTTAACAGCTTTAATGAGGTATAATTTCATTCAATAAACTGTACACAATTTAAGCCTATATGTAATTTTTAAAGATACACATACACGCTCATGTAAACCATAACCAGAGTGATGACATTTATCACCTGGGAAAGTCCCCTCAGGCCCCTGGGAAATCCTTCCACCCCTCCCTCCCCCCTCAAGCAACCACCATCTGCTTTCTGCTACTATCAATTAGTTTGCAGTTCCTAGACTTTTATTTAAATAACAATCATACAGAATGTACTCATTTTTGTCTGGCTTTTTCCGCTCGGCACAGTGACTTTGAAATTCACCCATGTTACTGAGGTATCAGTGATTAGATACTCACTTCCTATCACTGAGTAGTATTCCATTGCATGGCCATACCACAAAGTGTTAATCATTCAACTGTTGATGGACACTGGACTTGTTTCCAGTTTTTCAAACTGCTGTCTGGTGCTGGCCAGGTTCCCCAAGGGCTCCACAGGGCACCGGGGGGCAGTCCCAGATGCCAAACCAAAGCAGCTCAACGTATGGTTTTGCCTACCGAGCCTCCACCTACCGAGCCCAGAGGTATTCAGCCACGGTCTGGACTTGAGCAGATCCGGATTCAAATTCCACCTCCACCACTTAATAACTGCATGACCTTGGGCAAGTAACTGATTCTTTTGTGCAAGTCAGTTTCCACATATGTAAAATGGGGATCATAATGTACCCACCTCAGGTGGCTATGGTGGGACTTAAGATCATCACATGCCTAATGCTTGATGGTGGCATTCCACAA
The DNA here is from genome assembly GCF_003676395.1 of Aethalodelphis obliquidens. NCBI lineage: Eukaryota > Metazoa > Chordata > Mammalia > Artiodactyla > Delphinidae > Aethalodelphis > Aethalodelphis obliquidens. The sequence goes on from NW_020837989.1 coordinate 6,987,006, forward strand.
ATCAAGCTTTTTGAACAAAACGTTTCACAATTATACAATTTGAAGTTTGAAAACTGGATTTTGGAAGTCTTGGGATCTAGGTCCTTTCAACCCTGCAGACTCTGAAAAGGAAAAATGGACCCTCAAGTGCTGTGCTGCGTGGAGGAGAGCAGTGGTTGTTCAGGTCACAGCCCTCTTTGTGGCACCCTCCTTTAATTAGGGACAGTCTCTTCAAAGCACGAGCCTGTAATTTCTGGGGAGTGCCCGGCAGAGCTGCTTTTAGGTTTCCATGTCTTTAGGGGCTGTGGCCACTTAGTTTAAGTGGATGAGGCGAGTCTCCTAATCTGCCTCCCAAGAAGGGAAAAGTCTGCAAATCTCATGACTGCCAGTTGGAGCCTTGAAAGAAAAGATCAAAGCCTCTGGAAATAAGGATGCTATCCCCCATCGGCCTGCTCATCAGGGGCTCCTAGTATCCTAATCCTTTTAGGACCACAAATCCCCAGGCAGCTAGAAGCCAGCTGGATCTCAGATAAGAATGCAGGCTCTGCAGACAAACGGATGGGTTCAGTGCCAGCCTGGCTGTTTCCCAGCTGCGTGAATTTGGGCAAGTTGCTTAACTGTCCAGGATCTCAGTTTTCTCATCTGTAAAATAAGAATAATAACTACGCCTTCTTCTCAGAGTGATATACACACATGGCGAGTGCTCAGCTTGGCAGCTGCTATCATTGCAGGATCTTTGAAAAGAAGGCCTGGCTGGTCATCCAGCCCCATGTCCACATCCACGCCCCCCTACACCCGACAGCGGGGCCCCAAGCCTCGGCCTGCACACTACCCCTGCGAGGGAATGCCACAAGCAGCTGGCTCCGCTCTGGACAGCAATCTGGGGGAAAGTTCTGGCGTTGAGCCCACCCTCACCTCCCTGGCATGTCTCTCACGACTGGGGCTGGGTTCATCCTGACACCCGGGGCATCAGTCCAGCCCCTCCCCATGGTGGCTTCTCAGAGGCAGAACTCGCTCTCCCCTTCCCATCCCTACCCCCCTCCCTGGCCCACCACTTCCTCAGGGACGGAGCTGGAGTTATCAGACCACCTGGTCACTAGCCTCTTCGTTGATGCCCCTCCTCCCTTTTTTTTTTTTTTGCCCATACCTCACGGCATGCAGGACCTCAGTTCCCCAACCAGGGATGGAACTAGTTCCCCCTGCAGTGGAAGCATGGAGTCTTAACCACGGGACCACCAGGGAAGTCCTCGTTGATGCCCTTTTGATAGTGGAAGGCGAGAAAACACGAAACGGCCAGGCAGCCCTGGGCTCCCACCACTCCTAGGCCCGTTCACACGGTTCCCGGCACAGCACGGAAGGAGCTGGGCTGAGTCCAGAGAGCACGAGGTCCTCACACAGGGGAACCTTGGCAGGTTACGCAATCTCTCCTCATCGGGGAACTGTGGCTCCGCCCTGGATGGTACCTTCTTCACAGCTAAGGCCCATAAAGCACCTAGCATGCGCGTGTGCGTGTGGCACGTGCCTGGTCAGTGCTGGCACTCACTTTTACATTTTGGGGAGTGGGTCCCTGAATCCGATGGCTCCATAAATGGAGACTGAGGCTGCCTGGTCAGGCCACACCCCCAAATCAGACCTGGCCCCTATCCTGCTCAGTCACTGCCCCTCCCAGGGTCCAATTTGGAAACCATCCTTTCTGAGGCAGCCATTTGTGAGTATCTAACTCCCTTTTTTTTTTTTTTTTTTTGCGGTACGCGGGCCTCTCACTGTTGTGGTCTCTCCCGTTGCGGAGCACAGGCTTGGGACGCGCAGGCTCAGCGGCCATGGCTCACAGGCCCAGCCACTCCGCGGCATGTGGGATCTTCCCGGACCGGGGCACGAACCCGTGTCCCCTGCATCGGCAGGCGGACTCTCAACCACTGCGCCACCAGGGAAGCCCCCTAACTTATTTTTTTGGTCTAAGCAGAAGCTGTGGTTCCCTCCGTGTGCCTGGTAATTAGAGAGACCAGAAAAGCCATTGAGATGGTAGGAAGGGCTAGAGGGAGAGGTGGAAGGCTAGAGGCTGGCGGAGCAGCCTGGAATCTCTAAGAGCTTCACGTGCCCTCCAGGGCAGAGAGACAAGCTCCCCAGACCTTCCCACTATCGCCCCAGGCCTGTGCCTCTTCCTCCGACCAAACTCTGGAGATGGCAGAGGCCTCGAGGAATTCCAGAATGTTAGAACTGGACGGGTCTTTAGAAAGAAAAAGTCCTTCTGCCTCATTTGGTGGTGTTGTTATATTACTAGTGGAAATATCTAACTTTCGATGATGATACAGAATAATTAGAAAAAAGTGAAACAATCTTATTTATAAATCACTCCCTCCATTATAATCTCTACATGACAAAGAGAGTCCACTTAACTTTCTGGTGTATTTCCTTCCGGATCCTTTTTAGGCTTATGTAAATATATGTAAGTAAACATAAAAGGCAATATACTGTAGCATGTCAAAGCTCAGGCTCTGGAGTTAGACTGCATGGGTTTAAATCCCCACTCCATATGTTACTGGCAAGTTATTTAACCCATCTAGATCTCTGTTTCCCCATCAGTGAATTGGAGATCATTGCCTTTATATTGTAGGGTAGTTCTGAAAATTAAACAAGGTAATCCACATAAATCATTTAGCACAGTGGCTGATGTGTAGGAAGCACTCAGTAAGCGGTTTAACCATTTTATTAGTATTGATGTTTTGTAACCTGCTTCTTTCACTAAATAGTTCATAGACACATTTTCATCTCAAATGTATGTGTTATCTGTGGCTGCTTCTGCACTACAATGGTTGAGTTGAATAGTTGCAGCAGGGACCATATGGCCCGTGAAGCCTAAAATGTTTACTATCTTGCCCTTTACAGAGAAATTTTATCAATCCATGGTCTAGATCAGTGATTTCAAACCGTATTCTATGGAAACCTAAGGTTCCTACAGGTATGTCAGGGGAAAAAGGAGTAGATGGTAGGGCTCCAGGCCCCTAGCACCTTTCTAGCAAGACTGATCCTCTTATCTGTTAAGATTAACTATGTGTTCTACCAAACGTAAGGAAGAAACTATACCAATTCTCTACAATCTCGCTCAGGGGATAGAAACAGAAGAAATACTTCCTAACTCATACTATGAGGCCAGCATTACCCTAATACCAAAACCAGACAAAGACTCTGCAAGAAAACAAAACCATAGACCTTATGAACATAGACATAAAATCCTCAACAAAATATTAGGAGATCGAATCCAACACTGCGTAAAAAGAATTTTATACCATTATAGGTATGCAAGGCTGGTTCAACATTCGAAAATCAATTAATGTAATCTTTCACATCAATAGGCTAAAAAAGAAAAATCACTTGATGATAGCAATAGATGCACAAAGAACATTTGACAAAATCCAACAGTCATTCATGATTAAAAACTCTCAGTATCCTCACTTGATAAAGAATATCTACAAAAAAACGTAGAGCTAACATCATACTTAATAGTGAGAAACTCAATGCTGTCTCACTAAGATGGGGCACAAGGGAAGGATGTCCCCTCTCATCACTGCTTTTCAACATTTTACTGGAAGTTCTTGTAATACAATAAGGCAAGAAAGGGAAATAAAAGGTATACAGATTGTGAAGGAAGAAATAAAACTGTCTTTGTTTTAAAAAAAAACACAACTCTCTTTGTTTGCAGGTGACATGATTATCTATGTAGAAAATCCAAAAGAATTAGGGTTCAAAGAGCTTTCAGGTTGGTGAACGCATCCATGTACCAGGAGGGTGGTACACCCCAATTCCATGGGGACAGAACCTTGCTCTTGCACCTGGAACCCTCCCAGACCTCACCCCTAGGTATCTCTTCATCTGGCTGTTCAAGTGTATCTTTTACCATTTCCTTTAGTAAACTGGTAAACGTAAGTAAGGGTTCCCTTGAGTTCTGTGAGCTGTTCTAGGAAATAATCAAATCCAAATGGGAGGAGGTCATGGGAACCTCCTATTTGTAGCCAAGTCAGAAGTTGGGTGTGACCTGGGGACCTACTATTTGCAAGTGACATCTGAGTAGGGGGAGTGTCTTGGGACTGAGTCCTTAACCTGTGGGATCTGATGCTATTTCCATGTAGGGAGTGTCGGAATTGAGTTAAATTGTAGGACACCCAGAATTGCTTGCTGTGGGGAAAACACACACACATGTGGTGACCAGAAGTGTCAGAGTGTTCTGTGTGGCAGTAAAGGAGAAAGACACAGGACGAGAACTGTAGGTTTCTCAATACAACCATATATGGCAAAACATCAAGATTCGTCAAAGACAGCAGTTACATACAAAGATACTAACTTTAATATCCTCTATACCTTCTTTGTATGCTTGAAGTATCTCATAAATTAAAAGAAAAAAGATTTGATAAACAAACATGGAAAATACTGCCAACAGTTCAAAAGGATACACAATGAAAAACAAACATCCAGTTTATCTTCGATCTGTGGTTCTCCTCAGGGACACTGATTATTATCAATTTCATAATCATCTTTCAGAAGTAGTCTGCAAATGTAAGCTTTAAGATCCAAAAGAGCAGCTCCACTCAGAAGAATCGTTAACCATCCTTACACACATGGACATCTGATTCCATCCCCCACGTGGGAAGCAGCTTGTACACCGAGGCCTTCCATTTGAAGAGTCTACCTTGTGACCCTTTATTTTGGATATTCACTGGAAACCACTCTTTGCTTTCTCTGTCAGTGGACCCGAACCCATCTGGTGCATCTTTTCCAGTTGGTGACTATGTGGGCCTCTCTTATTTAACTAGAGTAAGCTTCTCTGGAGAATGACTGCTTATCTCCCCAGGACCCCTAGAATAAAATTTCCATATGCCAAACAAACTATATTTTAAGTCAGACCATCCCAAGTATATTCTCAAAATTTGGTATGAATCAGTCCAGCCATTTTCTTGCAATGGGGTACAGAAATAGACAAGAAGTCACAAACTTCATTTTTATCTTATACGGACACACCCCTTACTGCTCTCCTACCCTGACCTTTAGGGAAAACAAAAGAGAGAACACATGGAACATGGGAACATAGTTAGCACGGTGTGTTTTGTACTTTGGCTTTTTTTTTTCCATACATTTCACAACATCTTGAAATGATTGCATGTTTCATATCAATCCACATAGTTTTGTCCTCCTATTTATAGTGCAAATACTGGTTCGATTTCATTTGTGAATATACTGGGGGCTAAAATTCATAATCATCTTATTCTTTCTAAAATAGTCTTAATTTGTGCTAAGTATAGGGTGAACAACTCATCTCCTTGCCTGAGATTTTTTTCAGTTTTACTACTTAAAGTCCGGTATGCCGGGAAACCCCTCAGTTCTGGGTGAAGTGGGATGTTTGGTCATCATATTTAAGTACCATAAAAATATCAGACAAGTTTGATTAGGAGTTGGTGCCTTATAACAATGTGAGTAGTAATCTTCATTTGTGCCCTAAAATTAAGTTATTAACCAAATAGTTTCCATATAAAGTAAGGATTTTCCTAGGACTTTTGTGATTATTGTTGGGAATTGCCTCATGCTGTTAGGTGGCTGCATAATATTCCATTGTATGACTTCACCATAATCTTATTAAACCCATTCCCTACGAACGGTCATTTCATTTCTTTCCCATGTTTTGCCGGAATAAACAAGTCTGCCATAAATGTCCTTATTTATCTGTTCTATAAACTGGTAAATTCTTCACGATAATTTGTTTTAAAAATAAAGTTTCCCGCTAAAAACAAAACTCAAAAAGCCACAGTATTAAACACTCTTTCATCTTGGGTCTCCTGTGAGCCTCTTTTTCTTCAGGTGACTGGGCTGAGGATGAGTTTTAAATGGGTTGGCAGCCAAGGCCCCTGGAAGGAAGCCCAGGCAAAGGGGAGGCTTCCTGGGGTGCAGGAGGGAGAAAAACAGCCCAGTGCTGCGGTTCCCAGCTTGGAGGGGGTGTTTATCAAGGCGGTGGGAGAGGAGCTGGCCAGACTTGGAGGGGTCCAGTGTTGGCTGGGAGAAGGGCCGAGAGACTGGAGCCATTCAGCTGTGCTCTAAGAAGAGCAGGGAGAGGAAGGAAAAACAAGCCCAGACACACACTGGGTGGCTGCCGGCTGGCCAGGGATCTTGGTACAACAAGCCAGGTGCCAGGCTGTGAGGCCAAGGCAGCTTTCCCCCGGGAACCCACCCCAGACTGGGCAGGTTTAGGTCAGTTCCACAACTGCTTCTTGGGTCTATTAGGAATGGGTTTTTACAGAGTATGGGATAATTCAGTACTTTTCCAGAAAGATGGGCTACCTGGGCCAGAAAGGTGGTTGTCCAGCCCTGTTGTATATGTGATACATGTGTTTTAATGCATCCTTTACCCACCAAAGGGTCTGAGCATCACTTGCCAAACTGTTCTAGGCAGAACGGTGTTAGTGAAACACGAGATCCAAAAGTTGAAAAAGTTTGGGAAATGCTAGGTCAGTCAAAATCAAGCAAAATTCTCTACTGTGGGAATTCACAGAGCCTTCAATATGCTAATGCCATACTTCGTGAATTTTCCAGAAGTGGAGAAAGTGTGCATTGTTTCCCAAACTTTGAGTCCTCAGAACACAACCCTACCCCCAATCACGGAATATATAATAACAACTTTGCTAAACGTTGATTGCTAATTTTAATCCACAGGATAAGACAGAAGCCAACAGGCCTACCCTTAAACGTCCAAGAATCTAGGAGAGAGAGGGCTGTGGAATCTGGCCAGTGTGAGATCTTGGACGCTGCCAGGTCCTACCTGAAAGCACAATGGGCACCTTTCACAAAATAACATAATTGACCTTCATGAGCAGGAGGGATTCTCCTGGAATTCTGACTTGGGGGTAGCCCCATGCAGGTCATAACAGTTGAGTGAATATGGCAGAAGAGCTCAGGTGTGCTCCAGCCTGCATCTCTGCATCTCACTTCTCTTGGTCTCAGAGACTCAGCGTCATACTTAACCACAGTGCTGCCTGAGGGCCTCTGTGTATCAGGGTGGGTGCACACGGCACCACAGGAGAGATGCCCCACACTGGGTTCTGAGAAATGCTGAGAAGATCACTTCATCCAATTAGCATACCCATTGTGTGGCTCTGTGTCTATGACTCCATCTTTGCTGATGCATCCTTTTAGGTTACAACGCATAGCCATCTGGGAAGAAACACTGGCAGCCTCTCTACCCTGCGATCTCTGTGGAAAGACCCAAGTCTGGTGCTGGTGGATGATGAAATGCCCCGTACTAGACAGGCCATATTTGCAAATCTTTTCCATCCTTGAGTAATTAGGTAAGGCTGGTACCTTGTATCGAGGGTCCCTTCCCCTCGAAAGAACTGGAAAAATGAAATGGTAAGGCTTCAGCGAAACCTGGGTCTTAGTTCACCCTGCCACTAACTTGATACTAGAAAGTCCTTTCCCGAGAAGCCTCACATTCTCCCTCTGGAAAATGAGGTGGTCAAACTATTTCAGTTATTTTCTAACTTTTGACCAGAGGAAAACTTTGGTCAAACAAAGTCTTAAACTGTATCCCATATACTACAGATAAAAGTGGTTTTTAACCAAAATGTTTTTAAGGTAATATTACAACATGGAAGCGTTTACTATAAAAGTCAGGATAGAGGCGCTTTTACAAGCAAAGAGGTAGTTGTAACTGAGTCAGCGCACACGGAGGTCTTCTGTGTGGCTGCAAAATTCTGTTTCTTGACATGAGTGATAGTTACAACTGCTGTTTTCCTTAGAGTCATTAAGTAAACTATACAAATACTGTATTACTAATGCACTGTAAAGTCAATCGCTGAGAACGTAAATGTGTGAATTAGGTTTAGCTGCAAAAGGCAGAAACTCCAACATAAAAGTGACTTAAATATGACAGAGGTTTATGTCTCTTTCATGTAAATGAAGTATGGGAGTAAACAGCCCAGGCACTTAATGTAAGAACACAGTGATCATCAAAGACACAAGATTCCTTCTCTATTTTTGCCCACCATCTTCAACATGAGCCTTCCAATTCAAAGTCCAAGATGGCTGACTGAGTTCCACCATCATGTCCAAATCAGAGCCAGTGAGAAGAGGGAAGAAGAAAAGCATACCTCTTCACTCTAAAAAAAACACCCAGAAGTAGCACTCACAACCATTACTTACATCCCACGGACCAAAACTTCATTACATGGCCTTTACCTAGCTGCAAGGGAGGCTGGGAAATGTAGTCTTTAATCTGGGTGGCCCAACTGTAGTTTCCACCACGAAGAGAAAATGGAAGGGTAGATTTAGGGGACAACCAGCAGAATCTGGCACAACATTCTAATGGATTTTCATTTCTGATGTGTTGAAATCTAATGGGTGACTGATACGACTGATATTGGTGTCTTTGCTGTTTTTTGGTCACAGTTTTAAATACAGCTTGAGGTATACAAAAGGAGATGAATATTACTAGTTTGTGGAACTGCAAAAGTACTCACAGAATGTGGCTTGAAAACCCCTGAACTAGAAACTCCCTAAGAGATTTTCCAGTATTGACATTCTAGAAATCTATGAAAGCCCTGCCCTGTTTCGTGAGCTTACAGCGGGCTTTCTCTCTGGGGACTGGCAGGGGACTTCTTGTTACCTTCAGGACTGAGAATTGTACTGTTTGTTTCTTCTGAGTCAGCACAGCCCCAGCCAAATATCTTGAAAAGCTCTCTGTCGTTTAGCAGCCTTCCCTCTTGGGCTGGGAGTTCCCTAGAGGAAGTATAGTTTACTGAGGCATTGATAACTCAGTGTTTCGAAGCCGTGGCAGCTTCTTAGCAGGGAGTGGCTTAGACTTTCCCTCAAGGGTATCAGAGATCTTTAGAGTAGGGGGGGCTACCTTTGGTTCAACTCTTTCATTTTTTCACAGGAGGAAGAACTGATCCAGAGAGGCGGAGAGATTTATTGGAAGTCACCAGCAACTTACAGCAGGGCTGGGCCATGTACTGACTTGTCCTGATGCTTTCCATTCACTATAATAGCTTGAGTTTAACGTACACTTTCTATGTGCCAGGCTCTGAGCTAAGCACATTACATGCTAATGTAATGTCCTCCAGCACCAGAGGCTATTCATCTATTCCAGGGATGGAGGAGAGGTGGGATGAGGTCATGAGCCTGAGAGACTTGGTATCTTAGAGAAGGTTCTAGACAGACTCAGGGGCCAAGGTATTGTTTTTGTCCTGATTCTGACCACATTTCTGAGAGGAATGCTGTGAGGGGTGGGACTGCAGGGCAGCCTGTTGCAAGGGTAGCAGGGCCGGAGCAGTGAAAGGGGATCAACATAGCTGACCTGCCTCTGTGAGAGCATAACCCCGGAAAATCCCAAAGCTTCGCGCAGCCCAGTCTGGGCAGAGCCACAATCGAAGAAAACAAAGTCCCACCGTCACCAGTCATTTAAAAGCTCTATAATCTTTACTTTTATATCTCTAGGAGCATTATAGGGATCTAATTAATTAAGCTAATGAATTAATCCATTCCCGTCCCCATCATATTCTCTCATCTCCTCGCTCCTACTGCCCAACCGCTAGGAAACTACAAAACACGACACCCAGGACTGGTAGATTTTCGTCTTTTCCTTCCTTCCTATTAATTAAAAAAAATTTTTTTTAGAACTTTTAATTTTGAAATCATCCTAGATTCACAAGAAGCTGAAGAGGAAGTAGCAAAAGTACGCAGAGATCCCATGTACCCTCTACCTGGCTTCCCCCAATGGCTACTCCTTATGTAATTCTTTCATATTACATGTTACTAGCTCATCTAATCCTTGCAACAACTCTATGAGATGACTATTACCATGACCGTTTTACATGGGAAGAAACTGAGTCCCAGAGAAATGAAATACATTGCTCCAGATCCCCAGCAATTTGGTGCAGAATCAGGACTTCGATTCAGATTTTCTGACTCTAAAGTTTGTGCATGCTCACATGAATTCATATTCTCCCTCCATCTTCTCCCTGCCCCTCCCCAGGAGAGTGGAAAAATCCAGAAGAGAGAGGCCCAGCTCCCGAAAGAATGCAGTTCTTCACATGCCTCAGAAGCGTAAGGGCCAACTGCAGCTTGCTAGAAACTGGAGGAGCCTCCCTACATAGCTTGGCTGTAGAGTCATCAGAATTATGCGTGTGACCCAGACAGCGGCCCCAGACACTCTTTCAGCTCCTTTCTAAAGCCAGGACATGTTTTCTGCTCTCCTTAAGGCTGCTCTTTGCCCTCTCCCGTGACTTTCTTCCTTTCTCGTCCTGCTTTGCTGTTTCTCTGAAGCCATAGGGTGATTCTCCTCTGCCATGTAATGAATTTCATCTCCTTTCTCTTAAAGCTATGACTGGGGCTCACCTTGTCTCAGAGACGCGAGAAAAGTTTAGCCGCCTGCTTGAGTAAACACAAGATCTCCTCAGAGCTAGAAATCTGAATTCTTCTCTTGAAAGTGACAGAACACCCATAAAACAGATAACTAATGAGAAACTACTATATAGCACAGGGAACTCTACTCAGTGCTCTGTGGTGACCTAAATGGGAAAGAAATCCAAAAAACACGGGATATATGTATACGTACAGCTGATTCACTTTGCTGTACAGCAGAAACTAACACAACATTGTAAAGCAACTGTACTCCAATAAAAATTAATAAAAAAAGAAAGAAAGAAAGAAAGAAAGTGACAATACCTAACCCAAAGCAGCATAAGCCCCAAAGGGACCTGATTGGCTCCTGTAAACAGCAAGGCCAGGAGCAGGGCTATATATCACGTAGGGAGTGCACACTGCTGTGTGTCACAGAAGCTTGATTCCAAACACATTGATCTCTCTCTGCAAAGCAACCCGTTCCTCCCGTCAGCCTTCCTGGTGCCTTTCACTCCCCTGCTGCCCTCCTTCTGGTCTCATGCCTGCAATCCGAGAAAAAGGGTCAAGGGGCAAAGTCTCCTTCCTTTCACAAGCTACCTCAGAAGCTTCCAGGCACGGACTTCTGCCTACAAGTCATTGACCAGAAACATGTCACACGGCCTCCCTGCACAGCAAGGCGGTCTAGGAAACTCAGTATGTTGGCTGGACGTGGACAGAGAGCTCCCTGAGGAGGGTCTGCGGATTAAGCAGAAGAGCAGACAAATAGTAGTGTCTGGCTCGGGCTGGTTTAGGGGCTCCGACCAACGTCCCAGGACCGGTCTCCGTCTCTGTCTCTGTCTCTCTCACGTTGGCTTCATGCTCACACAGGCCTCCCCGTGTGATCTCAGGAAGGCTGCTGCTACCCTGGATCTCGCATCCACTCCTAGTCCAGCCCAGGAGGAAAGGCCAGATCCTTGGCTGCAGGCCTGGCTTCCACCTCATGCTCCTCCTTGAAAGGGTCGCTGTGGCCATGGAGCATGGGATGGCTTAGCCTAGTCACAGGCTCTTTTTCTAAGCTGGGCTGAACGTGCAGGAGAGGGTATTACTGCCTGAGAGGGAAATCAAGACATGGTTCCCAAAGAAGGGGAAATGGATGCTGGTGGCCCCCCAAAGCCCCAACAAATATCTACTGCTGAATCTTAGGCATCATCGTGTTCCGAGATTCTGAAATCACTGAAGGTGTGTCCAGCCGCCCCAAATATTTGATTAAAATTTCATGTTTTAGATCAGTGTGGCCCCAGGGTCCTGGGGGTCCCTTTAAGGTCCACGAGTTCCAAACTATAGGTTCATAATACACTAAGATGTTATTTGCCTTTTTTACTCGCATTCTCTCCCAAGCATCCAGTGGGGTTTTTTCAGAGGTTACGTGACACGCGGCTATGTGACATATGATGTTCTCATTGCCCTGATACCTAATGGGTTGTGTGTTTGTATATTCTTGCGTTTTAAAAAGATCTTAGTGTTAATTTCTAACACAGTGAATATTGCTAGATATAACTGACTAAATAAAAATTCTTTGAAGTCACAACAGTTTTCTCTTCTTTTTTTTTTGGCCGTGCTGTGCAGCTTGTGGGATCTTAGTTCCCTGACCAGGGATTGAACCTGAGCCACAGCAGTGAGAGCCCAGAATCCTAACTAATAGGCCATCAGGGAACTCCCTCACAACAATTAAAAAAATAATAATTTAATTAATTTATTTACTTTTGGCTGCATTGGGTCTTCCTTGCTGCGTGCAGGCTTTCTCTAGTTGCTGCGAGCGAGGGCTACTCTTCATTGCAGTGCGTGGGCTTCTCATTGCAGTGGCTTCTCTTGTTGTGGAGCACGGGCTCTAGGCATGCGGGCTTCAGTAGCTGTGGCACGCGGGCTCAGTAGTTGTGGCTCACGGGCTCTAGAGTGCAAGCTGAGTAGTTGTGGCACACAGGCATGTGGTAGCTCTGCGGCATGTGGGATCTTACTGGACCAGGGATCAAACCCATGTCCCCTGCACTGGCAGGCGGATTCTTAACCACTGCGCCACCAGGGAAGTCCCCCTCACAACAATTTTTAAGACAATAATGGGGTCCTGAGACCAAAAGTTTGAGAATCATCGTGAAGGGCAGTTGCCACCCATGCCATGTTGGCATATTTTGGAGTGGCATATTCAGCTACCTTCCAGCTGTTTTAGATATTAGGCTCACTTGAAAATCTTAAGGAACAACAGGCACACTTATAAGTGTTAGGTAACAAATTTTAACCCATTCAAGGCCATCATCAGTTTACTTTTCCATATCACAGTTTCAGCTGTAAGTATCAGAAAACCAAACCAAAAACGGCAATGCCTTAAACAATGCAGAAATTTGTTTTGCTCTCATATAAACAAAATTTGGAGGCAAGTTATCAAGGGCTGGGATTTTGGCTTCATGATCATGAAAGACCTGGATTCACTCTATTTTGCTGCTCTGCCACACCCAACATTGGCTTTAAACCTCATGTTCCAAAATGGCTGCTTAAGCTCCACCCACCCCAATTGCATTCTGTCAGCAAGACATTTCCCAGAAATTGCATATGACACTACTGTGTATATTCTTTTGGCCAGAACTTAGTTATATGGCCATATCTACCTGCAAAGCAGTCTGGGAAATTTAGTTTTAAAAATTCTGTTTGTCACACACCCAGTTAAAAATCAGAGTTTCTATTTCTGAGAAAGAAAAGTCTATAAATATCAGCAGTCAACTATCAGGTTAACTTTTTTGTGTGTGTAGACCTTGGAATCACACTTCTCCTTTATTCTCTGTTTAACTGCAAAATATTCTGTGTTTCAAAGAGAGCTGTTTAAAAATTGTGCCCAGTTTCAACTACATATCCGTAAATTGGTATATTCTCAATATTATGGCATAAAAAATATATATTGTTCAGTGGATTGGCTGCTAAGGCTGATTCAAGTCTGCAATTGTCATCCAAACTCCAGTTTCAGTTTCAAGTTTTTGTGATCATCAATGCCTATTCTTCTCATTGACTGGTTTTAACAAACACAGGAAACAATGTTTATTTATTTATTTTGGCCATGCCAAGCAGCTTTCAGGATCTTAGCCTCTGAACCAGGGATTGAACCTGGGCCCTCGGCAGTGAAAGCCCATAGTCCTAACCACTGACCTGCCAGGGAATTCCCAAAACGATGTTTAAAATCAGAAAATAAACTTATATTGATAAGACACTACTATTATTTATTAATATATTGAAAGTGTGTGTACAATTTTATTTGGAATTGGGGTTGTATTATTAAAGAATTGATAGCAAAGATTTTCTGAAGGTCCCAGGCCAACAGGTGTTTTCTGTCTGGCTACCACTTCGTTCATAAACATTTTAAATTTGAATGACTTTATGCAGGCCAGATACTGTCCAGTTCACTAAGGCTCCATCCCACTCCCTTGTGTTCAACTGGGCTATTTAATCAAATCTTAACCTCTGCCTCGAGGCACCTGAAATTTCTACCAGATTATACAGAGAGGGAAATGTCTTGTCTAAAGTCCAAAAAGTATTTGTCGAACTTGGGAAAAACCAAGAAGGTGGGTGAGCACTCTTATAGAGAATAATCACTCAAGTATGAAGTTAAGTAGAAGTTGCATAAAAGATCATGGTACACGTTGAGGTCAGATGTTGGAGAATCTTGAAAATGAGCTGAGAATTCTGGCCTTGACCATGTGGGAGACGGCAATCCACTGGATGTTAAATCTCAAGTGGTTTAGGATGGTTAGGGAGGTCCTAGGAAGTGCTTCTTTAAAACCAAGGGTAAAATAATCTATTCCGGAGATGAGACTAGGCAGGTTAAAACAAGGCAAATAGGATGGCCTGCGGTTAGTATTAATAGGAAGAAGGACTGGGTGTGTCTGCCAAAGGAATTTGGGAAAGTCTTCTGGAAAAAAAAAATGGGTCAGATTTATCCTAGCCTCTCGGCTGTTTTTTATGGTCATTAGTGTTCCAATGAACACTCATAAACAGGAATTTGATTGGTTTCCTGAGAGTTCCAAGCATACCTGCTTGGGCCATTCAACCTAGAGAATGACTCAGGGGCCATAAATTGAATGACTAGGGCCGAGGTTGGGTTTTCTGGGTCCTATGGGTGGCTGAGAGCAAGGGTCACAGATAATCAACAAGAAGGTTACACTTCAGGAAGCCTGGGCAAGCTAGGGAGTTGCTTTCTGGGCGAATGGACTAAGTGGACAAGAAGTAGTGAAAGACCTGCCATTTTTTTTCCAGAATTAAAACTTTTTAAAAAAAATTTACTTTATTTTTTTATACAGCAGGTTCTTATTACTCATCCATTTTATACACATCAGTGTATACATGTCAATCCCAATCTCCCAGTTCATCACACCACCATCCCCACTCCCCGCTGCTTTCCCCGCTTGGTGTCCATATGTTTGTTCTCTACATCTGTGTCTCTATTTCTGCCTTGCAAACCAGTTCATTTGTACCATTTTTCTAGGTTCCCCATATATGCATTAATGTACAGTATTTGTTTTTCTCTTTCTGACTTCACTCTGTATGACAGTCTCTAGTTCCATCCATGTCTCAACAAATGACCCAATTTCATTCCTTCTTATGGCTGAGTAACACTCCAACGTACACATGTACCACATCTTCTTTATGCATTCATCTGTCGATGGGCCTTTAGGTTGCTTCCATGTCCTGGCTATTGTAAATAGAGCTGCAATGAACATTGTGGTACATGACTCTTCTTGAATTATGGTTTTCTCACGGTATATGCCCAGTAGTGGGATTGCTGGGTCACATGGTAATTCTATTTTTAGTTTTTTAAGGAACCTCCATACTGTTCTCCATAGTGGCTGCATCAATTTACATTCCCACCAACAGTGCAAGAGAGTTCCCTTTTCTCCACACCCTCTCCAGCATCTGTTGTTTGTAGATTTTCTAATGATGCCCATTCTAACTGGTGTGAGGTGATACCTCATTGTAGTTTTGATTTGCATTTCTCTAATAATTAGTGATGTTGAGCAGCTTTTCAGGTGCTTCTTGGCCATCTGTATGTCCTCTTTGGAAAAATGTCTATTTAGGTCTTCTGCCCATTTTTTGGTTGGGTTGTTTGTTTTTTTGATATTGAGCTGCATGAGCAGCTTGTAAATTTTAGAGATTAATCCTTTGTCCATTGATTCGCTTGCAAATATTTTCTCCCATTCTGAGGGTTGTCTTTTCCTCTTGTTTGTGGTTTCCTTTGCTTTGCCAAAGCTTTTAAGTTTCATTAGGTACCATTTCTTTACTTTTGTTTTTACTTCCATTACCCTAGGAGGTGGATCAAAAAAGATCTTGCTGTGATTTATGTCAAAGAATGTTCTTCCTATGTTTTCCTCTAAGAGTTTTATAGTATTGGGTCTTACATTTAGGTCTCTAATCCATTTATATTTGTGTATGGTATTAGGGAGTGTTCTAATTTCATTCTTTTACATGTAGCTGTCCAGTTTTCCCAGCACCACTTATTGAAGAGACTATCTTTTCTCCACTGTATACCCTTGCCTCCTTTGTCATAGATTAGTTGACCATAGGTGCGTGGGTTTATCCCTGGGCTTTCTATCCTGTTCCATTAATCTATATTTCTGTTTTTGTGCCAGTACCATATTGTCATGGTTACTGTAGCTTTGTAGTACAGTCTGAAGTCAGGGAGTCTGATTCCTCCAGCTCTGTATTTTTCCCTCAAGACTGCTTTGGCTTTTCAGGTTCTTTTGTGTTTCCATACAAATTTTAAGATTTTTTTGTTCTAGTTCTGTAAAAAATGCCACTGATAATTTGATAGGGATTGCACTGAATCTGTAGATTGCTTTGGGTAATATAGTCATTTTCACAATGTTGATTCTTCCAATTCAAGAACATGGTATATCTCTCCATCTGTTTGTGTCAGCTTTGATTTCTTTCATCAGTGTCTTATAGTTTTCTGAGTACAGGTCTTTTACCTCCTTAGGTAGGTTTATTCCCATGTATTTTATTCTTTTTGTTGCAACAGTGAATGCGATTGTTTCCTTAATTTCTCTTTCTGATCTTTCGTTGTTAGTGTATAGGAATGAAAGAGATTTCTGTGCATTAATTTTGTATCCTGCAACTTTACCAAATTCATTGATTAGCTCTAGTAGTTTTCTGGTGGCATCTTTAGGATTCTCTATGTATAGTATCATGTCATCTGCAAACAGTGACAGTTTTGCTTCTTCTTTTCCAATTTGTATTCCTTTTCTTTCTTTTTCTTCTCTGATTGCTGTGGCTAGGACTTCCAAAACTATGTTGAATAATAGTGGCAAGAGTGGACATCCTTATCTTGTTCCTGACCTTAGAGGAAATGCTTTCAGTTTTTCACCATTGAGAATGATTTCTGCTGTGGGTTTGTCGTATATGACAATGATGTTTGCTGCGGGCTTTATCATGTTGAGGTAGGTTCCCTCTATGCCCACTTTCTGGAGAGTTTTTATCATAAATCGGTGTTGAATTCTGTCAAAAGCTTTTCTGCATCTACTGAGATGATCATACGGTTTTTATTATTCAATTTGTTAATATGGTGTATCACATTGATTGATTTGTGTATATTGAAGAATGCTTGCATCCCTGGGATAAATCCCACTTGATCATGGTGTATGATCCTTTTAATGTGTTGTTGGATTCTGTTTGCTAGTATTTTGTTGAGGATTTTTGCATCCATATTCATCAGTGATATTGGTCTGTAATTTTCTTTTTTTGTAGCATCTTTGTCTGGTTTTGGTATCAGGGCGATGGTGGCCTCACAGAATGAGTTTGGGAGTGTTTCTTCCTCTGCAATTTTTTGGAAGAGTTTGAGAAGGATGGGTGTTAGCTCTCCTCTAAATGTGTTTTTTTTTATAAATTTATTTTTATTTATTTTATTTTTGGCTGCATTGGGTCTTCGTTGCTGCACGTGGGCTTTCTCTAGTTGCAGTGAGCAGGGATTACTCTTCATTGCAGTGTGCAGGCTTCTCACTGTGGTGGCTTTTCTTGTTGCGGAGTGTGGGCTCTAGGCCTGTGGGCTTCAGTAGTTGTGGCTCGTGGGCTCTAGAGCGCAGGCTCAGTAGTTGTGGCGCACGGGCTTAGTTGCTCCGCAGCATGTGGGATCTTCCCGGACTAGGGCTCGAACCCATGTCCCCTGCATTGGCAGATGGATTCTTAACCACTATGCCACCAGGTAAGCCCTCTAAATGTTTGATAGAATTCACCTGTGAAGCCATCTGATCCTGGACTTTTGTTTGTTGAAAGATTTTAATCACAGTTTCAATTTCATTACTTGTGATTGGTCTGTTCATATTTTCTATTTCTTCCTGGTTCAGTGTTGGAAGATTATACCTTTCTAAGAATTTGTCCATTTCTTCCAGGTTGTCCATTTTATTGGCAAAGAGTTGCTTGTAGTAGTCTCTTAGGATGCTTTGTATTTCTGTGGTGTCCATTGTAACTTCTCCTTTTTCATTTCTAATTTTATTGAATTGAGTCCTCTCCCTCTTTTTCTTGATGAGTCTCGCTAAAGGTTTATCAGTTTTGTTTATCTTCTCAAAGAACCAACTTTTAGTTTTATTGATCTTTGCTATTGTCTTCTTTGTTTCTATTTCATTTATTTCTGCTCTGATCTTTATGATTTCTTTCCTTCTACTAACTTTGGGTTTTGTTTGTCCTTCTTTCTCTAGTTCCTTTAGGTGTAAGGTTAACTTGTTTATTTGAGATGTTTCTTGTTTCTTGAGGTAGGCTTGTATTGCTATAAAATTCCCTCTTAGAACTGCTTTTGCTGCATCCCATAGGTTTTGGATCGTCGTGTTTTTGTTGTAATTTGTCTCTAGGTTTGTTTTTTTTTTTTGCAACTTGAAAGTAATTATTTTAATCAAGTAAAAAAAACCTTGGTGTATGGAGGGGTGGGATAGGGAGGGTGGGAGGGAAGGAGACGCAAGAGGGAAGAGATATGGAAACATAGTATATGTATAACTGATTCACTTTTTTATAAAGCAGAAACTAACACACTATTGTAAAGCAATTATACTCCAATAAAGATGTAAAAAACCCCAAAAACTTGGTGTATAGACACAGTAATGTACCCATATTACAAGTCTACAATGAATATTACAAGCTGAATGAATTTTCATAAACTGTCTAGGTATATTTTGATCTCCTCTTTGATTTCTTCAGTGATCTCTTAGTTATTTAGTAACATATTGTCTAGCCTCCATGTGTTTGTGTTTTTTACGTTTTTTTCCCCTGTAATTGATTTCTAATCTCATAGCATTGTGGTTGGAAAAGATGCTTGATATGATTTCAATTTTCTTAAATTTACTGAGGCTTGATTTGTGACCCAAGATGTGATCTATCCTGGAGAATGTTCCATGAGCACTTGAGAAAAATGTGTATTCTGTTGTTTTTGGATGGAATGTCCTATAAATATCAATTAAGTCCATCTTGTTTAATGTGTTATTTAAAGCTTGTGTTTCCTTATTTATTTTCATTTTGGATGATCTGTCCATTGGTGAAAGTGGGCGTGTTAAAGTCCCCGACTATGATTGTGTTACTGTCGATTTCCCCGTTTATGGCTGTTACATTTGCCTTATGTATTGAGGTGCTCCTATGTGGGGTGCATAAATATTTACAATTGTTACATCTTCTTCTTGGATTGATCCCTTGATCATTATGTAGCATCCTTGTCTCTTGTAATAGTCTTTATTTTGAAGTCTATTTTGTCTGATATAAGAATTGCTACTCCAGCTTTCTTTTGATTTCCATTTGCATGGAATATCTTTTTCCATCCCCTCACTTTCAGTCTGTATGTGTCCTGAGGTCTGAAGTGGGTCTCTTGTAGACAGCATATATATGGGTCTTGTTTTTGTATCCACTCAGCGAGCCTGTGTCTTTTGGTTGGAGCATTTAATCCATTCATGTTTAAGGTAATTATCGATATGCATGTTCCTATTACCATTTTCTTAATTGTTATGAGTTTGATTTTGTAGGTCCTTTTCTTCTCTTGTGTTTCCCACTTAGAGGAGTTCCTTTAGCATTTGTTGTACAGCTGGTTTGGTGGTGCTGAATTCTCTTAGCTTTTGCTTGTCTGTAAAGCTTTTGATTTCTCCATCGAATCTGAATGAGATCCTTGCCAGGTAGAGTAATCTTGGCTGTAGGTTCTTCCCTTTCATCACTTTAAATATATCATGCCACTCCCTTCTGGCATATAGAGTTTCTGCGGAGAAATCAGCTGTTAACCTTATGGGAGTTCCCTTGTATGTTATTTGTTGTTTTTCCCTTGTTGCTTTCAATAATTTTTCTTTGTCTTTAATTTCCGTCAGTTTGATTACTATGTGTCTCGGCGTGTTTCTCCTTGGGTTTATTCTGCCTGGGACTCTCTGTGCTTCCTGGACTTGGGTGGCTTTTTCCTTTCCCATGTTAGGGAAGTTTTCGGCTATAATCTCTTCAAATATTTTCCTTCCTCTCTCTCTTCTCCTTCTGGGACCCCTATAATGCGAATGTTGTTGCATTTAATGTTGAAAGACCTGCCATTTATCAAGTTTTTGTTTTTGTTTTTAATGTTTCAGGCATTGTGCTAAGCCGTTTACATGAAGTATCTGCCTGGATCTTCTTCATTGCTTTATGGGGATAGATACCATTATCCCTATTCCACAGAGGAGAAAACTGAGATAGAGATGTTAAAACAATTCTTTGGACTGATTCCTATTGATGGGGTTAGTTAAGAAGTAGTAGAGTGGGACCTCCCTGGTGGCACAGGGATTAAGAATCTGCCTGCCACTGCAGGGGACATGGGTTCGATCCCTGGTCTGGGAAGATCCCACATGCCGTGGAGCAACTAAGCCCATGAACCACAACTACTGAGCCCATGCACCACAACTACTGAAGCTTGCATGCCTAGAGCCCGTGCTCCACAACAAGAGGAGCCACTGCCATGAGAAGCCCACACACTGCAACAAAGAGTAGCCCTCGCTCACCGCAACTAGAGAAAGCCTGCGCACAGCAACAAAGACCCAACGCAGCCAAAATAAATAAATAAATAAATTAATTAATTTAAAAAAAGTAGTATAGTGACATTTCTTTATGTTATCTCCCCACAGAGGAATGAGGAAGTGTGGTACATTTATTCTAGCACTTGCAGTGAGATAAGAGAGGCAGTGGGCTGGTACCTTCTGTCCCTTAGCATCCACTGACCCTTTCTCCAGTTATAGCACCTGAGTTTTCCCCTGGACCATCGGTCCTCCCACTCTCAGCACCTGTGTGGGGTGGGAAGACTCTACCCCCTGCTTCAGGATAAGAATGCCCCCTTGCCTAGCTATTCAGGGCATCGCATCCCCTGGTCCCAGGGAGGTAACAGCTATTCTGAAATGCAGGTGGTCTGGGGAGGAAAAGTCAGGATTTGAGTAGGCAGGAGATCTGGGAGAACACTCCTCATACCCCTTCCAAAATGTACCGCTATACCAGTGTCTGTTTTTCAGAATAACTAACATTCTCTTGGAAATGGCAGATTACAGCTAGACCCTAAGCTCTGTGTGCAGGCACATCCCAGCATCTAGCACCGTCAACAGTAGGTGTTGAATAAATTGATTGTTGAATGACTGAATGAGTTGTTAGACACATTGGTCATTTACTGAATCACAGCTTGACATAATTGGAGGGATCCTAGAGATCTTTTAGCCTGATTTCTCCCATTTTACAGAGGAAGAAACCAAGGTGAGGGGACTTCCCATGAGACAGTTCTGAGTGAGAATTTGATCCCAGGCCTCCTGCCCCCAGTCCTGGACTCACTTTATAATACCGGAGCCTCTCAAGATGGGACGCTGACCACTTTTTGTTCTGAAGATTATTTTTCGCATGAAATTACACTGAATCCACAGATTCAGGAAATTATTTGCTTTTAAATATTTTTCCAATCCTTCTGATCACATACAGGAGAAAGTCTTGGTTTGAAGCTATTAAATTGCTAACACCCCTCACTTGCTAATCTTTCTTTTTTTTAACAACAGTGGAGTCCATGTTAGGCTCAGAGCCTTCACAAGAAACAGAAGTAATTTAGTTTAATATTGTTATCTTAATGTTTTGTGGAAAATTTCAAGCACAATTCAAAGCAAAGAGAATAATATTATTAACCTCCTATGTACCAGCACCCAGCTCTAATTACTCTCAAGATTTTATCAAGCTTGTTTACACACCCAGCCCCATCACACACTTTTTGCAGAAGTATTTCAAAACAAATCTTATACATTATATCATCACACTCATAAATATTTCAGCATGTAAAGCTAACAGATAAGAACTTTCTTTTCAGTGGAGCCACAATTCCATCATCTCACCTAACACAATTAAAAGTAATTCTTTAATGTCATCCAATACCCAGTCTGTGTTCAATTTTTCCAAATTATCCCCAAAATACTTCTATTTGGCTGATTTGAATCAAGATACAAAGAAACCCATACCCTACACTACTTTTATGTCTCATTCAATTTATTGGAGTTCCTCCCCATGCCCCACCTTTTCTCACACCATTTATTGAACAAACCATCTTATTTGTCCTGCAGAATTTCTCACATTCTGGATTTGGCTGGTTGGGTTCTTGCAGTGTTTCTGAATATGTTCCTCTATCCCTTTGTTTCCTGTAAACTGGTAGTTAGATGAAGATTCAGACTGATACTGAAAGTGGTTCCTGAGAAACAGAATCTTAAGATGAATTTTCCAAATTGGTTCTCTAGTCTGACTAGGTTTAAAGGCACTAATGACCTTGTTTTCAGTGCTAAAGGGGACACTTGCAGTCTATGGTACAACAGTTCCTCACACTATTAGCTACAGATTCCCATAACCAAGTACCTATAGAAGCCAAGGCCCTAAGTGACCAAATATTCGCTATCATAGAACATCTTAGTGAAATTAAGGTGGGTGATGCAGCTGGCTGGTTGCTTCTAAGGGTGCTGCCAGAGGCAAGGAAAGAAAATGATGAGCTCAGGGCTTTAAATTCCCAGTTCAAGTGATTACAAGCATTTTGTTTAATTGTTTTATTTTAAAAATGTATCTCTTAGGCTCTAAATGTTGGTTGCTAATGATATCAGTATAAGTTATTTCCTCTACCACCTATATAATTTATTTCTTTATCCTACCGTACCCAGATACTAATATTAATACTAAAAATAAGTCTATGGAATATACTTTTTTTCCTAAGTATATATCTCCTTAAGGATGAACAGCCAAAATACTATTAAATTTACTTGAAATAATGGTTCTCAGGATGGTTATGCCGCCAACGTGACATACAATGAGGCTCTTTTGCTCCTGTATGTTTTTATTTTTAGAATTTACTTTATCCCTTTGATATAATTTAGCATTTTAAATTATGTAAAACATTTAATAGTTCCAAAGTTAGAATTATATAACAAGGTATATTCAGAAAGCTAGCTTTTATCAATAATCTTTTTCTCTCTCCCTAAGGTAAACACTTCTTTTAATGTTTGGTTTGTCTTTTGTTTCTCGTTGAAAATATAAGCAAACACCTACACAGATGTGTGTCTGTCTCTCCCTTGTACTCTAAACACTGTTCGGCACTTTGTGTTTTTGTTGTTGCTTATTTGTTTTTTAGCTAATATGTCCTGGAGATCATTTTATAGCATTACATAGAAATTTCCTGGACCTAGAGATTGTCATACAGAGTGAAGTAAGTCAGCAAGAGAAAGACAAATAGCATATAATATCGGTTATATGTGGAATCTAGAAAAATGGCTCAGATGAACTTATTTGCAAAGCAGAAATAGAGTCACAGATTAGAAAATAAACTTATGGTTACCAAGGGAGGAGGGGGGTGGGATGAACTGGGAGATTGGAATTGACATACACACACTACTATATATAAAATAGATAACTAATGAGAACCTACTGTATAGCACAGGGAACTCTACTCAGTGCTCTGTGCTGATCTAAATGGGAAGGAAATCCAAAAAAGAGTGGATATATGTATATGTATAACTGATTCATTATGCTGTATGGTGGAAACTAACACAACACTGTAAAGCAACAATACTCCAATAAAAAATTTTTTTTAAAAAAAGAAATTTTCCCTCGTTTTCTTTTACACTGAGTTAGAATTTAATACCATGATTTTATTAGCACTGTGTCAATTACTCTCTATTTATGACAAGTTTATCAGTCAGGTTCCCGGCAGGAAACAGACGGCACTTTCAAAACGTGGGCCCAGGGAGGTCAACCACAGGGATGACACAGGTCCCCAGGGCCAGCAACAGCACGGGGCCTGAGGGGCAAGGGGAGAGGTGGTTACAGGAACAAGAGAGGGGCCTTGGATGGGAGCTGGGCTCTGGGCAGAGGGACACAGTCAGTCTGCTGTGAAACCCCAGGGCAGGAGCCGGGGGAACTGATACGCCAGCCAACCTTGCTCTTCTTTCTCCTCTTCCCAGTCTCCTACTGTGCTTCCCACTGGCCCATCCCAAATGGAAACAGGCCATGGGCACCCACTGAGGTGGGTTTAAGACCAACCTCTGTGGATGGACCTACAGTCTGTCATACAGAGTGAAGGAAGTCAGAAAGAGAAAAACAAATACCGTATGCTAACACATGTATCTGGAATCTAAAAAATAATGGTTCTGAAGAACCTAGGGGCAGGACAGGAATAAAGACGCAGACGTAGAGAATGGACTTGAGGACACGAGAAGGGGGAAGGGTAAGCTGGGACGAAGTGAGAGAGTGGCATGGACATATATACACTACCAAATGTAAAACAGATAACTAGTGGGAAGCAGCCGCATGCCACAGGGAGATCAGCTCGGTGCTTTGTGTCCACCTAGAGGGGTGGGATACGGAGGGTGGGAGGGAGGGAGCCGCAAGAGAGAGGAGATATGGGGACATATGTATATGTATAGCTGATTCACTTTGTTATAAAGCAGAAACTAACACAACATTGTAAAGCAATTATACTCCAATAAAGATGTTAAAAAAAATTTTAAAAGACAAAAAAAACCCCACCCAAAATAAATAAATAAAGTCTATTGTTTAAAAAAAAAAAAAAGACCAACCTCCGTGAAGAGGGGGAGGGGCAGAGAGTGGATCCCAGGCACAGTTAGTGAGACACTTTTTCACTTATTTTGGTTTTAAAAAATAAGCTGAAATAAGATGATAGGTGTTAGGAGGACACAGCAAAGATGGTGAAGGCGGTGCCCAATGACTGAATCTGAGAAGCCCCGCTCAGGAGGACACACTGCCTCCTTGTATTTTAGGAGAAAGCCTCCCCTCTCTCCTGGCTCCCCCCGGCTGCCTTTCCTCTGGACCTCTGAGAGTTGCTGAGAAACATTAGAGAAATGATATTTTTCACTGGAAAGAGAGGAGAGGCCCTGGGAGGTCACTGGGTGAAGGACTCTGAGAGCCCCTGAAATGGATCTGTGCTCGCCTGGGCCTTCCACTGCCTGCTCCCCGCACCCCAAGCCCACTCCCTTGACTACTCTACCGGGGAGCACAGGGCCTCCTTTCTTATTCCCTGATCAGCTGAGCCACTGAGGGAAGGTGGATGCTGCCTGTCCTTGGGGCTGAAACCCTGGGCTGGAAACCAGAGAAAGACTTAAAGAGGTGGAGGATCCCCTGCCTGTACTCAGTGCAAGCCCCCTCTGGCCCTGGCTCACAGCCGCCATGGCCTGAGGGCTACGTGAGGACCTCAGAGAAAATCTCTCCAAGGATGGGGGAGCCAGAAAGCTGTATGATTCCAGGGTGGAAGGGATAAAAGAGACCATTCTAAAAGTAGGGAGCCCTCCTGCCTTTTCTTTGCCTTCCACCACTAGGTATAATCTCCTTTACTCAAATGAGCCATTGAGTCCTTCCTCTGGGCCCGGCACTGTGCGAACGCTAGGGACACAATGGAGAGCAAGGTATCATTTCCACATGCCCCCCCCCCGCCCCCCGCCCCCTTCGCCGGCATGAAACTCAGTATAGTGCGGAGGAGAGATGAGTAAATACTTACAGAGCCTGTAGGGAAGGTACCTAACCCAGTCCTTGGGAATCAGAGAAGCTTTCCCAAGGAAGTGATGTCTAGGCTGAGCACTGAAGGATGGTAGGAATGAGCAAGTCCATAGGGAAATTCTCCTACGCAGGGAAAATAGGATACACAAAGGCAGCTGCAGGTTCAAGAGATCCTGGTGTCATAGAGCAATTACAAGTGGGTCAGTTTACTAGAATGTGTGTGTGTGGGGGGGTGTTGGGCAAGGGATGGGAGGTGTTGAGGGATGAGGCTGGAGGGTAGGCAGGGGCCAGGCTATGCAGGAACTCAAGCTGCCTTAAAGGAGCTTGAAGGGTATATTCTGCGGGGAATGAAGTGTTTAGGCAGGGGAGTGACACCAGATTTGTGTTCAAGAGACTCTTCATGCTACCCTAGAGGTAGCCCTCAAAAGTGCCTTGATACTTCCATCCCCACTGTCATTCCCTGGACCCCTGCAACAGCAAGTTCTCCTCCTGAATCCCCCAGCATGTTGTGTTTCTGCTCTAGGTGAACCCCTCCCTCCCTCCTTCCTTCCCTCTCTCTCTCTCCCCAGTACCTCAGAATGTACTCTTATTTGGAGATAGGGCCTTTAAATACATGCTTAAGTTAAAATGAGGTCAATAGGGTGGGCCCTAACCCCATATGACTGGTGTCCTTATAAGAAGAGGAAAGTTGGACACAGACACACACCGAGGGAAGACCATGAAAAGACACAGGGAGAAGACAGCTATTTACAACCCAAGAGGAGAGGCCTTGGAAGAAACCAACCCTGATGACACCTTCATCTCAGACATCTAGCCTCCACAATTGTGAGAAAACACATTTCTGTAAAGTCACCCAGTATGTGGTACTTCGTTATGGCAACCCTAGTAACTAATACACCATGCAATTCACCTATTTAAGGTGTATAATTCAATGGTTTGTCGTATATCCACAGAGTTGTGCAGTTGTGCAGATCACCACAGTCAATTTTAGAATCTTTTCATCATGCCAGAAAGAAACCTCATTAGCATCCATTCTCCCTAGGACCCACACTACCGTCAAACCCCACCCCCAGCTCTAGGTAACTACTAACCATCTTTCTGTCTCTATAGATTTGCCTATTCTGGACATTTTATATAAATGGTATCATGCGATGTATGTATGGTCTTTTGTGACTGCTTCTGTCACTTAGCATACTGTTTTCAAGATTTCTGTGGGCTGCTGACTATAGTGTCTCTCAGCTATGTGTACGTGTGCTTTTTCACTCCCAAAGCCATCAGCCACCTATGAGCACAATTCATGTCGGATTCATGCCTCTACCGCTCATAGCGCATGCCTGGAATATGCTGAATTCATTTTTCTGTGAAATCATTTTTGTTGTGAATAAGGGGGAAAATATACATTCAGAAAAATAATGTAGAGTCTTTAGAAAAGATTACATTGTGTGACTTTGCCAGTAGTTAAAAACCAAATAAAGTCAGGGGAGGTGGGGGGAGAAGTGATAAATTAGGAGTTTAGGATTAACAAACTATTATACACACTACTATATGTAAAATAGGCAAACAACAAGGACCTACTGTATAGCACAGGGAACTATACTCAACACAACTATATGTTGTGTTGAAACTAACACAACATATACTTCAATTTTAAAAATACACTAAAAAACCCAAATCAAATTCCAGTTAACCTTAACATTCATTCGTGTTAATTTCTTAAAAATAATTATATCCCTATTCCTTAAGCCTTCTAATTTTTGCACCTAGTAAGACTGATTTTTTAAAGACTGTGATAAAACAAACAAAACGTTCATATGGGGAGTTCTTGAAAATGGAAAAATCATCACTGTCGAGCAAATGTAGGCATTGTGTGAGGCCACAGGGCTGTACTGGTGATCAAGACATACAAGGTCCCTGCTCATGGGACACTTAGATTCTGGGGAGAGGGAGATAGAGAACAAGCCCAGGAATAAACACACAAGGTAAATTTATCTTCTGATAAGTGCTATAAAGAAAATCTCCCCAGGGTGGTATGACAGAGTGACTGGAGATGAGGGGGTGGGTCATGAATCTTTTTAGATTAGGTCATTAGTGAAGGCTTCTCTCTGGGAATTAGTTGAGCTGAGATCAGATGGCTGGAGGGTAGCATGTCTGTGAATTCCTGGAGTTAGAACATTCCGGATGGGAAGAGCTAGTGCCAGGTCCCTAGGTAGAACGAGGATCTGCTTCACAGAGAGAAGACCAGTGCAGGTAACGAGTATAAAGTAAGGGAGTGCGTAGTTTGAGCTGGAGGCTGATAGCTGGGATCAGATTACATAGGGCTTTGGGGGCCAAGAAAAAGAATTTGGCTTAAAGCAAATGTTTAGGAAACATTAAGGGTGAATCCATTAGAATTAAGTTTGACTGCATATAATGGGAAACCCCAAAATAATAGTGCCTTAAACAAGATAGAAATGATTTCTCTATCAGGTAAAATTCCACAGTTGATATGGCAGCTCCTTGGTCATCAGGGCCCAGGCTCTTTCTATCTTAGCTAATGGCTTCCATTCTTAAGGCCATTTTGTGGTCCAATATAGCCGCTGGCACTCCAGCCATTATGTCTGCATTCCAGGCAGCAGGAAGAAGGGAGGAAGGAAAGGCCAAAGGGATAGATTTCCAATCGCTAGATCAAAGTATTGCTGGAAATAACAACTCTGTCCTTTGGAGTCCTTTTTCATCCCACCAGAAATGAGTGCCTACCACATGATAACTTCACCACCTTGGGAAGGAGAAGGGATGAAGAGGACCAGCTCAGTCTGCTCTGCCTGCCAAGAGTGAGCATTTGAAGGATCTGAGGGGAATTCCCTGGAGGTCCAGTGGTTAGGACTCTGCACTTTCACTGCCGAGGGTCCGGGTTCAATCCCTGATCAGGGAACTAAGATCCCACAAGCCGTGCAGCATGGCCAAATTAAAAAAAAAAAAAAAAGATATTACAATATCATTGAAGGACCTGAGGAGGAGAGTCCACGTCAAGAGTCTATTGAGGACACGATACATAAGATATTTGGAGTTAGCCACAGGCAGAGCTGCCTCTAGGGTGTACATGGCCTTGGCCAAATTTTCGGGGGTGGATTAGAGCCCCTATCTATATAAATAATTTGATTTTTTAAAAAAGAAATAGATGGACTTCCCAGATGAGTCAAATTCCTGAAAGGATCCTTCTCAGAAACTCCATACATCTCATTGGCTAGAAAATGGACACTGCGGGAGAGAATTCTGCAAGGGTTTCAAGCAAGGCAGGGACATGAAGTGATGTGCATTTTAAAGGAGTCATTCTGGTTGCTGTGTGGAAGGGGCAAGAGTGGAAGGAATATCAAAGAGGGAGTTGCAGACTCAGTTCCTCATCCTGATGATATTCAAATTAACCATGTGACCTTGAACAAGTCTCTCCTCCTGCCTGGGCCTGAGTTACCTCATTTCTTAAATTGGGTTGGACGTGACAAGCACTCAGTCCCCCTTCCCCTTAGGAGGCTGACGTACCAGAGGTGGTTGCCTGTGGGCCTGGCAGCTCTCAGGGCAGTTTCCATGCCCTGGAGAAGCACCTCTGGGAGGCTCTCCTGTCCTCTATCTCCTAAACCCCACAGCTCTGAAAGGCACCTGCCCTCAGGCCTTGGCGTCCAGGTTCCAGAAGGAGGGAGAAGGCCCGGCCCTGGCTCCTGTGTGCCCCTCCACCTGCCCCGGATCTGCTGTTCCTGCTCCATCTGTGTCCTCCACGTCTGCCTCTTCTCTGCTTTCTCCGGCTCCCTCCCAGCCTCCCACCCAGACTTCCAGCAGCACCACACCCAGCCCGTGCCAGCCTCAGGGCCTCCCTTCAAATGTCGCTTTCCCTACTTGTGCTGCTCTTGATGCCTCGTCTGTCTCTCTTTGGTGGTTTCTTCCTCACAGTCTCTCTTTGCCTTTCCCTCTATGTCTGATTCCCTCTTTTAAAACCATAAAATAACAGGCGATTACATGTCCATAAAAAATGCAATACAGAAGTATTAAGAAGTGAGCATGAAGTCCCTTTCACCTCGATTTTCCACTCCAATCCATCCCCTCTCCAGAAGCCACCACTATTTACGGTTTTGTGCGATGCATGGCCAACACTACATTCTGCTTTTAGCCCTTTCGTCTCTCTCTTTCTCTCTCTCTCTGATTTTGTGTATGGGTTTGACTGGGTCTCAGTCTCTCTGCCTTTATCTCTCTTTTTTTTTTTCCTTTTGGCTGCACCATGACTTGAGGGATCTTAATTCCCTAACCAGGGATTGAACCCAGGCTCCGGCACTGAAAGCACCGAGTCCTAACCACTGGACCGCCAGGGAATTCCCATCTCTGCCTTTGTCTCTTTCCGTTTCTCTGTGTTGCTTTCTCCCGCCTGTCTGCCAGTGTCTCTCTCTCTTTCCCTTTCTCTCTCTGTCTCTGCGTCTCACTCTCACTCTTTCTTTATCTGCCTCATTCTATTTTTGCTTCTCTTGTCAAAAACATAGTTTCTTTAAAAGTTAAAAACACAACTTGCATGAAAATTTAAAATGGGCACATGTCAATGATTTATTTAACCTGTTAATGAGGAAATAAGCAGGGTGGTAAAGCTGATTCAAGGAGAGTTCAAAGAGAGATCATGTCTACAAAGGCCTTGAAGGAAGGCTGGAAAAAGTCTGCTAGGACATATACGAAACTGGTTAATGTCCCACAAGGCATTAAAACTGTAACCTCTGGGCTTCTTTCTTTAACTGGACAGAAATCTATGAGTTAATATGTAACTTCAGAGCCAACCCCCAATCAATAGTAAACAGCAAGTCAAACAACAATATATCCCCTAGAGCAGCAGATCTTTGGACAGGCGTGTGTAAGCTTCAGTCTAACGTCAAGAGGATACACAGGGACTTCCCTGGTGGTCCAGTAGTTAACACTCTGTGCTTCCACTGCAGGGGGTGCGGGTTCGATCCCTGGTTGGGGAACAAGCCATGAGGCACAGCCAAAAAAATTTTTAAAAGATAAAAGACCTCTTAGCTTAGTACATTCATTTATTAAAAAAAAAAAAAAAAAAGAGGCTATGCAGTCACCCTTTTGTCTTATTGCTAAGTTTTGAGTCGTTTTCTCCACATTAGTTTCTCTGTGTCTGCCTCTTCCCCTCTCTCCTCACCTCTCTTGATCATGAGAGACTCTGTCGGTGTCTCTCTCTTCCTCTCTCCGAGCCTGTCTCCCTTTCTTGCTTTGACTGTGTCCCTCTGTCTTGATTTCACAAACTCATTTTAGTCACCTTTATCTGGGAGTCAGCCATGTGCCAGGACCCGCACAGGAGCTACAGGGAAAGGCCAGAGCTGAATCCCAGAGCTGACATGCCCCTGCCACTCTGTCTGAATTTCTTTTTAGCCTTGGAAGGACATCAAATGGAAATTCTGAGCACTTGGAGGAAAGGAGCTGAGGGTGTGGGACGTGGCAGGAGAAGGGAGGGCCGGTGAGCTGTTGTGGGCTGTAGCAAGCTCCTGGCTTCAGCTGGCTGGGGCAGAGATGATTTCACACCACAAAAATGTCTGAATCAGGAGAATAATCCAACTTGGGATAAGGCTGGGAAGCTGGCCGTTTAGTGGGGGAGGGCAGGGGGTGGAGATCTCAGTGTTGCAACCAGGGGCCAAGATGGGTGGCTGGCTACAATTCCTCACGGCCCTGGGATTTCAGGAAACAAACCATTTCTTCTCCCACGTTGCAAGTGAAGGCGCACAGCCTGGTCTCTCGAGAGGCAGCGGGACAGACTTAGGGTTGCCACCCTGGAGGATTTTTAAGTCTCCACTAGCAAACCTGAGGACCTGAGGGAGGGAGAGACGCAGGAGCAAGAATAGAAAAAGAAGAGGAAACACTGAACTGAAAGGCTGGAAGGCCTTGAGTTAAATGACTTGTGATTTTCAAGAGTTATTTAGCTGCAGAACCTGATTAAAATAGCCAAACAGCTGCCTCTGGGGGTCTAAGGAGGGAACCTGAGTCCCCTCATCTTGGTCCTCATTCCCTGCTGTTTTGAAATTATGACCTCACCCAACAGCCTCATTTTACAAGTGAGCTAACTGCCCAGAGAGGGGAGATGACTTGCCCAAGTCATTTACAGAGTGAGGAACTCAGGCCCCTTGATTCTCGGTCCACTGCTCTTTTCAAAAAGATGGGAAGGACAGAAAGAGGAGGGGCCCAGGCAAAAAGGAAGAAGAAAAATGAGAAAACGGAGGAGAAGAGGAACAGATTAGCAGAGAGAAGGAAGCAAGAGGCTATGTCTCTTTAATGTTTTCAAAACCAGAAAGTAAGACATTGGCCCTTCTCCCAGAAGAATACAGAAGAGGGATGGTCCATTCCCTTAAAGAAAGGTGAACCAGCCCCTATCAGTAAAGGTGCCAAACTGGTGGCCAATGGAGAGATTCCTCCTGAAGTTACATTTTGTTTGGAGGGCAAAACATTTTTAAAAAGGGCAGAAGGGGGACTTCCCTGGTGGTCCAGTGGTGAAGACTTTGCCTTCCAATGCAGGCGGTGCGAGTTCCATCCCTGGTCGGGGAACTAAGATCCCACATGCCTCGCAGCCAAAAAACCAAAACATGAAATAGAACCAATATTGTAACAATTCAATAAAGACTTTAAAAAATAAATTCATTAATTAATTAAAAGGGCGGAAGGGATCTGAGAGCCTCTGGGCGGGGCATGTTCTCTCCAGGTTGCTCAAGGCCCAGCCAGTCCTTAGAGGGGCTGCTCACATCCATCACCGCCTGCCCCTGAAGATGATAAATTTACCTCCCTGGTAACCCTTGTTTCTCCTCCAGGGATGTACCGGGCTGGTGGACGGAGCCCCTTCCTCATGGCTGCCTACCTGGGATGAGCGGACTGCAAGCTTCCGGGGAGTGGGTCTGACATCCTCCAGGGCTCATGCGTGGCTCTCGGAAACCTCCCTTTTCCCATAGGGCCTGGCATAGTTTGTGAGTTTGTGATACTCGGTATCTGGGACAGATTACCCTCTTTTTCTCTGTTCATTTTTTCTTCACCCATAAAGCCAGTGGATGAAAAATAAATTTGTACATTTCAATTTTTTGTTTAAGCAGCGAACCCATTCTAGGAAATGAAATGAAATCTTAGGCAAAAGTCTGATATGTCAGACAGATAAAAGTAGTTCTGCTCTAGATAACTAATAAGAACCTGCTATATAGCACAGGGAACTCTACTCAATACTCTGTAATGGCCTATATGGGAAAAGAATCTACAAAAAAAAAAAAAGAGTGGATATATGTATATGTATAACGGAATCACTTTGCTGTACACCTGACACTAACACAACAGTGTAAATCAACTGTACTCCAATAAAAAAGTAGTTCTGCTCTGGTTGAAGGCAGGGATGGACTGGGACCTAGAGACCTGCCCCTTTGGCCTTCTTTCCGTCCCCTTAAGACTCCTGCACGAAACTCCTATAGAAGGCAGTTTGAACACCACTGGCTTGGAAAGTCTCGAAGATTCATCACAAGAAGTTGCTGTCTGAGAACAGAAGCCAGAAGTGGGGAGAGGTGACATATTGGGGCCGTGTTAGATCAGTCTCAGAAGAGAGTGACGCGACCTGCTTTATCCAGGCAATGGTGGGGAAAAAACAGACTTGTGTTGGAGATGGGGGTAGAGGTTCTACTGGTTAATCCAGATCTCCCTTCCATGTCCCCTATCTGCCCAGCCCTGGGACCCGGAAAAGACCAATGGAGGCTCCAGGCTGCCCCCCAGGTCGGCTAAGTCACAGCACCGGCTGCCACGTCGCTGGGCTGGCGGGGCTGTCATTACTCCTGGGTCTACAGCTGCTAAAACTGAAGAGAGGCTCGGTTTGCGGGCCACGTCAGGGAACATGTAAGAGCTGCCACGTTGTTGGGTTGGGTTATTGGGCTTTCCTTCTCCTTCAGAAAAGATTTCCAGGCGTGTGGGGTTTCCGAAGAAAATTGGTGCCTGCGTGGGAGTGTTCCCTGGACCTGGACCAGCAGCTGCAGTGTTACAGAGCCAGGAGTGGGAGGAGGCAGAACTAATCCATAGTCGAGCTCCTCCAACCCCACCCAGGGCTGCGGGGAGACAGCTCAGGCCAGAGGGAGCCTGGCATCCTCAGTCATGGATACAGAACCTCAGAGGAAGAATAAAAGGCTATGAAACCAGTATAGGAATCTTTGACATTTAGAGAGTCAAACAGCAGAAGGTGTTTTCTCAGCGTGCTTTAACGGAGCAATAGCCCAAAGAATTCGTTAGCTTGGGTCAAGTCCCAGCTCTGCCATTTACTGGCCACGTGACCCAGGACAAGTCGCTTCACCTTCCTGGACTTTGGTTTCTTCTTTGGACAAGGGCATTGGATCAAATAGGCATTCCCCTAAAGGTATTCTCATGGAACACGAGTTCTGTGGGACGCATTCAGAAGTTCATGGAAAAGAGAGATGTGTAGATGTTAGATGGAGTTAAACAGGTTTCTTTTCTGCAGAAGTTTTCAGAGGCTTTAATGCTCTCATGTGCCTGAGGAATAGCTATGAGGAAGGTGGCAGATGCCACATTTCCCAGGGTCCCCCTTTTTATCTGAGGACTAATAGTTTGTGGACATGCTTTGGGAAATGTTTAATGATCTAATGGTAAGATAGCTCACATTTATTGATACTGTAGGATATGAACAGTGAGCCAAACACGTTACCTATATGATCTTATTTAATCCTCACAAGATAAAGGGGAGAGTTACACGTTACACTTGAGAAAACTGAACGTGGAGGTGAAAATAACATGCCCCCAGTTTTAGAGTTAAGTCACTTGCTACAGGATCCAGGCCCAGAGATCTGACTCCAAGGCTGGGACTTTTGACTTTGCTCATGCTAACTGACTCTCTGAAACCCACGCTCGCTTGAATCTTACACTGACCTTGCACCCAGGAGGCTCAGATAATTATGCTCATTTAACAGACAAGGAAACCGAGGTGGGGGCTTCCCTGGTGGTGCAGTGGTTAAGAATCCACTGCCAATACAGCAGACATGGGTTCGAGCCCTGGTCTGGGAAGATCCCACGTGCCGCGGGGCAATTAAGCCCGTGCGCCACAACTACTGAGCCTGCGCACTAGAGCCCGCGAGCCACAACTACTGAGCCTGGGCTCCTAGAGCCTGTGCTCCGCAACAAGAGAAGCCATCGCAATGAGAAGCTCGTGCACTGCAATGAAGAGTAGTCCCCGCTCGCCTCAACTAGAGAAAAGCCCGCGTGCAGCAACAAAGACCCAGTGCAGCCAAAAATAAAATAAATAAATTTTTAAAAAAGAAAAAGAAAACCGAGGTGGAGAGGAAAGATGGGTCACTCAAGGACAGACTACAGGCAGGGCCACAGGGCACAGGTCCTACTAAGGGCAGAACCTAACTGGAACTCAATCACTTCTCCTTGGGTGGGTTTGTGTCAATGCAAGGAAGTGCAGCCAACACATTGTGAACAGTTTGTCACCTCAACGAAGAAGGAGATGGCTCGGTAAGCTCTCCCTGGACCCTGGGTGGAGGCAGCTGGTTAGTGGAAAGAGCCTCGGACCAAGGGTTAAGTTGGGAATTGTCATTTCAGTGCCACATGGGCCACCAGGGTGACCATGAGCAGGACATTCTGTCTGCTCAAGCCCTGAATGTGCTTAGTAAATTCGGACTTTTCTACCTGAGAGACTGACTGTGCCGCTCCGTAAGACTATGGGAATAAGAGTCCTTTGTGAATAGCAAAGAGCTGAGGGAAAATCTGAATTTGCCCAGTGGGAGTGTGCAAGTGGGGAGGGGTGCTGACATGAAATTTCATCCTCCTCTCCCTTTGGCCTTGCCCTAGTCAGTGGCCACTTTGCCCAGGGGACCAAGGGCCAGATGACAATGGGGTCTTTGTGCCCTTCAGCCAATAGGAGGGCTGGCCCAGGAAAAGATACAGTAACAGGACAACAGGCTGAGTCAGTCTCCATGTGCCCAGGCCGTCTTAGCTTGGCAGCCTTGACCTTCAGTCAGATGCACAAAGGGTGCATTTCAGAGTTTTGATACATAATCTTCAGCCCAAAGGATCAGCTGGTCCAGTCCCTGACTCCAGAGACTTGGAACAGCCAGAGCTGGCCTCCCCCTGGGCCTGGAGTTGGGAGGCCAGGGCTCTAGGCCTAGCTGTCTACACTGTGACCTTGGGCTCTACGATCCTCAATTTCCCCAGCCATACAAGCAGGTGTAGGGTTGGATAGGGCTGAAGGGCCTTATCAGCTCAAAACTTTGAAAGACTAGGAGAGAGTCAGCCTGAGCTCAAAGGATGGGTGGGGGGCTTCCCCGGTGGCACAGTGGTTGAGAGTCCACCTGCTGATGCAGGGGACGCGGGTTCGTGCCCCAGGAGGATCCCACATTCCGCGGAGCGGCTGGGCCCGTGAGCCATGGCCGCTGAGCCTGCGCATCCGGAGCCTGTGCTCCGCAATGGGAGAGGCCACAGCAGTGAGAGGCCCACGTACCGCAAAAAAAAAAAAAAAAAAAAAGGATGGGTGGGTTTGGGGCAGATGGGGGAAGGGAGGCAGCCTCACCAAGAGCATGGCATGGACAGAGTTCTGATTAGGGAAGCTATGGAGAGGTGAGGTCTGGAGTTAAGCTACTTGTGTGGATTCCTGGCTTGACCACTGTGGGACTTTGAGCAAGTTATGTAGTTCCCTGAACCTTTGTTTCCTCATCTTTGGAATGGAAATGGTCATGGTACCTACCTATGGTAGGCTAAATCATGCCCCAGCCCCCCACCAAAGAAGTCCATTTCTTATTCCTGTAACTATAAATATGGCTAAAGGGACCAACTTTGCAGGTGAAGTTAAGGCTTTGGAGATGGGAAAATTATCCTACATTATCCGGGTGGGCCCAGTGTAATCACAAGAGTCTCTATAAGAGGGAGGCAAGAGGGTCAAAGCCAGAAAAAGGAGATGCAACAATGGAAGCAGAGGTTGGAATGATGTGCTTGGAGGAATGGAGAATGGGCCACAAGCCAAGGAATGCAGGTGGCCTCTAGAAGCTGAAAAAGACAAGGAAGCAGATTCTCCCCTCAAGCCTCCAGAAGGAACACAGCCCTGCCGACATCTTGATTTTAGGACTTCTGACCTCCAGAAATGTAAAGTAATAAATGTATGTTTGAAGTCAC
This sequence comes from Aethalodelphis obliquidens, assembly GCF_003676395.1. NCBI lineage: Eukaryota > Metazoa > Chordata > Mammalia > Artiodactyla > Delphinidae > Aethalodelphis > Aethalodelphis obliquidens. The sequence goes on from NW_020837989.1 coordinate 7,023,519, forward strand.
CAAGTTTGTGGTAATTTCTTACAGCAATAATGGAAAACTAACATCCTACGTAAGTGTGTATATTAAGTGAAGATTAAATGAGAGGATGGACATCAGTGTCTTGCCCAGTGTCTGCTAAGAAATATTGGATATTATTCTCTCTCTTCCCAGTTTACTCATAATTGTTCCAACGGGACATGATCCCCCCATAGGCCTTCAAGTTCCCACATGCAAAACTCAGTAAGTTTTTTACCTGCAAGCCCCCTTAGGATTTACAGCCTGGAGATCTGAACCACTGAGATCCTGACACTGTTTCCGACGTGAGGCCTTAGGGGATGTTTCCTGGCACTGCCTTTATTTACTTAACTTTCTGCTTGGTGGCCTTCCTTCCTGAGAGAAGTTATATCGACAAGCGCCTCCCTCATCTATTCCAGAGATCAGACCTCTCGCTCCTGTCCTGGTATTTCTGCCCGTACATGGGAACACTGGTTGCCCACCTGGCCCCAGTCCAGTCCCCAGAGATGGTCCATCAGGTGGTGCAGGTGACACAGACTCTGGAGTTACGAGCAGAAGGACAAGCAGGTTCTCAGTGGGGTTGAGACTCTGCCTCTGAGCCAGGGCTCAGGAGACCTGGTTTTGAGCCCCAGCTCCGCTGGGTGACTTGGGCCTCAGTTTCCCCATATCTACAATATAGGTTCTAAGCCCTAGCCTGACTCCCTCACAGGATGGCTCTGTCATTCACTGAGAAAGTAGACGAAGAAGTACTTTGGAACGGCCGAAAGGGTGTAAAAATAATACGCATGAAGCAGAGGAAGAGGATGGAGAGAAGGAAGAGGAAGGCCAGGAGAAGGGAAATCTCTGATCGGTAATTCTAGCTACACTTTCAGTCACTTGAAGAAGCCAAGCTCTCCCCGCCCGGAGTCTTGGCACTTATTCGCCCCTTGCCTGGAACACTCCTCCCCCAGCCCTTCTCACTGACTCATGATTCAACTTTTTTTTTCTCAGAATTGGCCTCCTCCAAAGGCTTACCCCAGCTACCCTATCTAAATAGTCCCCCCACTGCTTTCTCAAGTCATCTTGTTTATTAGTTCATTATAGAATTGATGACAAGCTGAACCTCATTTATCACCTGCCTCCGGCTGTGAGAATGTAAAAGGCAAGAGGACAGCCTTTGTCCTACTTATTGCTACGGCCTCTGTGCAGTGGAGTCCATGAATGAGTGACGGAGGCCAGCCGATGTCCTGGGAGGTGTGGGGAGCCTGGATGCCGTGCACCTGTGGGTATTGCCCTGGAGTTCTAAAGCTGCGCTGGGTGCTAAGTCAGGAAGGGCGAGATCAAGGTAGCGGGGGTGGTGCCCAAAGGAACACGGCTGGTGAGAGGGTGGAAGGGGTGGTGGGCAGCTGGCACAGACCCCAAGGCGCTGACTTCTCATTCTGCAAGCTGAAAAGCTGATCCAATCTGATGCTGGGTCAGCAACATACTCAGCTAGGGAGATGGGCACCCAGTGGCTGTGTAGTCCAGAGTCCACAGATAGCAGAGCTGGAGAAGAACTTAGCAGAGGGTAGAGTGTAGTGGTTAAGGATGTGGGCTCTGGTATCCCTTAAACCTGGATTTGAATCTCTGATTTGACCATGTATTCGGTGTATGAGCTTGGGCAAATTATTGATCTGAAATTCACTTTCCACATCTCTAAAATGGGGATACTAATAGTTCCTATTTTATAAAGGTTAGGTCAGAAAATACGTGCCAATCACCCAGCTCAGTGCTCGGCACATAGTAGGTGTTTAATAAATGCTGGCTCTCATTACTACTATTATGCTGTCCAATCTACTTACCGATGGAAAAAGTGTAGCTCAGACGGGAATGGGGATGAGCCCTGTGTCACTTGGTGACTCGGTGGCAGAGCGGGGACTGGCACCCCGATCTAGCACATCTGGCCCAGCTGCACGTCTCTCCCTTCTCTTGGTGGTGCCCTTGCTGGTGGCAGGAGGACCAGCCTTAGTCCTAATGGTCTTAGGTCAAAGTCATCTTGCTTCAGAGGCTCCTGTTCTCCCAGGGTGCTCTCACCCTTAGATAGAAAGCCTACCAAGTGTTCCCCTGAGGGATCTGGGCTCAGGGTTCCCCCACAGGGGCTTGGGAGTGGCCCCCAGACAGGATCTCTGTCCCAGAGCTTTAGCCTGGCCCCAACCGGCTTTCCAGTTCCTGAACCGAAGGCCATATGGGAACTCCAGCGAAACACTGGGAACGGTTCCATCAGCTCATTCTCATCAGCATCATTATCTTAGTTCATGAAGGAAAACACAAAGTTTAAGATAATTTTCGGACCCCCGCGATCCCTGGGAGCTATAGCAACCAATCCTATGAAAACATACATCTGTCCACACTGCAAACAGGTACCTGAGGAGTCTGCTAGCACCCTGTACTGAACAGCTGAGGCAGAGAATGCACTTTTGGCTTCTGGACCAGGGAGGGGTCTTGGGGGTCAGTTGGAACAGAGAAACTTTCATGGATTCCTGACCAGTCCCTTTGGAAACCTGAAGGAAGCCATGGACCTTCTCTGAAGAAAAATGCACAGACGCCCAGACTTTGCAGGTTTGAGGATCTCTCTCTCTTTTTTTTTAACTTTTTATTTTATAGTGGAGTATAGTTGATTAACAATGTTGTGTTAGTTTCAGGTGTACAGCAAAGTGATTCAGTTATACATATACATGTATCTATTCTTTTCAAATTCTTTTCCCATTTAGATTGTTACAGAATATTGAGGGCTTCCCTGGTGGCGCAGTGGTTGAGAGTCCGCCTGCCGATGCAGGGGACACGGGTTCGTGCCCCGGTCCGGGAAGATCCCACATGCCGTGGAGCGGCTGGGCCTGTGAGCCATGGCTGCTGAGCCTGCGCGTCCGGAGCCTGTGCTCCGCAACGGGAGGGGCCACAACAGTGAAAGGCCCACATACCGCAAAAAAAAAAAAAAAAAAAAAAAGAATATTGAGCAGTGTTCCCTGTGCTATACAGTAGGTCCTTGTTGGTTATCTATTTTATATTTAGTAGTGTGTATATGTCAATCCCAAATTCCAAATTTATCCCTCCCCCCAACCCTTCCCCCCTGGAAACCATAAATTCCTTCTCTAAGCCTGTGAGTCTGTTTCTGTTTTGTAGATAAGTTCATTTGTATCTTTTTTTGTTTTTCTTAGACTCCACATGTAAGTGATATCATATGGTATTTGTCTTTCTCTGACTTCAAGACCAGTGAAGACCAGTGCTGGGCGCTATTGCAGAGTGGAACCCTGGGTAAAAGACAACTCCCACACTGACTGACAGCCAGCTTCGTGTTGGCCACTGCTCTAGACACTTGGAGCACTGCAGCACCTAAGACACGAGAAGCCCCTATCCTCATGGAGTGTCTGTCTAGTACGGTTGACAAATAGCTCCTGATCGTGACATGTGCCAGGAAGGAAACAAAACAGTGAAAGGTGCTGAACTATGCCTGTGAGAGAGGGCGTCAGGAAGGGCCTCTCTTAGGAGATGACATTAGAACAGAGACCTGAAGGGTGAAAAAACTCCAGGTACACACAATCAGATGGAGGAAGTTTCCCGGCGGAGGTAAGAGCAAGTGCAAAGATCTTGGGGTGGGAAGAACGTTGTGGTTGTTGAGGAAATGAAAGGAAGCCAGTGTGGTTGGAGTAGAGTAAAAAAGGAAGAGAGGGCTTCCCTGGTGGCGCAGTGGTTGAGAGTCCGCCTGCTGATGCAGGGGACACGGGTTTGTGCCCCGGTCCGGGAGGATCCCACATGCCGCGGAGCGGCTGGGCCCGTGAGCCATGGCCGCTGAGCCTGCGCGTCCGGAGCCTGCGCGTCCGGAGCCTGTGCTCCGCAACGGGAGAGGCCACAACAGTGAGAGGCCCGCGTACCGCAAAAAGAAAAAAAAAAAAAAAGGAAGAGAGTGGCAGCAGGAGAGGATGGCCAAGGAGGTGGAGGCCATATTGTATAGACGTTTATGAGAATGTTCTCTGCCTTCTCCCTTTCCATGTTATTCAAACCCAGTTCATGCTTTGAGAGCCACCTATTCCAGGAAGCCTTCTCCACCTGCTCCAACTCAGAGATCCTGCCACTCTGAACCCCTGGGGATAGACCTCAGAGTCTGTACTCCTCATGTGAGTGGGTGGATGCCTAAGACATGCCCTCTCAGCAAGATTCAAAGCTCCTTGAGGACAAGGACCAGATATTAATTCTTATACTTCTCAAAGTGCTAGGCCTGCACTCATAAATATTCATACACTCATCAGTATTCTCATAAATATTCAACTGAGACCTGTTGCACCAAGAAGCTCATACAGCCTGAGTGAACCAAGCTGAATGTAGAATCAGCCTGCCCACCCCACTTCTAGCCACGTGATCTTGAGCACGTAACTCAGGCTCTTTGCGCCTCTGTTTCCTGATTAGTAAAACAGGCATAATAACAATACCTATGAAAATTCTAAGTCCTCAGTAAACCTTGGCCATTGTTACCTCTGTGATTGTAGTCGATATCATCAATTACCTTATCTGTTCTATACTGATGACATAGATCCCCCAGCTAGAAAGCTAACCCCTTCTGTGTCCATTGCTGGTGCAGCTAGAGTTTGAGTGGCTATTTTTAGACCATATCCCGAATCATCAGCAATGACGCATCAATGGCAGCTTCTCTAGTCTGTATAGAGGTGAGTCCTAGCCTTGCCTCTGTCAGAGATACAACCCCCTCCAATTGCTCTGCCCTCCTCAGCACTGACTAATGTTAGGGAGGCTCTTGTAAAGATCACTGGTCATACAATCGAGACCCTCGGGCCTGGCTCTGCCCCTGGGAACCTGGGGTGATCCCTTGCCTCTCCAGGCCTCAGTTCCCCTCTGAACAAGGAGGAGGCTGTTCTAGGTGATTCCTGCCGCCCCTTCCAGCCCTGGCGCACCGCTCCGTCTGTCTGTTTAGGCAACGGCTCCAGAACCCATGTGGCAGGCGGGGGTAGGGGAGGTGGGCCGTCCTGACCCACAAGGAGAGGAAGAAAGAAATGGAAGACAGAGACAGCTTTGGCTGTGGGGAGAAGGGGAGGGGGAGGGAGGGGAAGGAGGAGACACAGGAGGAGGAGGGACCGCGGGGTGGAGGGCGAGACCCAGCCCAGAGCTCCGAGTGGTTTCCTGTTACCAGGCTCTAAACCCCTCACATTCCTGCAGACCTTCAGACTGCCCGGAGCTCTCGCCTGCTGCCTTCCTGCCTGCCACTGAGGTATGCAAGACCCCTGCCCTGCCCGTCCCTTCTCTAGTCCCATAACCCCTGCACTCTGGTTCACTCCTCAACTTTGTGTACAGGGGAGGGGAAGCTATGCCGGGAGGTCTCTTGGATCAGAGACAGGGATGTGCATCTCCTTTGCTCCATCATTGCTCTCCTTAAGGGACCACGGACTTGCTGCCTGTTGCTTTTCAGGATAACTTGGTCTCCCTTTTAGGTTCGCAGAAAATAATCAGACTGTCTTTGAGGGAGTCTTTTCTCTCTGTCTCTCTCTGTGTCCATCTCTCTGGTTTCAGAGGCTGCCTTTACAAATGTGGCAGCCTCTTCCTTTCCTGGGAATCTGATCTGGGCACAGCTGCAAGAGGGACCGGCCGGCAGCAGAGTCTGCCCTGCTTCCCATTCCAGAAGAAGAAACTTCCTAGACTTGGTTCTTGGTCAGCGGCTCTGTTTTCCAAAAGAGACTTTGCCTGAGTGATACATTGATCTCTGGAAGGCAAAGGGGGAGTCTTCATTTTTAATCAGCACCTCTGGGAAGGCTCCTGTTTCCCTGGAATTTCTCCCCTCTCAAACCCCGTCCTCCAACACACACACACACACACACACACACACACACACAC